>NC_073249.2:87492348-87795378 GCF_029289425.2 Pan paniscus | reverse complement strand
TCTTACAGAGCATGTCATCCTGCAGCTCCACAATGTTTGTGCTTCTCTCTCCTCCCTCCACACCTGCCCCCAACCGGAGTATAAGCACCAAGGGATGAGGGAATGTGGCTTTTCCTCATTGCATTCTCAGTGCTCAGAACACGGTGTCTGGCTTGCTGCAGGCACCCAAATGTCTGATCCCAGGGTGAACACACAGCATGAGAAGTGTGGCCAGAGGAGAGGCCTCTGCTGGGTGTAACCAGGAACTCGGCTCTGCCAGCTGCTGAGCTGCCCCAGGCTGTGGGACCAGCCCTAATGGAGCAATGGCTATTCATGTCCCTGAGGCCCACCTGCTGTCCTAGAGAGCTGTCCCCAAGCCTATGCCCCTGTCACTACTGGGAGCAGAATGCCAGGGCCCTCTGCTGGGTAACTGGGGGGCAAGATACCAAGTTTTTGAATAAGGAGCTGACTCTGGGTATAGAAGCCTCCTTCAGAGATCAAGTCGGCCACGATGGGACAGGAACTCAGCAACATCCTTCTGAGTGGCTCTGGACCCGGTGCCCAGGAGAGGCCCTAAAAAGCCACTGGAACTATACTGGGTTCTAGATGAAGTTGAGAGCCTGCAATGCTTATATGCAATATTATTATTGAACATAGCCTTGAATGATAGTGAAGTCACACGTGACTAAGGTCATGTGCTCTTCCTGTCCTCACACTTGTGGATTATGGAGGAGGTGGGAAGAGGGCAGTGGGAGGGGGCAGTGAGAGAGCCACATGAATGCTGCCCTCACAGCTTCCTTACCCCCTGCTGGCAGCTGGGGCCAGCAGAACCCCTGCCCCACCTGCCATCATGACTGACGACACCGATGGGTGATGAGAATAATTGGTCCTTGACACTCACCTGGGACAAAAGTAACAAAAGACCCTACAGTTTGGCTTCCAGAGTTCTCTAAATTCTAGGTCACCCTCATTTCCAAACTGTTCCAATCCGTTCCATCTATTCTGCTCCCCACAAAGTGGTTTGAGGAAGGAGTCCAAGCCCTGCAGCCGACAGGACAGGAGCAAGCAGCTGGGCCCTTGGCCCTGGGTCTGGGGCAGCTGGGGATGGAAGAGGCATGAACACTGTTTTGCAGGCAGGCCCCATAGCTGGGTGCAGTTGGCAGGGTTTAGGCAGCTCAGTGTGGGGTTTATTAGGTCCTGGTCTGATGGAGCGGGGAGAGATTCAGTCTCCATAAGACAAACAAAAGAACCTCCCTGCCAATGCCTCATTCCCCCAGAGCTGAGCTCATCTGTTCAAGACAATAAAACAGAAAATTCTGACTGAGCCCTGGCAGCAGAGATTTGATGGAAAAGCTCTCATTCCCTGGAGCTAAGCAGGGCCCTGGCTGCCAATGAGGACGCCACACTCCTTCTGCACTGAGGTGAGCCCTAGCTCACCATGAGGATTGCCATCACCGGGCAATCCTCTGCCCTGGCAAAGCCCAGAAAGGGCACCAATTCCCTGTCCAGAGGCATCCCCGGCTCATGCCCTCAAGCCCCACAGACGGCCATGAGGTGAGGTGTTTTCTGTCTGGGGATTACCATGGCCATGCCACTTCTCTGACCAAACACAGAAATTGCAGGTGGACTCTTGAAAGCCAGGACTCGTCCGTGCAGCTCCAGCAGCCCTGAAAATCCCTGCAGGGTCCCGTCTCACACCAAGGCTTTGCAGTGGCAGGGCCCTAATACTGGGCTATAGATGTGCCCCAGGCTGGGGCCAGAGGCCTGGCTCTGGTCTTGGCCCAGCCACCAACTCCAAAGTCTGTGTTGCAACTGTAATGTCAAAAAGTTTTAATCTCTTCAGAAGTAAAATGATTGTAATGCATGCCCTGCCTCCTTCACCAGAGTGCATGGAGAGTCCCCTCTGAAGATGATGTGGTAGACTGAGTAATATACCCCTGAGATATCCAGGTCCAAATCCCTGGAGCCTGTGATTGGGACAAAAGGAAACAAAGGGGACTTTGCAAATGTGATTACATAAAAAAAATCCTGAGATGGGGAGACTATACTGGACTATCTGGGTGGTCCTATTGAATAAATACAGTCACAAGTATCCTTATGACACAGAGGCAAAGGGAGATTTGACCACAAGAGAGGAGGAAGCAATGTGATGAAAAAAGCAAAGACTGAAGTGATGTGGCCACAAGCCAAAGAATGCTGGCAGCCATGAGAAGCTGGAAAAGGCAAGAAACGGATTCTCCCCTCAAGCCTCTGGAAAGAACCAGCCCTTCTGATACCTTGATTTTAGCCCTGCAAGACTCATTTTGAATTTCTGGCCTCCAGAACTGTTAGAGAGTACATTTCTGTTTTTAGCAACTAAGCTTGTGGCAATTTGGAGGCATAGGAAATGGATACAGATGGAGTCAGCTTCTTGGGTTAGGGCACCCTTATTTCTGCAGGAAGAGGGGAGTCCCCGCTTGCATTTTCATAGTCCTAGTACTAGGACCTCAGGCTGCATTTTCACATGCCCTCAGAGAGAGCAAACACTGCTGCCCTGCGGATGAGCCCAGGCAGGACAAATGCAAATGATTTCAGAGCATTTGAAGACAGGATCAAGGGAAGAGGTCAGTAAACCATGAGACCCAGACACATCACTGTGCTCTGAGAATCTGGGGCAGCTCAGATGCTCCCACACTTGGCAGCAAACCATCAGCTTTGGAGAGAAGGTACTGTATGTTGACTCCTCTTCAAGGGGGATGACAGAAAGATGGGAGAAAGTTCAAAGGAACTGCAGACAGGAGAGTGCAGTCTGCATCTCATCTTAGGTTTTCCCAGAGCAGGGCTGCCAAGGATGCCGGTGACACTGACATTTACTACGCACTTTCTATGTATTCTGTCATTTAACCAACAGTCCTGGGAGACAGCTGGTCCTGTTTCAAAGGTTACCAGGGTCTGAAAAGAAGGGGCCCTTCCCCTCAGCATATAAACCTCCTCAAATCTCAGCATTCTAAAAGAAATAAATCAGCAAGCAAGAGCCTTCCTGGCGCTCCCCAGCTCTCAGCTCTGGTGCTTACTTGGCAAGCTTCCCCAGTAGGGTCCTTGGGCGTCTGCTCCCCAACTAACCTCGTCAGCAATGCCTCTCAGCCCCTCAACCCGACTGCTGCCCCTTGGGGTGTTCTCCAGTCCTCTTATTCTAGTCAAGCCTCTGTTTTTTGCTTGGAAACTGAGGTAGCCACCCCCCACCCCCGCTGACACCCACCCACCCACCTCAGAAGGCGTTTCCTTCTTCCCCCAGCTTCCACCACCACTCTCTCCTGGTCCCGCCCACCTGCCTGGTCTGGCCTTCTCCATCTCTTTGGCTAGTGCTTCCTCTTCTGCCTGCTTTCAAATGCCACCCTCTGGAGTTCCACCTTCAGCCTCCTCCCTCCTCATTCTTCCTGCAGACTCAGCTCCTGCCAACAACTCAGCCCAGGTCCTGATTCTGAGCACCGTGAATCCATCCAACTACCTACAAGGCACTTTCTTTCTGGATGTCCTCATGGCTCCTCAAACTTAAAGGACTGAAAATGGAAATCATTTGCTTCAGTTCACAGCCTGCTCCTCCTGTATTTACTGTCCCAGAGAAAGCCATGGCACACCATCCACCAACTGAGCCAGAAACCTAGGTCATCCCTGATGTCCCCTTTCCCTTCACCCACATTCCAACTCAGCACTGAGTAACATCTTGACCCTGATCCTCCACCTCTATGGCGTAGTTCAGATCTCACCAACTCTTGCCTGGATCACTCCAATTGAGCCAGTTTGTCTCTCTGGCTCATCTCTGCCCACTTCTAACTTATCCTCCCCAGTATTCCCTGTGCTGCTTTTCCAAGACGCACATCTTCTTAAACCCTTAATGACTCACCATCTCCAACCACCAAGTGCAGCCCAGAGTCCCCATCCTAGCACATCAGCCCTTCCTGCATCACCATTCTTACTGTTGTCATCTGCCTTCATTCAGAGGTCTCAAACTCAGATGCCTACAGGGGTCAGGCAGGAGCTGAAATGATGAGTCAGGCTGAGTGTGAGACACATGGTGGCAGAAGACACTGTGGTGAACTGGAAGAGCTGACCTGAAGGCATTCAGATTCAAGAACATAAAAACACATCTTAGGATGAATTTGGCCCTCAGGCTGCCAGCTTGAGATCTCTTGCCCACACCTAGCTGCTTGTATTCACCATAGTTGCCAGGGCTATGGTATTCACCATAAACCCAGGGCTGGCTTTTTGGGCATATGATCTGTGCAATCACACAGGACCCTTGCTCAGAAGGGCTGCCCTTCATTTAATGATCTGCTGTCACCATCTTGAATATCTTAATATTTTCACCCTCGAACTTGTATTTTATGTGAAGTCTAACAATGCAGCCTGTTTGTGAGCAGAGGAGAATGCAAGATATGTGTGGCCACATTCTTTGTCCCCTACTTGCATATAGGGTTTGCTATGCCCAATGAGCACAGAATTGCAGGTAGACCCACTACGTGCCTGAGTTCAGTGAGATTCAAAGTGAGCACAAGGTAGGTGTGTTGCCCCAGAGGCCACATTTTACATTTGAACCAGATCGTGCTCCGAAAGCAGAAAGAAGGCAGTGGTGTTCTAAGAAACACAAATGGTCAAGGAACCCTATCATATTCTTTCTTGTGTTACTTCCCTGTATTAGACAACAACCTATGTTGAAATTGACACGAAAGAAGAGGGAAGGATAGGGCAACTCATAGTTCCGTTTTCTTTTTAGTCCTTCCTCACTCAGTAAGCTGAAGGCAGGGAGTGTGGTTAAAATGTTCATATATCAAGTAAAACAAAAACAGATGAATTAGTTTTGTGCAGTATTTCCACTATTCTAGTAAGAACATACATACATATGTATGAAGGAGCTACAAAATATGAAATGAGTCATTTTGGTGGATTCTGCATAAAAGTTGAAAGATCTTATATTTGCATTTAAAACTAACATTGCACAATATAAAGATGAATTATATAATTCATGCTAGTAAATTAAATTTTTAATACAGGCATACCTCAAAGATATTGTGGATTTGGTTCCAGACCACTGTAATAAAGCGAATATCATAATAAAGTGAGTTTCACAACTTTTTTGTTTCCCAGTGAGTATAAAAGTTATGTTTACACTATACTGCAGTCTATTAAGGGTTCAATAACATTATGTCTAAAAAATGTATACACCTTAATTAAAAAATACTTTATTACTAAAAAATACTAATGATCATCTAAGGCTTCAGTGCGTCGTCATCTTTTTGCTGGTGGAGGGTCTTGCCTCGATGTTGATGGCTGCTGATTGATCAGAGGAGTGGATGCTGAAGGCTAGGGGGCTGTGGCAATTTCTTAAAATAAGACAACAATGAAGTTTGCTGCATCAATTGACTCTTCCTTTCATGAAAGATTTCTCTGTAGTGTGTGATGCTGTTTGATAGCATTTTACTCCATAGTAGAACTTCTTTCAAAATTTGAGTCAAGCCTCTCAAACCATGCCACTGCTTTATCAACTAAGTTTATGTAATATTCAAAATCCTTTGTTGCCGTTTCAACAGTGATCACACTGTCTTCACCAGAAGTAGGTTCCATATCAAGAAACCACTTTCTTTGTTCATCAATAAGAAACAACTCCTCATCCATTCAAGTTTGATCATGGGATTGCAGCAATTCAGTCCCATCTTCAGGCTCCACTTCTAACTGTAGTTTTCTTGATATTTCCACATCTGCAGTGACTTCCTCCACTGAAGACTTGAACCCCTCAAGGTTATCCATGAGGGTTGGAATCAACTTATTCCAAACTCCTGTTAATGTTGATATTTTGACCTCTTCCCATGAATCATGAATGTTCTTAATGATGAATCCTTTCCAGAAGGTTTTCAATTTACTTTGCCCAGATCCATCAGAGGAATCGTTATCTATGGCAGCTATAGCCTTACAAAATGTATTTCTTAAATAATAAGACTTGAAAGTCAAAAAGACTCCTTAATCCATGGGCTTCAGAATGAATGCTGTGTTGGCAGCCATGACAGCATTCATCTCCTTGCACATCTCCATGAGAGCTTTTGGGTGATTAGGTGCATTGTCAAAGAGCAGTCATATTTTTAAAATAATCTCCTGGCCAGGCGCGGTGGCTCACACCTGTAATCCCAGCACTTTGGGAGGCCGAGGCAGGTGGATCACTTGAGTTTGGGAGTTTGAGACCAGCCTGGCCAACATGGTGAAACTCCATCTCTACTAAAAATACAAAAAATTAGCTGGGCGTGGTAGCATGTGCCTATAATCCCAGCTACTTGGGAGGCTGAGGCAGGAGAATCACTTGAACCTGAGAGGCAGAGGTTGCAGTGAACTGAAATCGTGCCACTGCATTCCAGCCTTGGTGACAGAGCAAGATTCTGTCTCAAATAATAATTTCTTTTTCTGAGCAGTAGGTCTCAACAAAGGGCTTAAATTATTCAGTAAACCATGCTGTAAAAAGATGTGCTATTATCCAAGCTTTGTTGTTCCATGTATAGAGCACCAGGAGAGTAGATTTGCATAATTCTTAAGGGCCCTAGGATTTTTAGAATGGTAAATGAGCACTGACTTTGATTTAAAGTCACCAGCTGCATTAGCCCCTAACAGAAGAGTCACCTTGTCCTTTGAAGCTTTGAAGCCAGGCACTGACCTCTCCTCTTTAATTATGAAGGTCCTAGATGGCACCTTCTTCCAATGGATGGCTGTTTTGCCTACACTGAAAATCTGTTGTTTAGTGTAGCCACCTTCATCAACAATCTTAGCTAGATCTTCTAGATAACTTGCTACAGCTTCTGCATTAGCACTTGCTATTTCACTTGCATTTTTACATTATGGAGACAACTTCTTTCTCTAAATCTCACGAACCAGCCTCTGTTAGCTTCAGACTTTTTTCTGCAGCTTCTTCACCTCTGTCAGCCATCATAGAATTGAAGAGAGTTAGGGCCTTGCTCTGGATTAGGGAATTTTGCTTAAGGGAATGTCGTGGTTGGACTGTCTTTTTATCCAGACCACTACAACTTTCTCCATATCAGCAATAAGGCTGTTTCATTTGCTTATCATTCATGTGTTTACTGGAGTAGCACTTTTAATTTCCTTCAAGAACTTTTCCTTTGCATTCACAACTTGGTTAACTGTTTGGCACAGGAGGGCTTTTGGCCTATCTCGGCTTTTGACATGCCATCCTCGCTCAGCTCTGACATTTCCAGCTTTTGATTTAAAGTGAGAAGTGTGGAATTCTTCCTTTCACCTAAACACCTAGAGGCCATTGTAGGGTTATTAATTGGCCTAATTTCAATATCGTTGTGTGTCACAGAACAGGGAGGCCCAAGGAGTGGGAGAGAGACCAGGGAATGCCAGTTGGGGGAGCAGCAGAACACACACAGCATTTATGGATTGAGTTCACTGCTTTGTATCGGTGTGGTGGGTGATGCCCCAAAACAATGAAAATAGTAATTGTCAAAGATCACTGATCACAGATCATCATAACAGATACAAAGAAAAAGTTTGAGATATTGCAAGAATTACCAAAATGTGACACAAAGTGAGCACATAGGGTTGGAAAATGGTGCTGGTAGACTGGCTTGACACAGGGTTGCCACAAACCTTCAGTCTGTAAAAAAATGCACTCTCTGTGAAGTACAACAAAGCAAAGTGCAATAACATGGGGGCATGCCTGTATTTCTTTACTTACAATAGCATGGAACAGCAAATAAAAAACACCATAAGGAGAGAGAGACAGAGAGAGAGGCACATACACACCATGAATGGAAGAAGAGGAGCTTTATATTTACTACTTGGCATGGCACTTTTCCCCTGCCTTTTGAGCACGGGCCCCACATTGTCATTTTGCACTGGGCCCCGATGCTCTTGTTGGCTCTGGTTCTTCTCACTGCAGTGCTACCTTCCTTCTTTGCCTAGCTAATTTCCCCTGATGCTACAAAACAGCTAGGCCAGCACCTCTTTCTGGAAGAGGGTCCTGGGCTGCCTCAGTCTCCCTCTGTGACCCACTGTGGCCTGTGCCCCCCAGTGCTCACCACCCTGCGTTGAAGTCATGTGTCTGTGTTGGTCTCAATACAAGCTGTGCAACTCCAGGGCAGGGCCCCTGCCGTATCTGTCTTTGCATCCCTGACACCCACGGCACTCACACATCCTGAGTGTGTGATGGTCCACTTAATACTGGAGCAAATCTGAATATTGTTTCCATGCTTAGAGCCCTCTCTATCTCTTTTAGCATCGAGTCCCTACTTCTCATTCCCTTCATCATCAGGCCCCGGCTCCCTACCCTGGAATTCCATCACTCTCCCTCACTCGACCCCATCTGTGCTGGCGTACCTGGGCTGCCTTCCATTCCCTGCCCAACCTGGCGCATGCTCTTGGCTCTGCCTGGAGAGTTCTTCTCTGCCCTCTGAGCCTGGTGAGCTGGAGAACACCCTCAGAGAGGAGCCCCATGGCAGAAGTGATACGACGCCCCTGGACAGCATGCATCCGTTGCCAGCCACCCTTCCCATGTGCTCAGCCACTTCAGTCACTGCTGCCTCCCTGCACCTTTGGGAAAGTGACCACTTCTTGCTCACTTTGGATCTTTGCAGCCGAGCACGCTGTAGTGGTAGATGAATTATTAATACTAGATGACTCTTTATCCTCATCAAGAGGCTTAGACTTCAGTCCTTTACCACCTGCAAGGGTGTATTTTATCCATTTTATATCCTTATTTCTAGGGCCAGAGGCCCCTGTGTTATACGATGACTGGATTTCCAGTTTTCTGAGCAAGTTGGGTTAGGAGCATCAGCAAAGAGACTGAGACCAGTGGAGCTGGGGCTGTGGAGCTGGGGCTGGGGGAGCTGCCTGTCTAGTGACTTAGAGTCTGGGCTCTGCAGAGGCTCTGGAAGCTGTCCCAGCCCACGTCAGCATCGCCTTCCTTGGGCTGCCCCAGACCAGCCTCCCTGACACGAGACAGGCAGGACTGGCCATCACGCCCCATGGTCGGCACAGCTGGCCAAGCCTCGGGGTGGTTACAGTCATCTGCTTTGTGGGGGAGACATTCTTCATAGTTCATGGTATTTTCTAGATTCAAATAGGAGCCAGGCTCTCTCTGGTATTGTTATAAACTGACTGTCCTCTTTGTCTGCTCCTGCCACCCGCCCTCCCCCACTCCAAACCAGCCCCTTCTACAAAATGCATCAGGAATTGTAGTTGCTAAAGTGTGGGAATCTGCAGAGCCTTGGCCATGTGGCAGTTTCATTTCTCTGCAGTAGCCTGAGCTATTCCCAAAGTCAGGGCTGTCCCGAGCAGAAGCGCCTTCTCGGATGGTACCAATCCTACCCAAACCCCAGCTCCAATTACTGACAATATTTTTCCTCTCCCTGTCCTAGAGCTACACTACGGCCAAATGTTTTGTTTGCACAGCCAAAAATGAATTCTAATTTACTTGTTTTTGGATTTTTTTTTAACATTTTATAACTCTCCTGAGGACAATGGTGGACATTTTAGGACATCACAAAATCAGGATTGGAAACCATGGGATAAAATCTTTCTTTTAAAATTAGTGCTGTTTACAACCACATCTTAAATAGCTCAAAAATCAAAATTGCTGGATTCATCAAACAGCAAACAAGCTTTCCCAGGTAGCAAATCAGTGGCCCATGTCTATTTCAGCCAAAAGCTTTTTGATTTTACTGATGACTGGGAGATGTCATCACATCACGGTCTTCCTTGGCCAGACACAGGCAAGTCAGGGGTCTGTAGAGAATGTTAGGGTATGAAAATCTCATCCACACCAACAGCAGCCAGAGGGAGGCATTTGGCAGTGATAAACTATTGAAAATAATTCCCAGAAACAAACTTATCGAAGCTAGACAATGCCTAGACAGCCAAACCTTTCTTCTCTGGGCCACCCCCTCCTCTCACCCCTTGGCATCTGAAGAACACACTACATCTGTGTCCATGTCTATTTCTTCTGCAGTCGACATAAGAGGTGAGAACCCCAGCTCCTCTGAAAAATGCCACGGGCTAGTCTTTAAGCAAACCTTACATCATCAGCATGATGATGCTATTCTAGTTAAACAGAATATTGAACAAGAGAAAATGTCATTCCTACCACCAGGTAAATGGCTGCTGGGACACATGGCTTCTCTGGGCATCACATCTCAATTAGGCTACTGGAGGGAGGAAGAGTTATAAGTGTCCCTGAAAACACCAGAAAAGCCTGCTGATGGCAAAGTCCTGGGGAGGCAGTTGGGGAGAGGCTGGGTTCTGGGATCCAGGTTGGTAGGTTATGGAGAGAGTGAACAACTCACTCCTGGCTAGCAAGTCATCGATAGAAGAGGCTCCCAGGCTGGCAGACACCATTGCCTGATGGCTTGCAAGGTGTGTGGGTCCTACCTGCAGCCTGTCTTCACTGTTAGCATTCTGGAAAACTGTGGTAGGGGTGACAGGGGCCAGATTCCTAAATATTTGGAGGGATGTTCCCTCTCACCCAAGGGTGACAGGAAGCTGAAATGGTAGAAGTATGGGGGCCCAGGGAAGTTCACTTCCATGGCAAAGGGAGAGATGGAGTGTTGGGCTCAGGGCCTGTTCTCAAAAGCACAAAGGTCAGGCTGCCCAGAGCTGGTGCACAAGTGGTAGCCTCTTCTCCGACCCCAAGGCAGGCTGCAGAAACACAGCAGGACCCCTGCTTCAGAAACTTAAACATTTTCTCCTGCTCCCACGCTCACCTCTAAGGCCCAAGAACTGCCTTCTCGCTTAGCTTCCTCCAGGCAAGCGTTCGTGAGATTTTGCCCTGGGGTCCATTTCTATGGGCTATTTCACTGCTCTCATTCTGCCATTATTCTGAAACTTACACCCAACAAGAATCTTTACTTACAATAGCATGGAACAGCAAATAAAAAACACCATAAGGAGAGAGAGACAGAGAGAGAGGCACATACACACCGTGAATGGAAGAAGAGGAGCAGTATCATGACCTGGTAAACTTCCTGTGGAAAACCATAGCATATACTGAGACCCAGAGAAGGCAGAGATTTGGCCAAAGTCACACAGCTATCAATGGCAGAGAGCAGTGTCTGACTCCTGGCAGGTACTGCTTCACCACTCTGTCTCTGGCAGCAGCTGGTACCTTATGCTGAGGAAGGATTGGGAATGAGGCTGCCAAGGGCAAGAAAAATGGGAGAAGGGAAAGATATGTATAAGGCAGGCCAAATCCTCTGTCAAATCAAGTGTATTTTTCAACAAATATTTTGATGAAATTATTACTCAATAGAGTTATTTTTCAGTCATGATCAGTGGTGATTTAATGAATGTTTGGTTTAGTTCTTTTTGGAAAAGACATTTGTAACTAGCTCCCATTTTTCCTTTTATAGTTCCTTTTTTCTCTACTTTCCTATTTCACTGCTCTGCGTTCTCTTGGGCCACGGAGCTCCCAGGCACAGAATAGGGCTGCATTCTCCATGCTTCTGGAACATACCTTGTTTTTTTAGACCTAACAGTCAGGAGGCTTCCCTTCTCTGCTTAGAAAACTCCTATTCAGGCCCAGCGCGATGGCTCACGCCTGTAACCCCAACACTTTGGGAGGCCGAGGCGGGCAGATCACAAGGTCAGGAGATTGAGACCATCCTGGCTGACATGGTGAAACCCCATCTCTACTAAAAGTACAAAAAATTAGCTGGGCATGGTGGCGGGCACCTGCAGTCCCAGCTACTTGGGAGGCTGAGGCAGGAGAATGGCGTGGACCCAGGAGGTGGAGCTTGCAGTGAGCCAAGATCGCACCACTGCACTCCAGCCTGGGCGACAGAGCGAGACTCTGTCTCAAAAAAGAAAAAAAAAGAAAACTCATATTCATCCTTCAAATCCCAGCTCAAATGACACCTCCTTAGAAAAGTTTCCCCAGCCTTCCTGGCAGCCAGGCCAAGCTAATATTCCTTCTTTCTTTTCTCTGTTTTTCCATTCCTCTGGTACAGCACTTGTCACATGGTGCCATGATGTTTCTATGCTCTCCATGGGTGGGGCTCATGATTTTGCACCGAGGCCCATTGCCCCAGCTATTCCCCTGCTCTCACTCTGCTACAAATTTGAGACTTTCCCCCCAGTAAAAACCCTTTGTTCTTTTATGGCTTGGTAAACTTACCACAGAAAAATTCACTTATTCATCACTGGATACCCCAATAGCCATCATAAAGCCTAGTGTATGGATAGCCCTCAACAAATATTTATAAAACTAACTCCTGAAGCCAAATCTTGGCTCCATTAATTCATATGTCTATTTTAGGAAAAAGAGTCCTACCCTTGCCACGGGCACATTTTCAATACATAAACCCTAGATGTTAAAACTAATCGTTGGTCAAAGGCTTAACTCCACTTGCCATTCCCATAAAGAACTTTGACCATCTGGTGCCTCCCTCTCCTCTCAACATATTTCCAGGCTCAGCCTTTTACCTGAGCTGATCAGGAGACCAAGGCCAGGTACAATGAACTTACCTATGACATTCCGGATGTCATCTTCTTCTTCGGGGTTCAGCGTGGGGCTGGCAGGGGTTGTTCCCTGCCCAGCAGGAGCATCTTTCCCCAGCGAGTCTGTTCTGACTGTGGTGGGAGGCACTGGGACTGTGTGCATAGCTTCCATCAATGCCTCCCTGGGAGACACTGCCGGAGGAGCTGGGGCTGCTGGTTGCTGGGTGGCTGTGTGGGCCACAGTGGTGGCTGGTACCTGAGGAGAAGGCTGCAGGACTGACTCCCTTGTGGGATCTGGAGACACCGAGGTTGTTTGGAGTGTTGGTCCCACTGAAGCATGGTTAGCGATGCTGGGATCCGATGTTGAGGGCTGTGGCAGTGCTGAGGACCAGGGTGCGGTCCGAGCGTTCAGGTCGGTTGTCACAGCAGTGCTGTGTCCCTGACGGGTGGCTGCGGGCCTCCGGGTGGCACTGGTCATCAGGTCGTTGTGCCTCAGGAGCTGATCTTCAATCAGCAAATCCACTCCATTGTCACCGCTGAAAAACTCATCTTCTGTGAAACAAACACAAGGTTCACTGTGGCACGGGAAAGAAACAACCTACAGATGACAAGAGCACATGGCAATGGGCAGGTGAATGAGAGGGTGCCTTTCCTTAACACGACGGCTTGAGTTACAGAGGGGGCCTGGCTGGGATTTTGGAAGAAGGTGGACGGGAGCACAGGTGGAAGGACATTGAATTTCCAGGAGGTTTCTCTGAATAGACTGCAGCCATGCTCCCCCCAGGACTCAGGGGTCACTGGCAGGATGCATAGTCATGGGTCCTGAACCCCGATGGCTGGGAGTAAGTGAGTCATCCAATCCATCCATCCAGCACATGTTTATGGAGTATGGATAACAACAGCAAGCAAAACAAGGATCCTTGACCTCACAGAGCTTCTATATAGTGGTGGAGACGCTTGATAATAGACAGGATTGTGCAACTGAAGGTGCTATGGGGAACAAAATGTAGGGTAAAGAGGGTCAAACAAGCTAGAAGGGAAGGGAAACTTGCAGAGAAGAATAAAGTGGCGAGGATGAGACTCATTGAGCTGGGGAGATGAGCAGCTGCCTGGAGGAGGTGAAGGAGTCAGTTGAGCAGCCATCGGGCACAAAGATTCCAGGGGTGAATAACCACAGAGAAAAGGCCCTGAGGCAGGACATGCGTGCAGTGGCCCAGGAGCAGCGAGGTGGCCAGCGTGACTGAAGCAGAGGTGAGGTCAGAGCAAGGACAGGCACTGGGCATGCATGACTTAGAGGCTGTGTATGGAGTTCAGTTTTTATTCTGAATGAAATGGGGGAGGCTGCAGGATTTTGAGCAGAGATGGAACATGGAGAGGCAAACATTTCTTAGAGAGGACACAAAGAGCTCTAACCACAAAAGAAATAATTGGTAAAGTAGACTTCATGTGCTCATCAAAAACACCATTAAGGAACTAAAAATGCATGCCATAGGTAGGGAGAAAATACTTGCAATACATATGATGACAAAGAACTTGTATCCAGAATATGTAAAAAACTACCACAAATCAATGACACAAAAAAACGACCAAAAAAAAAAAAAAAACACATGGGCAAAATGATAACGCCAGCTACTCGGTGGAGAATAAACATGGTGGAGGCAAAGGCAGAAGCAAGGAGACAGACAGGAAGCTGCTGCATCAGCCCTGATGGGGAAGGACCCGCTCAGACACACTGGGGAGAGGGGAAGAGTCGGGGCCTGCTGGGAGTGCTGGGCAAGGAAAAGAAAGAAGACAAGAGGAGGAGGAGGAGGCGAGGAGGAGCACAGGAAGAGGAAGAAGCCTAAGAAAACAAGGTAAACGTGATGTGAAAAGGGATCGTCTCTCTTCCATGAAAAATGAAGAAGGACAGAGATTGAAGGGGAGGTGCTGGAGACTCAGACAGGAAGATCAGGGCCCCCGGAGGGAGGAGCAAGTAGTAGAGAAGCCCACCTTGTGGCTCTAAGCAAGTCAGTCTCCCCAAACCTCAGTTTTCTCATCTGCAAATGGGGAGGACTGGACTGGAGGGCACTGAAGTCCCTTCCAGCCCAGCCACACTCTGCCATATGGTCTTCTGCAAGCTCAGAGAAGTTAAGTGACTTGCCCAAGGCCACTCAGCGAGCTGTGAGGAAATGCAGTGAGAGCTCTGGATAACAGGGCCACAGCAGTAATTGGAATGCTGTGTATGGAGGGGTGTATGGCTCCCAGGAATCCAGCCCACTATGGTCCAAATGGTGACTTCCTCCCTACCCTGCCTCTGGGGCGGCCCTGTTGACCCCAACTCACGCTGCTCTTCAATGTCATTCTCTTCTTCAGAGACCTTGGCTTTATAGTAGGTGATGCCCCGGATGACAGTGGGCTGGGAGGCCGGCCGGCCTCTCAGGTGGACCTGTCTCTGCAGGGGCCGCTGTGACTTCACCACCTCAGGCGGAGCCAGGGGTTGCATCTGCAGAAGCTCAATGGAGTTGATCTGCTGGGACACGGTTTCTTCCTGCAGAAACCGCTCTTCATACTGCTCCTCAGAGGGGACACAAGGGAAGGTCAGGTCACTGGTCAGAGAGACAGTGGGCAGGTAGGGGCAAGGCTGGAGCCAAGGCTGTGCTAATAACAGCAGCACTTCCGAAGAGACAGGCACTGTTCTAAGTGCTTTATGCATTTACATATGTTAACTAATTTAATCTTCTCATCAGTTCTATGAGGTAGGACCTATTTTTATCATGATCATTTACAGTTCAGGAAACTGAGGCACAGAGAGGTTACATAAATTTCAGGTCTCACAACAGGTAAGTGGTAAGGCAGACTGAAGCCAGGATGTCTGGTTCCAGAATCAGTGTCACTATGCTTGACGTATACTGCCCAGAGAATGCAGTCCTCCTCTTGGCTCTGGCCTAGGGATGCTGGGTGACTTAGATCTGGTGTAAGTTGTTTTGGGTGAGATCCATGTGAGGGGAAGGATTCCTGGGCTGGGACATGAAGCCCAAGGACCAGGATGCACACCGCCTCAGGATGAAGCTTGTTACAGCAATCAAAATGGGCTTCCTAAAACACATGTCACCCCCAGCCCCCAAACCCTTCCTCCTGCATACAGAATGAAGTCCAAAGTAAAACTGATCTTGACCTAGCTCAGCATTCTTCTCTCTTGTTGTGTGCCCTGCACCCCACGCCCTAGGCACTCCAGTCACTTGGCTGACTACTGAAACTCTTGGCTCTCCTGAGCCACTGGATCTATGTTCAGCCTGTTTTCTCTGCCTGGATAGCCATTATACCTCCTTTCCCCATATATCTACTTCTCAAGGCCCAGCTAAAATTTCAGGTCCCCAAGGAAATACTCCTGGACCTTCTAATTCAGAATTAATCAATCTTCCCCAAGCTTCATTTTGTGTTTTATGGCAGAGATTTCTCACTGATTACCCAAATTCCCTGCCCTCTTGTTCCTTACTAATGAAGACCTGGTTTTACGGGAGTGGGCATGGGACGGAATTCTGGCCAGTGGGGTATAGGAAGAAGTTGATGGGATGTGCATTTGGAAAAGTTCTGCATAAGGGGGGCTGATTCAGCCTGGAGGCATCTTTTGCTCTCTTCCTCATTTCTCTGGACTGAAATGTGGACAGAATGGCTGGAGCTGAGCAGCCATCTTGTGATCATGAGGGGATTTTGAGGATGAAAGTCACTAATGACATCTTGGAGCTAATCATGCCAGCCCTGGACTGCCTGCCTCCAGACCTTGTTTTACGTGAAAGAACAACAAACATTTCTATTGTTTAAGGCACTGTATTTGGGTCTCTTACCCAAGCTGAACACAAGTCCTAATGAATATAAGTCTGTGCTTCTGCTGTAGCACCTCTCCTAGCCTGCTTTCCACAGGCACTATTTAGGGATGTTGCTATCTCTGTAGACTATGGGAATCTGAAAGAAGAGAGACCATTTCTTGTTCATCTTTGATTCCCCTGGATTGAGGCTCCCTAATATTTGTTAAATTGAATTTCTGAATCATAACAAATCCCAAGGAATCATCTACATTGGTAACTAACTGGCATTTAATTTTGTCAAAACAAATGATGCTCATATGGGCCGGTGACTGGGCATCTGGATGGCGCTGTGAGAGTGCCCTGTGACAGCTCTGATCATGTAGATGGACCACTCTGTCCTCCACAGAGCTGCTGCCCAAGGAGGAGCCCCTGTGTCCACAGTGTGGCGGGATCTCTGGTCCTGTGTTGGTCTGTTCAGCCAGACTCCCTGTCCAGGACTATAATCACCCACCTTTGAAAGCAAAGGACCTTGGGCATACGACCTGTGAACTGACTGTGCTCAAAGTCAGGGCCACCCCACAGGTGGGTCCAGCTGCTTTGGTGGCTCCATCAGAGAAGTGTGGGAGCCTGAGAGGAGTGTGGCCCAGCCCTGCTCTCCCCAGGACTCCAGTGGCTGAATAATGAAGAGGCGGCTTCCTGCAGCCCCCTGAACCATGAGGCCCCTTCTCAACCAGGGGGAGGTGAGTGAGCTCCCTTTAATCTTGTAATTCTAGGCCTTGGTGGAAGCCACCCATAGAGCAGAGCCCATGTGGAAACAAAACCTGTGTTCCTAGATGCCCAGTGCCCTGAGGCAGGGCAGGGCCTTTAGCCACTCCATGTTGGCTGTAGGAACCTGGCCACCAAGGCCAATGTGCTCCTTTCGCACAGGAAGAAGCAAACCAGGCTCTTGCTTTGATCTTTACAATTTGGCCTGGAAAAAGCCCTGAGTCCTCATTACCCCCAAGGACACCCCCAAGCGTGTGCCTGTTTTCCCATGACAAGAGAGTTCTTCTGGATGGCACAACCAATGGGGTTGTGTATGTCTCTCTCCCCAGCACACAGTGGTGACCGACTCCTGAAAGGTAGGGGACATCCTTCTGCCAGCCTCCCCTGTCTGCCCAGGGGAAACAGGCCGACATGCTCGGCTGTGCCTGGGGCAGCCCCAAATCCTGCTCCTTGCCCCTCCCTCAATTCCCTGTTCTTGCTGGTGATGTAACCTCCACCTGAGCTGTAGGGGATATCTGGTTGGTGGAGATGATATTTTAATGAACACCTATTATGGCCATGTCCCTTTGTATTATTTTTAACCCTTACAACAATGGGGAAGGTAGATACCATTATCCACACGTCACAGATGAGGAAACAGAGGCTCAGAGTGGTTCAGCAATTTGGTTGAAAGTCAATCAGTTAAGTGGCTGAGAGGGGCAGTTCTCAAGTCACACAACTCAGGTCAGCCCCAGGCTGCCTGCCCTCAGAGCCTGCCTCTTCCTTCCATTAAGCTTCTGCCTGCAGCTGTGACCACAGGACTAACTTGCCTGCCATCCAAAAACTCGCCTGCCTCCCCTAGTCCTCCGGGTCATGGTCTGGCTCCTACCCAGCAGACTTGGGAGATCCCTCATTTCCCACTGGGAAGAGCTGCTCGGCAGGCTGTCAGGAGACCCTGGCCACAGCCCGTGACTCAGACGCTGAAGGGCATCTAATTACCGGACCCTGGTCTCCCTCTGCATTGCAAAAGCAGGTTGTCATTTCTTCGCCGCAAACCCCAGTAACTGTCTTTAATTCCAGGCTCTCAGGGAAGGGTGGGAACTGCAGTGCTTTCTCCCAGCCAAGGAGATGGAGCAAGACCATGGACAGCCCTTGCCAGAGAACATATAATTTCCTCGGATCCACTGGCGACAGGCTGCACTGGGCGGCAGCGGCCCCCTCCAAGCTTCAATTTCCTTTCTCTATGAATCCAAGTGTCTGCTGTATGACTTCAGCTCCTGGAGTCGAATGTTCCTACTCCCACCTTGCTCTCTCCACTCTCACCCTGCTCTCTCCACTCCCAACCCAGCCCCCAGAGCCCCATGCCAACCCCTCAGGCAAGGACCATCTTAGAGAGAAGCCCTCAACAAATTATCACTCACTACTCCAAGAAAGCTCTGACATTATCTACAGGAACCCTGAAAATAAACAACCAAACCCAGCGCCCCTTCCACCCGCTTTTTGGCATGGGGTTCACAAAAGAGAGGGATGGCAAGATCCTGCCTTGGGGCCTCCGGCACCACTTCCCCTTTCTGCCCCACCGCCCTGGTGGGGAAGGATTGTGCTAACTTCAGCAGCGTGATGAATGGGGACTGGAGGAGGGGAAGGGACTTTGCTGAGCAAGGAGAAAAAGGGTTTGGTGTTTTTGATTTGGTTTGCTGTTTGCCCTCAGGAAATCTGAGCCGGGTTCCCGAACATCCCACATAATGTGTCATCAAGACAACAGATGCATTCTTAAGCTCAGCCGACTGGGAAACTGGAAGCCAGAGCAGGAAAGGGGCGCCTGGCTCCACTGGGCAGCTGAGCCACCAATGCCAGGTGGGCTGAGATAAGAGACACTGAGCCCAGGTGTAATGAGTGGGAGCCTTCAAGTTCCCTTCCAGCCCAAATGTCTTCTGGCTCCTTTGTTTATGAGCTCAGACCCACTCAGAGATGATCCACCAAGCAGACTAAACACTTGCTCAGTAGCCAGCCTGTCAGGGACACCCAAAAATGAGAATCAAAATAATTTTTGAAGAAATATGATATTTCCAAAAAAGCACCAAAGTAGTCATCATGGGCAAAGCCAGAAAATTATTGGCCTTTCTTATATCTATTTTATGGTTTGGAATTTTTATTTTGAGTTACATATTGGGGAGGGTGGAGGCACCATATTCTTTTCAGGGCTTGTTGCCTCAAAAGCCCCAATCTGCCTGCAGTCCTGCCTTTGGAACATGTGTGCCCAAGATCCCCAAACCCAGCTGCTGCCTGCCTGGCACCCTTTGATGAACTGCCCTACCCAAGAGTTTCAAGCCCACACACCCAGCCTTCCTGCCTCTCTTATCTCAATTCTTAATGGCCCAGGCAACACAGTCCCGCACAGCAATGCTTCCCAAAAGTTCTTCATGTCACAGCATACAGACAGACCAGCTCAGGGACTCCAGCTGTCCCAGGCCCTGCTCAACCCACACTCAGAACGACTCCCCGAAGCCGAGGGGATCCCTCAATGGCCCACCTGGAACCCACTCCCCGGGCACCAGTGTGCCACAACTCTGCCATCTACCATCAACCCCTGGTAACCAGTTAAAATGAGCAAAGTCTCTCTTAAATGCTGCCATCCCCTGGCTGCCCAGTGACCCCTTTTATAACACTTGATCCAGACCCATCTTGCTAATAATGTGTCTTGCTAATAGGACTCTTCAAGTCCTGCCACCAAAACTTACCTGTTTCCTCTTCCTTTTGGATTATCTTCCAAATTAATGCCTATTTCTTGGACAACAATTCAGTAAATAACCCAATACATTAAATGGTAGCACTTAACCATTAGTACATAAACATAACTTAGTAGTAATTGGAGCCAAAAGAAACAGGCACCAAATGGGGAGGCATTTTTAAGCAAGGAGGTCTTTTGGTATCACTCAAATCACATCAGGCAGCAATCCATTCTTGGGTAACTTCGTGCTAGGGACACAACTGGGTAGGAAGAAACAGAGGTTTGAGACCCTCTGCCACCATTTCCCAACTGAGAGAGGGAGACCATGCTCATAGCTGGATCTGTTTCCTTATCTGTAAAATGAGGATATTGATCTCTGTCTGGCCTGCTTTTCTAGAGCTGTGACGACAGCCACATGGTATAGTTATGAAAATATGTAGTAAATTACAAAGTCCCCTATAAATGAGGAGGGAGGGAATATAATTTGTTTCCAAACTGGGGCATTTTTTAGAGTAAAAGAGGGTGCTATTAATAACCATGCCAGGGCCAGGTACAGTGGCTCACGCCTGTCATCCCAGGGATTTGGGAGGCTGATGCAGGAGGATTGCTTGTGGCCAGGAGTTCCAGACCAGCCGTATTTACAAAAAATACATAACAAGACCCTGTATTTACAAAAAATAAAAAATAAAAAATTTTATTACCAGGCATGGTAGCATGTGCCTGTACTCCTAGCTAATCAGGAGGCTGAGGCAGGAGGATCACTTGAGCCCAGGAATTTGAGGCTGCAGTGAGCTATGATCACAACACTGCACTCCAGCCTTGGTGGCAGAGCTGGAACCTATCTAAAAAAAAAAAAAAAAAAAAAAAAAAAAAAAAAAATCATGCCAGGACAGCAGGAGTAAACCAGGATGGTCCCAGACAAGCCAGCATGCATATCTTCCCTATTTACAAACACAAGAGATGTTCACAAAGGTGGGATATCAGATCTTGAAAAAAATGGGGGCTGGGACTCAGACTCAGATTTCAGTCCTGGCTTCAACACTCACTGATCCTCTCTGGGCTTCAGTGTGAAGTAAAATGGAGTCAACTGCTCATCAAATCTATAGAACCTGCAGAACTATTGTATGGATGAAGTGAGCTCATCTCTGTGAAAGGACTGAAGCCTGAAAAGTTCTATGCAGAGGAGAGATGCTGATATCACGCTTCCAGGGCTTGTGATCAGAGGCCCTTGGAGGCTGGGGCTATACCTCTGGGTGGGCATAGGCTGCTGCCGCGTCCCTCTGCAGGGCTGAGCGGATGTCTGGCATGCTATCTAGGATGTTTTCAGAGCAGTTTTCTTTGCCTCGCTTATTCATCTTGGTTCGAATTTCTTCCATGTCCTCTTTGATTTGTTCGTTTTCTTTGGTGAGGTTTTTAGACACTTCCTGAGAAGGAGAAAAAAAAAGATGATCCATTAAAGCACCCTGAAGACAAGCAGGAGGCAGCTAGCAGCCATCTTCGCTCAGAGCACACAGACACAACAGACAGGCTGAGAAATCATCCAACAAGTGATTGGGGCTAGAGAGTGTGCCCAGCCCTGGGCTGAGCACCGGTACCAGGTCTCCTGGCAGTATTTCCAGGGCAGCTCAGCGCTTGGATATCCAACTACAGAAAATACTGCCCAAACTACCATAGCTTTTCTATTAATAACATTGACAAGTCTCTGGGCCACCAGGACACCAGGTTCTTTTTCTGTCCTTTGTATATAGTCCACTCTTATCCAGTGTTGAAGAACATTAAAGAATTCCATTCACTCGCATCCCATACATCTGAACCAGTAGCTCAGTTAATGAAAGAGGGGCTTTCTAAGCAATTTTGGAAGAGGTGGCCAAACAAACAAAAAAACAACAACAACAACAACAACAAAAAACTACTCTTCCTTTTTAATGAGCACAAACCATTCCCTGGTACTTTAAAAGCATCATTTACATAGAAAATTGATAGGCTGGCTTCAAACTTTCCTATTTACCCATAAAAATAGTTTCACTAAATGACCCCTCACTTGGCAAATTAGCCATGTTCCAGACCTGGTTCATACCAGAGAAGATCAAGGCTACATTTCATTCAACCAACACTGGTGAGTACCTCTTGAGTGTCTAAGTGTAGTGCTACAGAAAGAAAGGCTGTAAGTATCCTTGGGGTTCTGGACCTGGGTGGGGTGGGAGAGATGGCAACTATAACTGGAGACAGACAAACCATGTCAGGTTCTGTAAATACCAAATGTGAGGTTTCCTGAGTTCAGAGCAGGAGGAAAGTGGAGGCGTCCCAGGTAGCTTCTTAGAGAAGGTGAACACTGAATGGGATTTAAATCAAGGAAAGTTGTCGACAGCCTTAGAGGTGCCCCTTTTCCTCTAGTTATTTTTAAAGAGATTTGACGATATTGAGATCCAACTTTGGCCCTCATTCTAAAGTTTCCATGAGCATCTACATTCTTAAATGTGATGTTCTCCTTTGGGCCCTGTTTATGAGGTTGAGGAAGCAATGATGTAAAATAGAGGATGTGTTTGCTTTCCATCTTTCTTTAACAAACAGACACAGGAAGTGTAAAAGCTGACATTGCCAGGCACAGCTCTGCAGCCTGGTGGGATGCTACTAACATCCTAGAGGGAAGTCCCAGTGGCGCAGAGCCAGAGGAGGTGGGCATATCCAGGCTGTGACACCCAGACACTGCGGCTCCAGAGGCTCCTACAGGGGCTGCCCAGAGAAGCCCCATAGGTGCTTGTTAAATGAACCTGGCTCCCGAACCATCAGCCATGCCATTCTTATGGCATTTCATCGCATGCCAGATCCTGAGTGCTGGAAGGGCTCAGTGTGTTCCATGGCACTTAGGCTAAGCCAGCCTCTCTAAATTGCACAGAATTAACTGTGAGAGCTAAATTCCATGAGAAAGAGATCTTGTTTTAAGAATGCTCAGAATGAGTGATCTTCCCGGGTGCGCAGTCACTCCTAGGTGTTATCTATCAGGCCGTCAAGTGTAATGGGTAAGAGCATGGATTTTGAAGGAAACCGGTTCATCCTCCATGCTGCTATTGCTAGATCTGAGATCTCAGGCACATTACTGAAACACCTCTGCTTCAGGTTCCCATCTGTAAAATGGGGATAATACTAGCACTTTTCCTATAGGTTGTTAGGAGGATTAAGTGAGTTAATATACATGGATGTGCATGAAAAATACTGGACTAAGTGGCTGTTATTTTTCACATAATGTTACAGCTGGAATGGACCCAAGAACTCATGACTAACCTCTCATTTCACAGAGAGGAAACTGAGGCCCAGAGCAAGAATGTGACTTGCTCAAGGTCACTACAAAAAAGTGGCAGAGTGGAACCAGCACCCAGCCTCCTGGCCCTTGCTTCTTCAGCTCACCTGCTGGATCACTAAGAACACCAGGAGAGGATCCTGGCACACAGACAGCTCTCAGCAGCACCAACCATGTCAAAAAGCCGGAGAATACTTACAGTTTGGGTTCAGGATACGTGACAGGATAGGCATAGATGCTGAGAAATACAGAAATGTTGGACTCTCATAAATCCTCACTATTCAAAGTGTGGTGCAGAGTTCAGCAGCATCAGCATCACACAGGAGCTTGTTAAAAATGCAGATTCCCAGGCCCACTCAGACCTGCTGAATCAGTATCTGTATTTTAACAAGATCCCCAGATACTCTGTGTACACATTAAAGTTTGAGAAGCACCGCCCTAAGTGGAGAAAGCTTGGGGCACAGCTGCTTGAAAAACGGACAGAAATGTGTGAGAAGGGCTGTTTTATAGGAGCTGAGTTCTTTCTGGGACTGACGGGAAAAGTTCCTGGCCCCTTAGTGGGATTCAAGCATTTCTGTAATCCATCAGCACCTGCTGAGAGCAACACCTGTGGATGCCCCTCCTGTAGCTCTCACAGCCTAAGACAGATCACCAAGCCCAGCAGGTGCAGGGATTCAATGTGTTACCTTTTTATTAAGGCGTTCACGTGCTCAGTGCTGCACTGAGGGTTCAAGCGTGAGCAAGGCCACTGGGATCCTGCCCTGGTGAAGGGCACCCTCCATGAGGGGGAAGTAGGCAATAGACAAAGAAATAGACAAGAAAATATCAACTAGTGAAAAGTGCTCTGCAGAAACTCTGCCAGGGTGATGTGACAGATGCAGGCACTGACTCCTCAGCCAGGTCGATAGGCTTCTCTGAGGAGCGGACTGAGGAGTGTCCACACCTGCGGCCCAGCACTGGCCCTAGGACTCTACTAAAGGTGGTGACACCTCTGGGTGGACTGACTGGCTGGGCCTAAGTATCCTTATTATTTGACGGAAGATCTCACTAGATTCCTAAACACTGTGCATCAGTGGGTGTGGCACACTCACTGTGAGGCAAAGGGTGCCCCCCCCCACCCCGGTCTTAGGGTTTCTAGGGCCCTAGGGAGTCCCCCTTCACATTGATTTATAGTCTCCCATCCCCTTTTGGGTGTCAGTGAGGAGCCATTATTCTGCATTTCCACAGATGAGGGTTTTAGGCAAGCCTGCCCCTGAGAACCCGGAGAAGCAGTACAGTTTATTCCCCTCATGGGAATGGCAAAGCCTGCCAGCCGCCTGAATAAACAAGAGGCTGGCGGTGGCATCACCCCATTGGCCTGCAGGGCTGAGCCAGCTGGTGTCCCCCAGGGCAGCAGCCACAGCTGCCACTCCTTGGCCACCCCCAGTCAGCTACCTCCAACCTGGGGGTGCTGGCCCTCAAGAGCTCCCCACCTCTCCCTGGGACTCTGCGCTTCTCACACCAAAGGCCTTTGGTGAGGCGATTCTCAGGAGATGCAGGGGATGCCACCTGCACAGAGTACCCTCGATTCTGCCCTGGGAGATAGGTGAACCCCATGACCTCATGCCTCAGGCTCTTCCCCCTGGGACAGCTGCAACCATGACATTTCTGGTGTGTGTAACTTGGCTCGTGGGCAGTGCTGGCAATGTGGCAGCAGAGGTGGGAATCGTGCCTATCTGGCAGAAGCAAGTGTACCCATGGCCCCTGCCAAGGATCCTGGCACACTGAAGAAGAGGGGAGGGAAGAGGGAGAAAGAGCAGATAGATAGAGGGCTCAGACAGAAGGCTGGACACAGCCAACTGTGGCAATGAAAGATTTGGGAACGTTGTCATCATGATTCCTTGGGCCAGGCAGAGCCAAGGAACTCAGAGGTGTTCATAGAACAAGTGCCATGTGCAGGAGAGGTATGCAGTTGGGCACTGGAGGGTGCCTGATGGGAACAGGTGTCCACTGGTGCCACACTGCCAGATGGGAACAGGTGTCCACTGCTAACTTCAGCCAGATGCACACACACCAGAGGGAAGAGAACGTGCAAACAAGGCAGGGACCCTTGGCAAAGGGGAACCGGATGCAGGTGGAGTTAGGGGTACAGCCATCAGTCAGCCCTAGTCAGCATGGCTGGTGTTTTGACAAGCCATGTAGGGCCAGCAAAACCAGATGTGTAGACCGATGGAATGGGTATGAAGGACACAGACCGTATCCTGACCTTGTCCAGCTCTTAGACATGTGTGCGTGTGCCCGGGTGAGACTGTGTAGTATCTTAAGCCAAAACCTTGGGACCAGGGGAAAGATGACCATGGGGCAGAATTCTGGCAGTTCTCTGTGGTCTCGTTTTTACAAATAGAACCAGGGACAGGGGTGTGGTGGGGGGAGGGTGCTGGCTCTGGAGATCAGGTGTAAACCCACACCACAGTCATGGCCTACTTATATAACCACATAGGGCAAGGGATGAAACCTCTCTAGGCCCCAGGCAGGAAAAGAAGGAATGATGACACCTACCTCACCCAAACTTGGCACAGAGATGGATAAGGGGCTGCATGTGGTACAGTGCTGGGCAAGGAAATCAGGCTTGAGGCATGTGGGTGAAGCTGGAGTGGGAGGGACCCTTGGGATCTCCATAGCAGACATGCAGGTGGAAAAGGAAAGGGAAGCTAGGGTTTGGTATGGCTGGCATGGGGAGGAAGGTAAGAACCCAAGGCTGGTGTGCTGTAGAGAGACACTAGACACCTGTGGGAGTAGACAAAGCCAGACTGCAGGTGAGGCAAACCCTGGCCCCAAGTCACACAGCAGGTGCACACAGCCACATCTAAGGAGGCTGCCTGGGAGGCTGCCTGGTAGGTCCTGTGGGCATCAGGATTCCCTGGCAGATAGCTGGATGTGCACAGGGCTAAGATACAGATGGCAAGCCCAAGGGCAGATGGGACATAGTTTCTCATGGGAGTGACCTGAGCAAGTGTGAGGGTAACTGGACCCAAGGGGGGAGGGCTCGTAGTTCCCATCAGCTCACCGTGCTCAACCTTTGCACCCTCCAGGAGACAGCTACGACCAGATGGCCTGGGACAGCAACCCCAGCTGACAGCTGTTTCCTAGCCCCTGGTAAGAGAGCTGGGGAAGAGAACAGCTGGAAACAGCCGGTGCTCCTGATGGCAGGACAGGCAGGCCATGGCCTAATCCCTCCGACCACAGCTGATGGGAGAGACAGGCAGGCCTGGGTTCAGGGAGCCACCAGCTGCCCCACTGAACATTCATCCAACCAAACAGCTGTGGAGCATCTGTCCCACATCAGGTGCTGGACCAGGGCCTGGGAAACAAAGATGACTTGACCCAGCTTGCCCTTAAGAAGTCCAGGGCCTGGCAGGAAAGTCAAACAAGGCAACAGCAAGAAGTCCCAGGCCTCTGGTGATGAATTTCTATATTAGGGGTAATCTAACCCCTTAAAATAGAGCCACTCGAGCCATGCACACTTGCACATCCTGGCAGCTCTAAACTGTTCCTAGGCTGACAGATGGAGGGCTGACACTCGCACTGTAAGTCTCTTTAGCCAAGAAGAAAACTTTATATCCCACAATGGCAAATTAGATTTGAAGTATATACAACCCTGGGAGAGGTAATATATTGGCTTTAACTCATATTAAGATGTAAATTGAATTAAATAGTGTTAGGCTGAAATATATCTTAGAAACACTAACTTCGACCCTCTGCCTTTTCACGTATGAGGACACTGAAGTCAGGCCGGGTAAGCAGTGCCCCTCTCCAAGCCTTCAATTGAGGAAGGAGAGTGAAATGACTTACAGCAAACCCCTCGGAAAGAGCAGATTTGATCAGGAGAGTGAGCCCTGGGGGTGTCTCGACAGGGGTGGAGGGTGGAAGGAAAGGTAGGGCTTGGAAAGAGACAGCTCCCCCAACTCACAGCCAAGTCTGCACAGATGAAAATTACGTTTTCCTATTAGCTGGTGAAACGATATATCCCCCAGGGTCAGGAATGCTTCTTTGATCATGCCTTTCAGTCCAGAAACACAAAAGCCACCAAAGCTTTAGGTGTGGGGGAGAAGCCTTCAGCAATGCCTGTGCCAGTACATTCTGGGGAGCGGGCCAGTTCTGGGTCTGGTAAATCCATCGTGGACTTAAATCTTCCTCGGAGGCAACATTATCAGGAGAAAAGTCTTCAGCTGGGACACAAGGTTCCCTGGTGCCATCTATGCTCATGGGTGTGGTTTGCAAATTCCAGCAGGTAGATTCGTGAAAAAGGAAAGAGATACACACACCAGAAGGGACAAAGCAGAAACCACGCTATGGAAAGCTTGCAGGCATGCATCTATTTTAAGAGCATGGGCTATGCACCCACACATATACGAAGGCACATGTGTACATAAGCATTTCAAGCACTTATAAACACTTACAGGTATCCTGCAGCAAGGTGGGGGTGGGACATTTCTTCATAAAATTTGCAAATTTTACAGAAATGACTGAAACCAACTAAAGCCTTGATGCTAGAAGATTATTTTAATGATCTGTCCCTCTGTTTGTCTTTTTCTCCACTTTAGTAATAAATCTGCCCCTGGAAGCAGTATGTGCTGCTAGGGGTTGAACACCATGCCTCTAGTCCTGCTGCCTTCAGAATCCACCTTTAGGCCTGGGCAGCCTACAAGTCTATGGGTCTCTGAGTGCACTCAGAGCCCGGATGAAGTCTTTTCTTGAGCTGAGTGAGTGCCACTGCCAGCTCTGTATGCAATGAACAGGGCTTGCCTTTGCCTTTGGAAGTTACAGGTTTTCTTTCTAGACTTTTAACGCCTATCTCTTCAGATACTTATGTTCTGTGCCCACCCAACCCTCAACTCCAACATGCACCTACACTTCCTGCATGCCCTTCCCCTTCCCAGCCACTCACAGGAAAGAGAGGTCAGCTGGGGTCTATGTTAGACTGCTGACCACCTTGAGTGTTTCTTATTCCTGGAGCAGTTTTAAAACTGGTTTATGAGGTTTCAGACCTCCCCCAGTGAACTGGAAAGATATTTTTGGAGTTAAGTTTCTAGAACACACTGAAATCACCCTACTAAGTTATAGCCTCCAAATTGACAAAAACTAGAAAGTCTGACAATACCAAGTGTTGGTGAGGATGTGTGCAGAACTTTTATACCCTGCTGGAGGGAACGTAAACTTATACTACCACTTTGGAAAACAGTTTGGCAATATCTCCTGAAGTTGAAGATAAGCATAACTAATGCTTATCTTCTAGTTCCACTTATCTAATGTACCATAGAGAAATGCAGGCACATATGCACCAGGGTACATGCACAGGGATGTTCATGTATAGGAATGTCCATAGGGTTATTCTGATTTATGCATTCAGAAACTGGAAACAATCCACATACCCATCATCAGGAGAACAGATAAATTGTAGTATATTCATACAATAGAATACTACACAGCAATAAAAATGAATGAACCACAAGACACAAAAACAACATAGGTAAATATTAAAAATATAAAGTTGAGTGAAAAAAGCCCAACACACACACACACACACACACACACACACACACACACACTTCTGTAGGATTCTATGTATTTAACATTCAAAAACGGCAAAACTATTACATTTAGGGATGCGTCCTTAAATGATGAAACTATAAAGAAAAACAAGGAAAATGATTAACATAAAAGTAAGGATAAAGGTTCCCCTGAGGGAAGGGTATGAGTAGGAGAGAGCATATGGGGGCCTTTTGGGGTATTAAAATTGGTCTGTTTCTTGAGCTGGTTGGTGGTTACACAGGCATTTTGTTCATAGTAATTTGTTAAACTATATTCATTGTTTATACACTTTTCTATGCATGTGTCATTTTTCAGTATTTAAAACAAAAGCTTACCCAAAATCATTCCACTAAGCAGAGCTGCTCCCAGAGCTGATTTTACCAAAAGGTAAACTCAAAATAGTTCAGATTCCATTTCTCTCTCCTTCCTTCCTCTTTCATCTGCAAATGAAGTTTCCATTCCTACCTCCTCCTATATACCCAAGGTGGAACTGTGGCTATATCCCATAAATGTGTGCTTGCTTATAGTGCCAACCATTGATCTTACTCTGGGCAAAATGCCTCTCCAATCTGACCCCTTTTTTGTCTTGTCTGACCTCCAAAGAGCTCCCATTGGGATTCAAGAATATTCAAGGACCAGGAGCAGAATTTAACTTCCATTCCTCCTGCAGAACCGAGCTGGAGAGGGAGTGTTTTTTCAATTTACCCAACATTCTGCCTTTTCAATTACTGCAGACTCCAGACAGTCAGCTGGCATGAGCCTTGAGACAAACTCAAACAAATACAGTGCTCCACTATTTGGGCACAGGGGCCCAGACCCATCTGAAGACTACTGTCACACTTCAGCATCCTATCACCTTAGGCTGTCTGGTTTGGGGAAACCTCCTTCCCAAACTCAACTTTAATCCTATTTAATGGGTCTATGGGATAGAGTCACAGTTCTGCCTAGAAATTCCCCTGGAAGAGCTATTGTTTGAAGTTCCTGTTAAGAAAAATTGATGCTTGCAGGACAGATGGCAATGATTTGAAGAAACTTACAGGGTTGATTAGAAAGAGCCCTGGACCAGGAACCAGAAGGCCCTGTACTTCCTAGCACTGTGATCTTGGTCAAGTCATCTAATTTCCTGGGCTCTCACATTACCCAGGAACAAATGGGCTAAATGTATACAGAATGCTTTACAAAACGTAATATGCTATACAAATGTAAGGGATTATTATTATTAAGGTCCAATCTTTGCTACTAAACATATCACAGCTTTGGCAAGCAGATACTCTCATTGATGTAACTAAAACTGTTTTTTGCAAAAACTAGGTTACTGTGTGACTGTATAGATGATACCACCCTACTGGGGCACTGGTATTGCATCAAATTCACCCATACTCCCTCCTGAGCAGGGAGGGCTCAGCTGCTAGACAAGGCTGTAACAAGACTGTGGTCCTTGGACAAGCCCAGCCCACTGGCCTTCTCAGAGGCTGAGTACCTGACCTTGGCCTCCAGAACACTGTACTCTCCCCCCAGATCTATCTTTCTCAAGCTGTGTTCTCCAGGCAGAATGGCAACTGTTTGGCTGCCAAGGTCAGGTAAAAGCAGAAGAGGTTGCTGTCGCTCCTGTTCCTATAGAAGAGCAATCCTTTTCTTAAAGGGGCATTGCACATTTGGATGGTTCTGGGGGCCTAGGAAAACAGAGGCACTTCCCAATACTGGACCTTGGTTTAATTCCTTTTGAATGTATCTGAAAGAACCAGAAAGTGGTTTTAACTAGGAGGAAGAGTCCGAAGCCTGCATGAAGTCCATTAGTAGTGGGATGGTGCTGACCATCCACAATGTCATCATTTTGGCTGTTAACATTGAGGAAGGAGAGACTCAAGATGCCCAGGGTCCTAGTTCTTTGAGAGAACCCCTTGAAGAGAGTGGCAGACAGCGAGGAGGAGGCTGATGCGGTTCTGTTGACCACTCTGATCTGTGTACAAATCTCAGGATCCAAAGCCCTGACCCCTCTCATCAGACTTCATATCTGATGTGATTAAGGACCTACCAACCCTCCCAGAGCCAACAGCCTTATTCAGAAAACATCTCATCATAGCATTGGAGGAGCTAAGCCCAAGGGCGGGTGGAAAAGGAACTAGTGCTCACTTTCTGGGAAAATTTTAAGGGGTGGAAGGAGTGTGTTGAAACTAATCCTTGTAACTTCAGTGTTTCATCATCTTTGTGCCAGCTATCCTGGCAAAGTAATGTAGGAATGTTTGTCCTCAATCTCTCCATGGTCAGAGCCTTGTTTAATTTAACCATTTCAAAGCATTTTCATACTGATTAGCATACTTTGTATCCTCTCAGCAATCATATGGAGTAGGCAGGGTACTATTCTCACTGTCCAGATGGAGAAGGTAGGACATGGCTGCTTGGCAGCACAAACAAAGAGTAAGGAACTCATTCTGTCCTGACTCCGAGCCTGCTGCTCTTTCTGCCACAAACCGCTACGTCTACTAATCATAGATCGAAGAACCTTAGCTCTTTCATGATAGCCCCCCAAAAGTCCACTTTTTCAGAAGGAATATTGATATGTTTACAGTCATTGTGTTATTAAATTTGCCACTTACAGTAATGCTGTAAACATTAAAGAAATAGATTTCCACTCAGAGCAGCAGCTCTTTGAGTCACTGTTTCAAGCATCAGTCCAAGAACCAGATGCGAGTCAATGAAACATATCCATAAAGTTCCTTACCAATAAGATTGAATAATGATCGTTAGTTACTTTTTGGGTGACTACATGATTTCTCATCTATATGTTAAAGCATCACAGCAACAAGCACTGTCAACATTATTACAGTATCTGTAACAACTCCCAGCTCCCTTCACACACCACTAGATGAAAACCACAGCACCACCTGTACCACTCCCAGAGCCCAGTCAGAATAGTATGGTGTCTTTGTCTATGAAAATTGCATGACTCATCCATTCATTCTGGGCATGACCAGCCTGAATGCTGAGTAGGGAACATTACTTATTAGTAATCATTTTTATGTCTTCTTCCTCTAAAATGAATTTCAGATGGATTCACACACATAAATACAGGGGTATGCACCAGAACAGTTAAGAGAAATTAGGAACCATATACAAAGGAAGGAGATGACTCCACCTTAAAACTGGAGGTAAGATGCTTATTGTACCTTTACATTTCATTGAGTTCTGAGGTCCCTGGAAGTCAAGGTAAAAATGGAAAGACATTGGTTATATGATTAAGGGGATTTTATAGATGAAAAAAAGAAGGTACAGTATTGGCATTTCTACTTAACTGATTTTCTTTGTCACCAACAATTTGGCATAATTTTGAATGAATCTTTTATGTATATTTTCCCTTTCATAGAATAGGATGGGTTAAGTCTAGTCAGCACATGTGCTAGCTGAAAATTTACTGTGGGACGTTTGATATGCTTTTGGGCTCAATCAAGAAAAAGATATAGCAACCAGAATCTTCCTTACCTCCTCCAGTTTATCCACTCGCCCCACCAGTTTGGTGGTGACTGAATGTAGCTTCAGGAGATCCAGGCCATAGAACGCTCCTTCCAACATGTCTATGATTGTGGAGAGCTATGAAACAAGGCAAGGGGTTAGTCCAGGGCTGGGGCAGACAGACACAGGGCAGAGTTTCCTTTCAGATCTGCATGCTGGGGGCTCGACAGGAAAGCCACTAGCCAGGAATTGAGAGGTTGCCGTGAGAAACACATTTGTGTAGGCAGGGATGTAGGCAAGCACAGTGGTGTATGTGCATTCTGCCTTCCGAAATGTTTGGGTAAGAAAATGGGAGAGTCCTACAAGAACAAGTAAACCTGAGGTCTAGACCTCTTCACAAACTGTTTATACCTCTTTTATGAAATCTGTCAGTTGCATTGACATCTGTCTTTCCTACTAGACTGTGAGTTCCTTGAAAGTAGTGTCTCAATAGCAAAGACATGGAATCAGCCTAAATGCACATCAATGACAGGCTGGATAAAGAAAATGCAGTATGTATATACCATGGAATACTATGCAGCCATGAAAAAAATGAGATCATGTCTTTTATGGGAACATGGATGGAGCTGGAGGCCATTATCCTTAGCAAACTAACACAGGAACAGAAAACCAAATACCACATGTTCTCACTTATAGGTGGGAGCTAAACAATGAGAACTCAAAGACACAAAGAAGGGAATAACAGATGCTAAGGCCTGCCTGATGGTGGAGGGTAGGAAGAGGGAGAGGAGCAGAAAAAATAACTATTAGGTACTAGGCTCAGTAGCTGGGTGACAAAATAATCTGTACAACAAACTCCCATGACGTGAGTTTACCTCTATAACAAACCTGCGCATGTACCCCTGAACCTAAAATACAAGTTAAAAAAAGAAAACAAGCAAGCAGTGTCTCTGTATCCTTCATCTCTGTTTCCCCAAGATAGCTGGCTCATAACAGGTATTTTTATTCTATAAATACTCAACAAGGTGGCTCTACATGTCAATACCTTGAGGATATGCTTCTGAAACACTCAATTTCATTGTCTACTAAAGGCTCTGAAAGACATCGACAGGTTCTCCTTAGCACAAAGTGCTAAACTGACCCTGGGCTAAAAGAGGACTCAGCGTCCCATCTTTGAGACTCTTGCTCTATGGCAAGCTGCCACAGTGCACCCAGCCTTCTCAGTTTGTATCAATACCGTCCTGCCTGCCAGTACAGAGGCCCTGGCAGGAAGGTGGCCGAGGCTCTGGCGGCACTGAGGGCATGCAGACTGCAGGGTAAGAGGGAAGATGATGAGGGCCAGTTCTTGGAAGTTTACTGGGCCACACTTTTGCAATCTACACTCCCCATTTATCTCAGAGCCTAGCTTCTACATGAAGAAGTCCAAGTATGAAATACTCATGTTTAGAAGGTAAACTCCTTTCTCCCTACCAGAGGAAGAGAGCTGAATCCTGGATAGAAGCCATAAAAAGATAGCTGGCTCTTAGTACATACTGTGATAATTTCCCGATTTCTAATAGACATTTTGCCTTATAGTGTTCCAGAACTCCCCCAGAGTCTAATCCTACAACTGAGTGAGTGTGGCACTTGGTTCAGAAAGTTGTTCCATGGCAGAGCTGCGGCTCTGGCCAAATCCTGAGATACTCCTGATACTGGTAAACACTACTCTGCTGAAAGAGACACCAATGATTACTAGTCACTGAGTGAGTGCCAGATGCCAGCAGCGCTTTACATAGTCATCCATTCATTCATTTACATGGTCATGCCTAGCTGAATGTCTGGTATTGTGCCAAGTACCTCCTAGTTGTTATCTCATTACTCCACCAAGTAGATGTTATTATTCCCACATGTTATTCAAGGACCTGGAAGGCAGACAAGTTAAATAACTTAAGTGGGATCACACTGCTATGATTTGAACCCAAGTCTGTCTGACTCCAAAACCCAGCTTGTTCCACTACCCCACGCTGCAAGGGAAGAGGGGGTGCAGGATCAGAAGAAGCCCTCGGCCAACCCATGGGGCTGCCTAAGTGGGGCCTGAGCTTCCCTACCCTAAGGACCATGATAGGATCACAGTTTGATGACCCAATCTAGAGCAGGCCCCCGGCCTCTCCTTCCCTAGGCCAACCCAGCCCTTGCGCTAAGGGCCAAAGCCTTATTCGCATTTTTCTTTTGCCTCTTTGGGGTGTGTGCTAGGCTGATAGTAAATTGTGGCAGCAATTTTCCTGAAGAACGCTGAGTTCTTTTGGCCAGCTGGGCCTGGCAGCTGCTCCCAGGCCCAGCCTCTCTGGCTCCATAAGGAGGGGTAGGCACACTTTGCTTGAAGCATCTCCCTTATACACCAGAGCTGAAAAGGACAAGTTTGCTAGGACATCAACCTTGATCCACACACAGCACTCTAGGGAACAGGCCTGACCTTCTTCAAAGGGCTTAGAATCTTCAACCATGGCCTTGCCAGACTTGTGGATCTCAAAAGTGCCCTCTCGTCCAAGGCATTGCCCCATACCAGGTCCTACCTTCAAGTCCTGGCTGTCTGCCTGCCGCAGCTTCTGGAGCCTGAAGTCTCCCTCGCAGGGATTGAGGGCCGATGGGGGTGCTACACAGGCACACTTGCACGACGAGCCTGAGGTGATGGTTTCCACGGTATAGAAGTCTTCCTTCCTGGAGGCCCCCGCATTGATCCTCTGGCAGGCATCCCGGCCCAGGGGTCTCACCACACACTTGCACTGACAGTCCGAGCCCTCAGACATAGCCTTGACCTTGTCATAGTCCCCCAGCAACTAGACACACAGAAAACGGGTTAGGGGCATGCAAACACAGGTGTCAGTCAGCCTCCAGAAGGAGGCTCTCCATTTACTTAGTCAAACGTCCTGCACTAGTCAGAGACCTCAGAAAACTCTGAACCACAGAGCCAATAGGTCACTGAGATGCAGTTTGCTGACTCTGACATTTCCTTGAAGGCATTCAGAGTTCAGCTCTCTTCGTTTGTCTTGGAAAGCTGTGCCTTTCTCATGGGGCCTTAGCCTTTCATTATTTAAAGGAAAAACCAGATGAGCCAAGTCATTTGTCCAATAGCCTTTGCCTTCTGCTACAATCCAGGTTTAGGCTTTCTTTTCTTTCTTTCTTTTTCTTTTTCTTTTTTTTTTTTTTGAGACAGAGTCTCACTCTGTTGCCCAGACTGGAGTGCAGTGGCATGATCTCAGCTCACTGCAACCTCCACCTCCCAGGTTCAAGTGATTCTCCTGCCTCAGCCTTCCAAGTAGCTGGGATTACAGGCACATGCTACCATGCCCAGCTAATTTTGTATTTTCAGTTTCACCATGTTTGCCAGGCTGGTCTTGAACTCCTGACCCTAAGTGATCCACCTGCCCCGGCCTCCCAAAGTGCTGGGATTACAGGCGTGAGACACCGCACCCAATCAGAATCCAGGTTTAAGTGTAAAAAGGAAAAGAATAAATTGGAGAGATTGAAAAGTTGGTATTCAAGTTTGAAGACTACTGGCATCTCTCATTCATTTATTCAACATTTATGGAGTGCCTACTAAGGACTGTGAGGTGCTGTGAAGGATAAAGAGATGGGCCAGATGGAGAGCCTGCTTTCAAGAAGCCTACAGTGCAGGAGGCATAGAAATAGCAGTCACACAGAGTACAGAGTGATAAGTGCCCCCGAAGAGGCAGAGGGAAAGGGCAGTGGGAGCTAAGAGCGGCTCCAACTGGAAGCCAGGGAAGACTTCTTCGAGGAGTGGCATTTAATCTGGGCCTTGAAGGATGGGTTAGATGTGGAGAAAGGGAATTGAGAGGAAAGAGACAGGTCCAGAAGTTAGTAAGGTTTACTCAGTCTAAGAGTTCATGCTTCTGAACCTAAACCCCAGGCCAAACCCAGGAAAGCAAACTGGCAGCACTTGCTGTTTTTGCAATGCTAAACATTTCCTTCTGGGCACTTGCCCCTGCCAGCCTCCCCAGGCAGGAAAACACGCGACAGTAGGCTTTCTGGAGCCCCAACTCTGGGCACTTGCTGGGAAAAGGCTCTTCTCTCCCAATCCTCTCCAAAAGGCCCTACATCCCCAAAGCCAGGGCTCCCTTCCTAGGCAGGCAGAAGGGTTCCCTTCATTTGATTAATGATTTCAGTGGGCAAGCATTGAGCTTGTTTGAGTAGAAATGTTCCTTGGGATGCTGTCTGGGGGGAAGAAGACTTGTAATGTTTTCCTTGCAAAGATTGGGTTTCTTCTAATACTAATATTTGCTTTAGGGCTGTTGTCAAACACAGAATGGATCAGTGGAAGAAGGTGGTGTAGTTAAGGGTGACTTAAGCGGCTGTTCTTTACGGGCTGATAGTAAATTGTGGCTGTCTACTCTCTGAAACTCTGCCTGGATTCCTACATAACCCTGCTCTGAGAACCCTGGGTGGATTCCTTCCTTACAGGAGGCTCGGGTTTCAGGAAAGTTTTTGTTGATAGTGTTCCAGAGCCCCAATGTGAGAGATTTTTATGTCTTTTCGATTTAGGGGTCAGTGGGAGGTAATGGGTGGGCAGAGGGCATACATTAGCATCATTATTAAAGGAAGAGTGAGGAGGCTAGTGTTTGATAAATCCCAAAGTGCAGCTGATTATTCTCTCTACAGGAAGGAGACAAGGCCCAGTCTTAGGGCTTGGTGGAGGTGAAGGTACAGGCAGCCCTGGAGGATCCTTTTTCAGACATCCCCCATTCTGAGGATTCTGGTGACACCCACCACACGTCATCATGCCGGCTCTGGAGAGCACAAAATAAACACTCCAGAGAGAACTACCCCTTACAGACATGAGATCTGGGCTGAAGACTGTCAGACGCCCTGGCTCTACCCATGTATCTCTTCTTTTTTTTTTTTTTTTTTTTTGAGACGGAGTCTCACTCTGTCACTCAGGCTGGAGTGCAGTGGCGCGATCTCCGCTTACTGCAACCTCCGCCTCCCGGGTTCAAGCGATTCTCCTGCCTCAGCCTCCTGAGTAGCTGGGACTACAGATGCCTGCCACCACGCCTGGCTAATTTTTGTATTTTTAGTAGAGATGGGGTTTCATCATATTGGCCAGGCTGGTCTTGAACTCCTGACCTCGTGATCTGCCCGCCTCGGCCTCCCAAAGTGCTGGGATTACAGGCGTGAGCCACCGCGCCCGGCCTACCCATGTATCTCTTATGGTCTTTATCTATAAATGGGTATTAGGGTGTTTTGAAGATTGAGTCAGAAAAAGCAAGTTTAAGTACTTGGTAAACGGACACTTTACAAAGCCCATCACTATCATGGGTTACTCGGGCCCCCACTGACAGTCTGCCCTAGCTGCCTGCATCTGCATTCCCACTCTCCCCTCCCAGTACACTCCGTCATGTTCTCAGTCTCTCTGTTTGGGGGTCACCTCACATTCATCACACATGCTTCTGTTCTGACTTCACCCCATGCTCCCGCCTGGTGTCCCACCCTCTGCCATAAAGTATCTCCCGATGGGATATGCCATCTGCCTCCTGGTCAACATATCCTCCTGTTTTCACATTCCAATTCTGACAGACAGCCACATAGACAAGAGATACTTTTCACAACCCTGAAACCAAAAACAACTTTGTTTTCTTTCTTCTCAAGAAGTCGAGCGGCATCTTCCCTTCCTTCACCTCTCCTTTCTCCTGATTTGATGACCTTTAAGGACCCTATGATTTTGCGAGGAGAACCTATATCCTTCCATTAAGAAAATATTCCGATACATGAAAAATCAAAAGCCCTTTCCATTGGTAATGGAAGGAAAAACAGCTGCCCTCAAACACTTCAGCAAGGACCAGCTTCTGGCTCTCACCACCATCCAGGGCAAGAAGGGCGGTCGTGGCACTCTGCATCCTACCTGAGATAAAACGTTCTCCTGGTTGTCCGCCTCGTTTTGCAGAGTCTCGTCCTCCGTAGGCGCCACTGTCTGCGCATCTGGGGGCTCGCTTGTCCCTGTGAGGACAATGCTGGGCACCCAGGCCGGAACCACAATCAGAGCGAAGTAGAGAACTAGCAGCCGAGGCTTGGCCATGAGGGGCGCGATAAGAGTGTCCTCAGCCCCTTCAGAGAATGGCTGGGGCGGGGGGTCTCGGCAAGGACTTCTGCGAGAGGGTGTCCTAGCTAGAGCCCGAAAGTGGCTGCTGAGAGCACCTTCTAAAGCTGGGTGCGGCTGAGCGGGACGGGAGGGTGCGCCCCAGAGACTCTGGGCATCTCCTTCCCGACGCGAGCAGCCCTCGACTGTGCAGCCCCAGTGGAGAGCCGGACGCAAGGAAGAGGGGATGACGGAGAAGGTGGAGGCGGGCACGGGCTAGCTGAGCGCGTCGCCCGCAGGAGGGCTCAGGTGGATGGAAGGCGTTCGGACAGACGCCCGCGGTGCGCGCCGGGACGGGCGGCGGGGAGCCTCGGGACGCACGGGGACCGGACACGGGGAGGGAAGAGGCGGTGGCGGCGCGGGCTGCTGGGCGAGGGCTGCTGGGCTAGGGAGCCGCGGAGAGCTCGCGCGGAAGGAGGGCGGAGCCTCTATTGTGCCGGGGCGGCGGAGATGCAGCCAGTGACCGCGCGGAGGAGGAGGACCTGGAAGCGCACAGGGCTCGGGCGGAGGGGCACCCGGCGGACCCCGTCCCTGCTGGGACTCAGCTGCCGCGCGCCGGCTGGGGGTGACGTTGGAAGGGCTTTACTTTCTTCTCATCTGATCGCAAGTGAGTGGAGAGAAGTTACTCCGAGCGGCGTCCCTGAAGTTTTGGGGTTCGGCCATTCTTGGCGAGAAGAGCGACTTTCCATCGCAGGCACCCAGCGCTCGCTCCAAGGCTGAGCCAGTTAGGGATCGGCGGCATCGTCCTTTAGCACACCTGGGGCAGGGGAGAAGGCGCGTTTGTTCCCAGGCGTTTCTTTTCCCTGACTTAACTCTGGGCGAGTTCTCGGGCAGCTTTGAACTTACCGCCGTTGGTAGCTGCTTGCCTGCCACGGCTTTAGAACCTAGTAATACCTCCACCCAGAGGAGAATCATTGAATTCCTTCCTAGAGTGTGTCCTGAGTTGTGTAAACGTTGAAAGTTAGGGGAATGACTGTACATCTCCGACACTCTCCGCGAGTCCCCATGGGGAAAGCTACTGCCTGATAAATGATTACCAAAGGGAACAGCTCTTCCTGTCTTCCTGGTTTGGGACAAATCTCCGGGTCTCTGTTACCAGATTATCTCTAAGAGGGAGTCCACTTTCAATAGTGTGCAATTATGTTACTATGTCCCTCAATTACTGAGGACAACCTTTTATAAACCTACAGTGAAGATTACCAATATGTGAATTTAAGGAAGGGCACTGTGCCATCCTGGACAACTGCCACTCGGAATATTGAACAGAGCCAGGCCCCTTCAAAGGATATTATGCACCCTTGGGAAATTCAAACACCTTGCTTCTTATGCTGAGGAATAAGGGTTGTAATAAACTAAGGAAACTAGCGCATATAAGTAATAGTTGACATAAGTATAATAATAACCCTTATTAGTATATTTTAATCTTCAAAAAATTCAGTTTATGGACAAAAATTCAATGCTCTGGGTGTCTAGGTTTGTGGGGACATCATGCACACACCCTCCTCTGTGTAAGCTATCAAATCTTTTCTGAAACTATATGGGGTAAACATTGATAAAATGTAGTGTATTTGATTGTTTGTTTGAGACAGAGTCTTGCTCTGCCACTCAGGCTGGAGTGCAGTGGCGGGATGATCTTGGCTCACTGCAACCTCCGCCTCCTGGGTTCAAGTGATTCTCGTGCCTCGACCTTCAGAGTACCTGGGATTACAGGCGCACGCCACCATGCCCGTTTAATTTTTGTATTTTTACTAGAGTTGGGGTTTCGCCATGTTGGCCAGGCTGGTCTCGACCTCCTGGCCTCAAGCCATCCATCCGCCTTGCCCTCCCAAAGCACTGGGATTACAGGGGTGAGCCACTGTGCCCCACCGATAAAGTGTAGTTTTAAAATTCAATTAAGGGGCGGAGTGTGGTGGCTCACCCCTGTAATCTCTACTGAAAATACAAAAATTAGCCTAGCCTGGTGGCATGCACCTGTAATCCCAGCTACTCTAGAGGCTGAGGCAGAAGAGTCGCTTGAACCCTGGAGGCAGAGGTTACAGTGAGCCGAGATCCGCCACTGCACTATACCCTGGGCTACAGAGCAATACTTGGTCTCAAAAAAAAAAATCAATTACAGTAAGCATTGAATGTTGATTAAGTGCAAGACAACAAGCTAGGTTGCTAGACATTTAATGGGAAGATGAGATAGTCCACATCTTACAAAGTGGGGGTGGGAGTCAGGAGGTAAGCAGAACAAGCACTGAAATTGTGAGGCAGAGTAAGAACATATCTCATGGGGTTTAAATAAGGAATAGGTCACTTCTAGTGGAAAGGTCAGTGTGGATTTCATGAAAGCATGATACTGAAGATGACTGGGATGATGGGAGGTTTCAACAAAACAGTGGATAAGGCAACATGATGGGAGGGGGGGCCGTGGCAGGGGAGAGAAAGAGAGCATTCTGGGCAAAGACATAATCCTGAATGTGCATATTCATATTTCAGATGGCTGCTCACTTCTCAGGGCAGCCTTCCTTGACTCCACCACCAGCATAATTTCTCTATTAAATGCTCCCATAATACCATGTACCTCTTTTTCATAGAAGCAGGAGAGATGGATATTTATATTCCTCCTTTGTGGGTTGTTTTGGGGGTGCCTGTCTTCCCCACCAGACTATAAATTCAAGAGGGCAAGGACCTTGTTAGTTTTGCTCACCCTTAGATCTTCAGAGTTTAACCAGTGCCTAGAACAAAGTGGACACTAAATAAATATTGGTTGAATGAATGGGAATTACAAATTGTCCAACTGGGTGTAGGCTCAGTTACCTTTATAAATACCATCTCTGTATCCATTAGGGTGCATTTGACTGCAAGTGATAGAAAATCCTTCTAGGAATGTCTCAGTCAAATACACATTTATTATCCCACTCTAAGAAGACAAGCTTGGCTGTTTAAAATTTAATTCAGCAACTCAGTGATGTCAGCGAGGACCCAAGCTCTTTCCATTTTCCACTCCATTATTCTTACAGCATTGGCTTTTTGACCTAGTCATAATTGATTTAAGCAAGTCCCAGCTACCCCTGTGCCAGACATTCAATTTCCCAGTCTCCTTTACAGCTAGGGGTAACCACCTGGACAAGATATTTTGCTTCCTGATAAAAGAAACAAATAGGAGAGAGGACCTTCTGGTGCTACTTTTCCCTCACTTCTTGTCTTTGATTGTGTCTTTGACCACAGTCAAAGTGTTATAGGACCAACAGGTTCTTATGTCCGCTGTGCAGTAACAGACCAATTACACTATGTCAGCAGGGTTTGCAGCAGAGAAAGAATTTGATGATTGCAGGGCACCAAGTCAGGAGATGGGAGGAGACCCTTGAATCCATCTCTTCAAGGAGCTCTGGGCTGGCGTTTTAATTTAAAGGGATTGTGGAGAGTGAGTGGCTAAAAAATTGAGGTTATTGATTGGTTGGCCAAGACGACGGAACAAAGTTCTATCATCAGGATGTGGAAACTGCCTTCTTTGGTGAGTCAGGATCTCATGGGGTCCTTCAAACTAGCTGAGTCAGTAGCTTCATCAGTATGCAGGACCCAAAAGAGTATCTCAAAGGGAAAACATAATGTTTCATAATGTTCAAGTTGTTTTCTATAGAACAGTTAAGGGGCTTTATAATCTTTTAACAGGATCTATGTGATTCTGAGGCAATAGGCACAGAGTAACTATGAGGAAACAGGTCAGAGAGCAAGTAGACCTCACGATTACTGCTGAATGTGCTGTGAACTTGGTTTATTTTCATTTCTTCCCTTCCCTTCTTCCCTGGTTAATTTTATAAAGTTTATAGGGGCTGTTTCAAAAGTGCCAGGAGCTGTGGCAGCCATCTTATGACCATGAGTCCTTTCTCTTATCTAACTAAAATATATTTCCTTTAGAGTCTACTTTTAAAGTCACCTTTTAATGTCCAGTCCTACAGTCCTACACAGAATATGTCTAAGGACTTTCTCACGGAGAGTTTCATTCCTTTCACTTAAAGATAAATAGTTAAGTACTGGCCAGGCATGGTGGCTCACGCCTGCAATCCCAACACTTTGGGAGGCCGAGGCAAGTGGATTACTTGAGGTCAGGAGTTCAAGACTAGCCTGGCCAACATGGCAAAACCTTGTCTCTGTTAAAAATACAAAAATTAGCTGGGCCTGGTGGCACACGCCTGTAATCCCAGTTACTTGGAAAGATAAGGCAGAAGAATCACTTGAACCGGGGAGGCAGAGGTTGCAGTGAGCCGAGATCACACCAGTGCACTCCAGCCTGGGCAACAGAGAAAGACTCTGTCAAAAAAAAAAAAAAAAAAAAGGTTAAGTACCTTCTAAATATCCTCTTTCTCAACATCACTAGCCCACTTTCTTCATCTTTTATCTCCATTATATTCAACTGTTTCTCAAACCACATGGCCTTCCAAACTCTTCATTATTTTGGTTATTTTCTCTCTAGAAAGACTCCAGTTTGAGTAGATATTAGAACCTATTGAAACAATTTGTTCTTTTTTTTCTGGGCACTGTGCTTTTATTAATGCAACCTAAGATTACCTTAGTTTTGGCAGCCAGATTGCACCAACGACTCACACTGATTTATCTTTTAAGTGTAGTTTTTAAATTTATTTTTGTGTGAATTTTTTGCTGGTTTCCTCCATTCTGTGCTTTCCAGCTATGTTCTCTTTTTTTTTTTTAATCCAAGTATAGGTGTTTACATTTTTACTGTAACAGTGTGATGATTTTGGTCCATTTTTTCATCCTGTTGAAATATTGCTATTTTTGCTTTTGTCCTGGTTTTGCATAATTTCCAAATTCACTAAGCATAGTTTCTGTCTTAATTCAAATGATTAATTTTAAAAAGCCATCTTCCTTCAGATAGGGCCATATTCTAGAGCTCTACCTCCATAATAGGAAAAGTCTCTCCTTATTGATGTTAACCGTTTTGGTGTGTGACTGTTCAGGCAGTCATGGGTGTTGGTGCCTAGTCCACATGTCTTCATCATGTCTACAAGCATTTCTTGAGAGACTTTTATCACTGTCTTTCAGAAATCAAGATACACTGCTCATGGCATTGCTTCTACCTGCCTGCCTGGCAACCTGAACTGATGATTCTGCGATGAGCTTGGTTTGGCTTTAGCAAATTGGGTTAAGTGCTTTTTACTTGTGTTAAAAAAAAAAAAAAAAAAAACATAGTTGGAAAGCACAGGATAGAGGAAACCGGCATAAAATTCACATAAAAATCCCTGCATCTTTTGCTCAGAGCCTATGAATTCCACGTCACTGGATCCTCGCATCATGGTGTAAAATAAGTCTTGCCCTCCCTGGTTAACAGATGAAGTCATTGAAGCACCAACACAGTGATATGTATGATGGCGACTCTGTACTGAGTGCTTCCCATGTGCCAGGCATCATTTGACGGTCAGAAATCCCCTGAGTCAGTATCATTTCCTCTTACAAATGAGGAAACAGGTTTAGAGACGGACAGACTGTGGAAATGTTCCAAGAACTGGGTCTCAGAAAGCCGTAAGTGTGCCACTTCGTCTATCTTAGACCCTGGACCTCACCAGTTGTGGCTGGCTAGCAGGTTGTTGAATTCTGGGGATCCCTCAGCGACCACAACCACCATCCCTCACGAGCCAGTTTGCATCTGGCAAGAGCATCTGTTTTCCCGTTTACCTAGGAGCCTCCTGACTTTGCTCTGAAATGTCTGTCTGTTGAAAATTAAGGCTTCATTTGCCAGGTGGGGCGAAGGTGGCTAGAAATGGCCTGCCACCTTTGTGTGTAATTGAGAAAATGCACCTGCCCCACGACAGCAGAATCAAAGAGCAAGGCAAAGTCCCACGAGCAACATCATTCTGCCATCTCCTTTCCCTGGCTCGCTGCAGAGTGGGAGCTGTGCCAGGGAACTGCCATAAAAATGCTGGAAAGGAATGATGGAAAGCACAACTGAAAATGAGGTCTTTTTTCCCCTGGTCACCCTGCTTTGCTGCTTTCCTGGCTTCTTATTTTGCCTCTGATCTTCTACATTCTCTCTCTCCTTTAATTCAGTTTAATTCATTTACTGAATATATATATTATGAGCCAGGCACTCTGTGAACTGCTGAATACACAAAGATGAAGATGACAAAAAACCTTTGCCTTCAGGAACTCATGTTATAAAGATTATAAATGTTTGATCCTGGGAAAGGGTACAGAAGAGTATGTTTTTCCTCAAGATATTTTAGCAAAGAAAATAAGTTTTTTCTTCTCTGAATTTCCCCAGTTTTAAGAACAATTTGCATTTCCTCATACGCCAACCATGGTAATTTCTTTTTATTAAACTAAGCTTTACATAATAAAATTTAAGTTTAAAGCTAATTGAAGTGAAATCCACTCAGGTATTGAGTATAATATCTATGTGCCAGGTCCTGAGTTAGACACTAAAGAAACATGAATGAATAAGACATTAATAATAATTAATTCAAGATAATATTTCAAGGATCTCACAGTCTCCTGAGAGAGACACATAAATGGACAAGTGCCAGACACTGTGGAGGCCCACTGACAGGATGGCCAAGGTAATGGCCACCCAATCCAACTGTCTATGGGAGGAGAGTGGTGTCAGGGTGCTCTGGGGGACCTTCCAGGAGGAGCAGGAGTTTGCCAGGTAAAGGACAATGGTGCCTGAGGGACAGAAGTAGGGAAGTGGGGTCAGGGAAAGAAGGTGTGGAGGAGGAGAGAAGGGCATTCCAGGCCAAGGGGACCACAAGGACTGGGATTGCAAGATATGAACGTTGTGATGTAGGCAGAGGCTGGAGTGTAAAATACAAGACGAAGAGTGAGAGGAAATGAAGTTAGTGAAAGAGTGAGAGGCCCGATTGTGGAGGCCTTTACGTGCCATCCCAGAGAGCTAGGAGTATGTCTCACAGGCACTGAGGGGCCATTGACAGATTGGGGGCAAGAGAGTGCCATTGTCAGACTTGCAGATTAGATGAATGACTCAGGTGGTGAAGAGTGGACAGAAGAGAGAAAGGCAGAGCAATGACTGCAATTCCCTGCCTGCAGACCACTTGGCCTCCTGGAATAGCTCTGCCTGAGCCAGAGTCCTGTGCTGAGTGGGTCATTGCTCTGACTCAAAGGGAAGCTCCCTTGCCCTCTATAATTGGTGGTGACTAAAGGAGGGATAGGTAGGCAGAGATTCTGCCTTTCCAAGAAATTTTCCAGGGATGCTACATGGCACAACTCTAGGGGATACCATTCATATCATAGTCCCTGTGAATGGGGCCCCTGAGAATCATGCAAGGCATGTCTGGCAACCACTGAACACTGTCCTGGGACAGGTCAGGAACATTGCATACAGCCCATTGCTTTCTACACACCATGATCTCTCTCTCTCTCCCTCTCTCCTGGTTCTAAGAGACCGCCATGCTCAGGGCAGCTCCTACACATGATGTACTGTCCGTGTGGTGTGCTTTTTCAGGGCACTCACACACCTCCCCTGCATTCTCACAGAAGCCTGATAGCCCTTTAATAGGGCTAATGAGTTCTGCCTTCAGTGATGAATCTCCACATGCAGATACTCCTGGAAGAGGTGATTCATTGCCTTAAATCTATACCAGAGAGTAAATAACAGGCCCCTTCCTGAGAGCTGGTTTTGCTAGAAAAGTAGCAGTGGAAGACACTGAGAATTCAAAAGGCCTTGTTTATGGGACAACCCCAGAGAGGCAGAAGTAGAGAAAAGGAAGACCTGGCCCATGCATTACCACCTCTTAGACTTAGAATTGATGTTTAAGGGCTCATATTTATTCCTTATCAGCAGGGATGAATAGAAGCTGGTTGAGAAAAGGCTGGGAGAGGAGTGTGCCAAGTAGAAGTCTAGAGACTAGAAAACGGTGATGAGTTACTGGGAAATGCAAGCTCAGGTGGAACACAGGGGTCACAGCAGAGGGAGAGAGGGGATGCAGCGAGCAATTAGAGTGGAGGGCCAGATCACACGAGGCTTGTGTATGTGCTGTGGAGTTTGGAGTTCAAGCCAAAGGCTATGAGAATTCTGGTAAGCAAGGGAGTGAGCTCTAGTAGGTGGCCCTGGCAGTGGCACAGAGAATGAATGGGAGAGTCAGGCTGAAGTAGGAAGAGCTATTTGGAGGCTGTTGTAGAAATCCAGGCACGGATGGGGAGGCTTTGATAAAGGCAGTAGCATGGAGGTGAAGAGAAAGGGGTGGGTATGAGATATACCAAAAAGGTGGAATTAGTAGGACTTGGTGACTTTCTGGATATGGAGGTGAGAGAGGGGAAGGATGTTAGTTTAGATTCCTGCTTGTAAGTTACAAGCAACTTTATATAGATTAAGGGAAAAAAGGTGTTGGGGGTAAAGGAGACTTTATTATAAGGATGTAGGAGTGTCTCACAAAACCCAAGGGCTCTAATGTCACTGGGGTCATCAGAGGCTCATTTGAACCTAGGACATCTCTGGTCCACACAGTAGACTGAAGGTGCCCGGTCAGAGTTACTTGAATATTGAGTGTGGTTAGTTTTCCTTCTCAGGCCCAATTCCAAATGCCCAGGGAAGGCCTTGCTCTAAAATGGGTCAGATGCCCAATCCTGAACTAATCAACTAAGGCGGGGGGCAGGGGGACAGGTCACTTGGTAGAAACAAAGTGGAAAGAGGGGCAGTTTCTAGGGAGGAGCTGCTAGACCAGACAAATCAATGGATGTCCACTCTCTCCTATTCCATTGCTGGCTGGCTCTCTGCCTCCTTCTACTTCTGAAGATGTACTTATTTAGCATAAATTAATCATCTTATAGAAAAGTATCTCCCCATAAGAGACAACCCAACTTAGTATCCAGGAATGGCAGAAGCAACTCCTCTGTGTGCCTCTCTCTCCAGGTGATATTTTTTTCCTCCTCCTGCTTGGCTTGTTCTAATCCAGATGTGATGTGTCACCATCCTACAGCCAACAGACTAAATGGTAAATTTAACCTGGTGTGTATACATGCAGACCTCAGCTTGCTATAGATATTTCACTTGGTAGATTAATCACTGAAAATATTTAGTCAATACACTTGCTCATCCATACATTCATACATTTGAATATGAAATTAAATTACATTCATGCACCCCTCCATTCTTTGGGGTACATGAATGTAACAATTTTAGCCTTGTCAGGCAGCCTAGAGCCATGACAGAGTCTGGGATGTAGGGTTAGACAGACTGGCTGTGGAATTCTGGCTCCACCATAACTACTGTTGACCTTGGGCAAGTCACTTCATCTCTGTGAGCCTCAGTTTCTTAATACTAAGGTGGGAATCATAAAAATATTCACCTCTGCTTACTGGTGCTTACTGCTAACCACATGTTCCTTTCTTTATCCCTTTAGAAATGAAACCCCAACCCTCAATTGGAAGGCTGAAAATAACAAAGAATGTAAAGATCACAGAAGGCTTAACAAAGGGTAAATCTTAGATTTAGCATCGAGGGGAAACTTGGACGCTAATATGAAGGTGAAGTCTTACTTGGGAGCAAGAGAGATGAGTCTAGTCTCAGCTTCATGGGGGCTTCAAAACCGCAGACTCAGGTTCAAATCTCAATGCTGCAACTCAGATGGTAGGGAATCTTGGGCAAGTTGTTTTTTTCTAAGCCGTAGTATTCTAACAGTACTAGGTTGTTGTGGAGATAAGAGATGTATGTAAAAATGTCCAACCCATTGCTTGCCCCATTCACAAATACATGTTGAATGTTGAATGAATTTTAAAATAGTAATCGTTTATTAGATAGAGATAATTATAATCATGCCCATTTCAGACTCACCAGGTGAACTGATTAGGACCTCTGTCTGCACCTCTGTTTTCGTATTTGAAAAAGGAAACTTTATCATTTTTGACTCTCTGTTCCTTCCATCTAGTGATTGTGATTTAAGTAGCTGAGGTTCTCCCCACCCCACCCTTTTTGGGGGTTTGCTTTGTTGCAGGGACTGAACTTTAAGCAGATAACTTGCTGAAGCTTGGGTGATTCCTGAGGTGTTCTCAGAGATGGGTCTGTGGAGCCAACTGCCAGCCCCTTCCTTGCTTTTGTTGGCAGGGCAGCCGGGCATATCTGGTGGCTGCAGCTGCCCAGGGAGTTGCTGCCTGGAAACCCAGAGAGTGGGGAGGACTTTCTCTGGAGGACAGACAGCACCGCCTGACGCAAGGCAGTGAGCAGAGCGAGGCTGGCACAGGCATCCCTGGCCTGATGCTGAGTCCTGAGTAGAGACCCAAGGGACGCCTCACTTTAGACATGAGGAAACCTGGTTATGTGCTCTGAGAGCCAACGCTGCCATCCAAAGAGACACCTAAAATAGCAGCAACACAATTGAGAGAGGGCGGCACCGCCCCAGAGTTCCAACTCCTGCTGACATTTCTTATTCTCCTTTCTCTAAAAAATTACTTTCTTCCTTTTGAAAACCCAACTCAAGCTGTTCCAGTGAATCTTGGGAGCCCCCCTCAACTCTCATCTTCCTTCAACACTTTGATTTCACCCTCCTTTCCTCTTATTCTCTCTTCCTTACCTCTCTCACAATTTAGGGCTGTGTTACATGACGTGATATATGTGGTTCCCGAAAGAGCATGTGCTATTCAAGCTCTCCATTTCTTCACAGGAGCTTTTTGGTGTTTTAGCTCCACTTCTTATTGACCTTGAAATGTATGCCCAGAACCACACGGCTTTTGCTTAACTCCAGGGAACCCTACAATATGATTTGTATCCCTTAGGATTAGTGAGGATTTGAACACTGCTATGGTTTGAATGTCAGTCCCCAAAACTTCATGTGGAAAGTTAATCCCTCTGTCCTCATGAATGGATTAATGTAGCTATCGCTGGAGTGGGTTCATGATCAAGGGAGTGGCTCTGTTATAAAAGTGAACTTCCTCTGGCTCTCTTTTCCTGCTCTCTCTCTGTCTCTTGCACTGACTTCCACTTTCTGCCTTTCTACCGTGGGATGACCATCACTAGATGTTGGTGACATGCTCTTGGACTTCCCAACTTCCAGAATAGCAAGGCAAATAAACTCCTTTTCTTTTTAAATTGCCTAGTCTGTTGTGTTCTGTCACAGCAACAGAAAATAGACCAACACAAGTACTTTGTATAGCCCTGTACAAGCATGTAATGCATCCTCATAACCATCCTGCAGTGTAGATGTTGTTACCCTTAGCTTGTAGATAAGGAAATGGAGGCAGACAGCTGGACTAACTTGCTCAAGGACAAGAATGTACAGCTAGTAAGTAGCAAGGTAGCTTTGGTCCCAGGTCTGTGTGATTGCAAGTTCATGCCATCCATCACACTCTATCCTGGAACATTTAGCTTTTTAAAATCTGACTTCAGCCCTTCACCCACATGCCTTATCTCATTATAGAATTTGCATGTAAGAAACCACTTACATGCAAAGTGGAACGAACAGCTTTAACCAACCAATCACAGATGCAGTCACGGAGTGAGGTGTCCCAGAGCTGCCACACCAGCTCTGTGTACTTGGGAAGTAATTGACCTCTCTAGGAAGTCATGAGCCCCAGTTTTGTCTATTTGCCAAAACAATTGGTTGGACTGAGTGATTTTCAGGGTGGTCCCTTTTAGCCCTAAAATTCTGAATTCTTGGGTAAAGCCAAGCAGCTTGATTTATTGGTCCTTTGTAGTGTGTTCTAGAACACAGCTGTCTTAAATGTAGCTATCCACAGAAAATGGCTGTTCTGTATGTTTTCATAAGGCCATCAGTCGCTGTAGAAAATGTTGAACATTTGAGGTGTAAGAAGGATAGACATTTGGTGCTTTTCATGCCACATTTCTCAACACCTGTACATCTTGTGTTTGCATAAATTATAACATGGTAATTGCATAGCCATTGTGGGCAGCCTATACCTCAAAGGTGAGTGGGAGAGGAGTGGGAAGCAGGAGGGCTGCCCCAGGGCTCACTGCCAAGAGAATCTGGCTGGTCCATTCTGAAGTGGTGAATCACTTCCTGTGGAGCACGTGTCCTGGCCCAGGTGGCAGGAGAAACAGTCCTGGTTCCAGACCTGCCCCTGGCTCACTCTGGGATGGGAACAAGCTCAGTAGTGATAGAACATTCACCACAGCTCCACTTCTTGAGTGCTTTCCATGCAATCTCACTAATTCTCCAAGCATTGCTGGGAGACAGGTGCAGTTTCCCCTATGTTAGAGATGAGAAAACAGAAACTCGGAAAGTGTAAGCAGTTAGACAAAGCCACAGAGTCTGGATTGGAACCGAGGGCTTATTTATTCAGAGCCAGTGCTTTCAAACACCAAACTATATTCAGGTTCCCTTAACCTTTCCATCTGTGAAGTGAGGGACTTGAACCAGTGCTTTCCAGCATATGACATGCATACTTCTGGGGGTACTTGAGACTATTTTAGGTGGTGTCCAGATATTCACTTTTAATTTTAATGACTATGTTTTTCATTTTAAAGGGTGTTAAGAAAAACGTAACTCAAACTCACACATTTAGGATGCATACAAATATAAAGGGGAATTGATTTAGGCTCTATTTATAGAAAAGTCCGTCCAGATGATAAGGCAAACATGGTGAGGGTGAGGACCTTCACAAATGCCTAAAGTTTGGGGATTACTGAGTCAGATAATATGCTCCAATGTTTTCTGGTTCCTGCAGGACACAGCAGGACCATGGCCTCCCTGAGCCTCCAGCACAGTGTCCTAGCTCTAGGGCATTTGGGACACAAACAGGGAGAGAAACAAATGTCTTCAGGAGAGTTAATTGGTCAAGGCTCAATTTATCCTCTTTCTAATATCTCCCCCTTCCTTTTACATCTCCTAAGCATTCAAGGCTTTGATGTCAACATATTCCTTGAGTGAGTAGTTTGGCATAAATTGCAAAGTGGTTGGATGCAGATGTATTTAGTTAGGCCAGCACAGTGATCTGTTTGTTTTTAATTTGTGAATTTGAATGTCTTTAGGTTGGGCATGCACTCTAGTTTGCACAGACTTCCCCTCTCCTGATAATATTACCTACGATAACTACCAGAAGGCATATGAGTTTGTGACTCTTGGCTTAAGACCTTATTTCCCCAAGGTCAAAATCCTTAAAGGCCTGAAGAAGTAGTTCTTCAGGGCATTGAGCTCCTAGGGAGCCATCAGCACTGTGGGATTTCTAACACACCTAGAGTCTCTAATTCATATGGAGTTTCTGTGCCAGCCCTGCAGAAGAGAGGAAGTCAGGACAGGAGCCTTGCCTAGAGATTGCCATCTGCACAGCCTTTTAAGATTCTTTGGTAGGCCAGGCGCAGTGGCTCACACCTGTGATCCCAGCACTTTGGGAGGCTGAGGTGGGTGGATCACCTGAGTTCAGGAGTTCGAGACCAGCCTGGCCAACCTGGTGAAACCCTGTCCTTATTAAAATACAAAAATTAGCTGGACTTGGTGGCACGCACATAATCCCAGCTACTTGGGAGGGTGAGGCGGAAGAATCGCTTGAACCCAGGAGGCGGAGGTTGCAGTGAGCCGAGATCGCACCACTGCACTCCAGCCTGGGAGACAGAGCGAGACTCTGTCAAAAAAAAAAAAAAAAGATTGGTAGCTCAGTGGCTACTTTGCAATTTTCAGACTGGGAGTATAGTGACACCTGGTGTCTGGTGTCATTCTTCAAACCCAGCAAGTCCCAATCTGAGCTCATCATTTCCATCCCCAAACTAGCTTCTCCTCCTCCCTCTCACTCCCCTGTCTGAATGAAGGCAGCCACCAGGCTGGAAACCTCACACTCATCATGATTTCTTCTGTCTCTTTTCCCATACCTCATCCCTCGCCAAGGACTCTCAGTTCGATTAGTGTTGATTTTATGTATTTCACCCCTTTATAGCTCGTAAGTTCACCTTTCCCAGTGCAACAATTTTCTAAGAGCTCTTACCTACACATCGCTACCAGGTTAATATTCTTAAAGAACAGTTCTGACTGCACCACTTCTTTGCCAGAAGTCAACAGCTCGGCACGGCCTTCTGGATAAAGTCCAACACCTCAACTTGCCCGTGACTTGGCCCTGGGCTACCCACTTTCCACTATCCCTGTGCTCTCCAATCATGCTCCAGGCTTTCTTGAAACTCAGGTTACAGCTTCCACCTGCATGGACCATTCTTTCAAGAGTTTTGGTTATGAAGAGAAGTGGAACGAAAGAGCCCATAAGAGAAGTGGAGAGGAAGAACAAATGGTAGAGGAGATGATCCAGAGAGGGATTTTTATTTCCATAGACAGATGTGATTTGAGCATGATTAGAGGCAGAGATTAAAGGGCCCACTGACGAGAGGTGAAAGATAAATACTGGCACCTACTGAACACCTTCTATGGGCCAGAGATTCAACTCTGTTTTACAGGAATAGCTCATTTGATCCTCTCAACAACCTTACAAAGTAGGTGCCATTTTACAGATAGGGAAACCAAGGCCCAGAGAGAAAATTTATTCATGTAATAGCTAGAGAGAAGTAGAACTAAGATGGGAACCCAAGCCATTCCACTTCGAACCTGCTCTCTTCACCATTTCATATAAGAAAGAGGGAATGACAAGCAGAGCAAAGTCCCTTACAAGGGGGGAGGAGGAGTAATTCCAAGCATGGGTGGGATGGTCATCCACCCACCTCACACAGGAAGAGGAACACCTCTTCCCTGAGCCAGGGGGGAAGTAGGGTGGGATGTAGATGATGCAGTTTGACTCACAGATGCATGAAAGCTGTTGAAAATGTTCTTGCTAACAGTTTTCTGTTGATAATTAGAAAGAAGTGGTGGGGTAGAGCTTGAGGAGAGTGAGGGAGTTCTAAAATAGTTGCTCTGGGGGAATGAAAGAGAAATTGTAAGGACCTGGAGTCGGCATGCCCTGTGCTGAAAGCTTGCTCAGCTGAAGTTACAGACCATGGATTTGTACAGGACTCAGGCACACAGTTGTGTGAGTTCTTATCTTCCTTCTGCTACTAGTTCTAGGTGTCACTCACACACTGTCTCCTTTGTGAAACCTTCCGTGATCTCTTAAGCTGGCTGTGGACTTTCCTTTAAGTTCCCACAGCAGCCAGGTGTGGTAGTGCATGCCTGTTGTCCTAGCCACTCAGGAGGCTGAGGCAGGAGGACTGCTTGAGCCCAGGAGTTTGAATCCAGTCTGAGCAACATAGCAAGACCCCACTTTCTAAAAAAATAAATTTCCACATCATTTTGACCCTTTTGCATGATCCTTGTATTAATATATCTTGTATTATAGTTAGATGTGTATACTTCTGTCTTACTACATTAAAGGCTCTCTGACGGCAAGGATGATGTCATACTTATTTTCTTTCTTTCTGCTCTAGTACATTATATTGTATTACAGTTGCCCATTAAATGTATAGTCATTTATTGGTTAACTGTTCCCCTCCAGATGGAGCTATTTCTTTTATTTTTCCTCTTTTATTATTTTTTCATCTCTTACTATCTATCTGTGCCCCAGAATCTCTCTTTTTGCTTTTTTAATTTTTCTTCCTCACTGAAACTCTCAGGTGACTAATGGTGGCTGTGGGCACTGCCTTGCTGATCTGGGTTCTCTTGAGGCTAACTGTGCAGAACACTTCTAGAATAAATGAAGATCATGTAACAAATAGAGATGGTAGTGCTGTCTGAAGAGTCTCTGGAGTATGTCACTGTGCTTCTTACCAACATAGGGATGCCTTGACTAAAGTGGGCCTGAAATGGCTGAAAAGAAAAACCCTTAGTTTCTGCAGACAGAAATGGCATGTAATTTAACAGTGTTACACAGGGACCTACACGGGGGCCCCATAGCACCCACATTTCTACACAGTTCATTTTTTTCTGGATTTTTCTTTCTTTAGTTGCTACCCTCAAAGTGCCACAGCATGAACAGAAGACTTGTCTCACAGAAGTCAACAGTCATTGAGGAGATGCATGTAGACATGGAGCAGAACCCCTGTGTGGTGGGCTGCAGACTGCTTCCTCCAACCTCCCTGCCCCATCCCCACACAAAAAGATAACCAAATCCTAATCTCTGGAACCTGTAAATGTTTCCTTATTTTGAAAAAGAGTCTTCGCAGATGTGATTAAGGATCTTGAAATGAGGAGCTTATTCTGGCTTGTGTAGGTGGACCCTAATTGTCATCACAAATGTCCTTATAGGAGAGAGTTAGAGGGACATTTGATACACACAAAAGAGAAAGCAACATGAAGAAGGAGCAGACAGAGGTTTGAAGATGCTGGCCTTGAAAACAGGAGTAATACGTCCCCAAGGCAAGGAACAGATTTTCCCCTAGAGCCTCTAAAAGGACTGCATCCCCTTTAACACCTTGACTTTGGTCCAGTGAAACTGATTTCGCACTTGTGTCCTCCAAGATTGTGAGAGAATAAGTTTCTGATGTTTTAAGCCACTAAATGTGCAGTAATTTGTTATAGCGGCCACAAGAAATGATATATACCATAATACCACCAGAAAGACAAGCCATTCCCTAATGGCAAGTAACAGACAGGAGGCATTTTGCAGAGTATATTGTAAGAAAGAAAAATCTTATTATCATTTTCGTTGTTAAAGACCTTGACGTTCAAATGATAAAAGTGATTTCAGACAGAGGCTAAAAAATGGTCATGTGTAAGGTAAGAAAGTCACTGATGAATAGATGACTCCCTCCCAGCACAGACTTGTATGGAGCAAGAGCAGCACAGGTCACTTGAAGACGATTGGCCAAGCCTCAATAATGCAAGAAAAGGGAAATCCAGATTGTACCAGAACAGACATAACCTCTTAGGCCTGTGCAGTTACAGATTTTTTTCCCACTTACCTCATAAGGGAGAATTTGAAGTTAATATAAAAGAATCAAATGTTCAGTATTTATTTTATGCTTAACTAGATATAACCAATTCTACTTTAGACTCATTTGTTGATGTGCATTCAGTTACTTTCAATTAGTCCTTATAACATTTTTATAATTTCCTGAGGAGAGAAACTCCTCCAGATAGTGTTATGGATCATTCTAGATCCAATGGGCCCCACCAGAGTGTAGCAATCAAACTTCTGTTGCTCAGAGAGGGTGAGCCAGGTGCACGGTGCTCTTTCAGAATGCTGCGACCACCAGGCTTTTTCCAGGGTGTGTGGGCAATCCATTTACTAGCAGTAGAGGAAGGAGTAGCATGGTAGGTAAAAGAGTAGCAAGCTGATGGTTTCTATGAAAACAGAAATAAGGTAAGTTCCTCCTTAGTAAAAGGAAAATATAAAATCAGAAATGGGATATCTTCCTATAAGAAAAGAATTGGCTTTACTTAAATGGAAACTGAGGAGGACTCCCTCTTCTGGCCGCAATGGAGTAACTGCTAACAGACTTCCACCCCACTGTAGACAACCAGAAGACAAGACAAAAGACATGAAACAAGTTTCAGACATTGCACAACAGGTAGCCCAAGACCATGAGCCCTCAGAGAAAGGAAACAAACAAGGTGAGACTTAAGATTAGCACAGTTTTCTGCCTGGAGGAACTTTCTGGAGTGTGATGCAGGGAGGGGAAACCCAGGAAGATTGTGGCATCTTCCTAACTGAGTTAAGGAGACAGAGATCAGAGTTCAGGGAGGCCAAGGCAGCTTGAATATTCAAGGTACAGTATCAGGAAGAAGGGAGTGAGATAGGTTCAGAAATGGGCATAAGGTTTTGTCTTGAACCCTGGACTGAACACTAAGCTGTACATATGTAGAATGAAACTCCATGACAGGTGTACAAATAAAATTATGAGAGAAGGAACAATTACCAGAGAGACCTAACATAAGCGATTAACATGAGCTCACACAGGATGGATAAGATGTTTGATTTCTGACCATTCAGAGTAGAGAGGCCTCTTTCAACAGTCTTGCATTCCGTAGAGACCCCAAAATGGTTATGCTTCATGAAGTATTAGGGCTCAGCCAGGCCACAGTAAAGGCAGTGGTGTGTTGAAGTTGGCTTGCACTAGTTTGTGAGAGCCAATTGTGTATATCTCTTGTCTCAACTTCAATGACATACATTGGTAGCTGGAAATCAGCTATTACAGAATATTTACGCCAAGTAAATCAGCATATACTACAATTTACAGTTGTTTCAACCACCCCCACCCCAGAGAGCTGATTGTTGAGCACTTACCAGGTATAATACCACAGGTATTGTAGGAAGATATATAGTCTTTGTCCCTGGTCACGGGGACGCAGTACTCCTAAAAATCCTGGCATTTTCAGAATGATAAGGGTGATAGGAGTGTCTTTTGTTCTAACAAGGCAACTCTTGGCAGGCCACTAGATAGCTTCAGGATGGGGGATGGTCACCAGAAAGATAAAGCTTGGAATTTTCCACCCCACCCCTCAACCTGGGGGTTGTGTGTGGCAGTGGAAGGTGGGGAGGATGAGAAACAGGGCTAGAAATATTAAGTCAATCACTAATGGCCAGTGATTCAATTAATCATGCCCTAGTAACAGAACCTCCATAAAAATCCCCAAATGACAAGGTTTGGACAGCTTCCAGGTTGTTGAACACATCAAGGCACTGGGAGGGAATGGATGCTCTGAGTCCCCCTCCCCTCATACCCTGCCCTATGCATCTCTTCCATAGGCTGTTTCTGAGTTGTATCCTTTATCATAAATCAGTAATAGTAAGCAAAGCACTTTTCTGAATTCTGTGAGTCATTCTAGAAAATTATCAAACATGAAACAGGGGGGATTGTGGGAACTTCCAACTTTGCACTCATTTTGGGCAGAATGGGGGTAACCTGGGGACCCAATAATTGAGAAGCATCTAAAGTAAGAGCAATTTTGTGGAGTGAGCCCTTAAACCTGTGGAGTCTGATGCCAACTCCAGGTAGTTGGTGTTGGCGTTGAATTGAATTGTAGGACACCTCATTGGTGTCAGAACTGGTTGGTGTCAGGAAGAAAAAAGCCTCTCAATACTACTGAGTAGAATCTATCCAAGGTCCACCCTAGAAAAGCTTTCAAACAAGTCTCAAAATGATCAAGTTAGTCTGTAAGTAACTTAACTGCCTCTCAAAATAAAATTAAACTTTCTTTAAAGGAAAACATTAAAACACCACCAACAGTGTAATATTCAAAATGTCCAGCATCTAATAAAAAATTACTAAACATATAAAAAAGCAAAAAAAAAAAAAATGTGGCTCATCACCAAAAGAAAAATCGCTCAATAGAAAGAAACCAAGATGGACCAGCTTGGGCAACATAGTGAGACCCCCATCTCTAAAAAAAAAAAATAATAATAATAATAATAATTAACCACGCATATTGGTGAATGTCTGTAGGCCTAGCTATGCAGGAAGATGAGGCAGGAGGATTGCTAAAGCCCAGGAGTTTGAGGTCATAGTGAGCTATGATTGTGCCATTGCACTCCAGTCCAGCCTGGGCAACAGAGGGAGACCCTGTCTCAAAAAAAGAAAGAAAGAGGCCAAGGTGGAATTAGTAGACAATATGTTAAAATAGATATTATAAATATAAATATAAGGAGATATTATAAATATTTTCCACAATATAAAATTTCTGCAATATTTCATGGAAAAAATATAAATTGTCCCATACAATAAACAAATAAAGTAAGTCTCAAAAAGATTTAATGGAAAATATGAATATGAGAAGAGAAATGAAAGATAAAAAATTAAATGGAATATCTAGAGCTGAAAAATACGATGTCTGTAGTAAAAATTTCACTGGATAGACTGAACAGCATATTATTATAGAAGCTATAGAAAAACGGTTAACAAACTGGATAACCTAACAATTGAAATTATTTAAAATGAACAACAGAGAGCAAAATAAATTTTATAAAAAGCAGGCCAGGCGCAGTGGCTCACACCTGTAATCCCAACACTTTGGGAGGCTGAGGCGGGCGGATCACCTGAGGTCAGGAGTTCGAGACCAGCCTGGCCAACATGGTGAAACCCTGTCTCTCTACTAAAAATACAAAAGTAGCTGGGCGTGGTGGCACATGCCTGTAACCCCAGCTACTCAGGAGGCTGAAGCAGGAGAATCGCTTGAAACTGGGAGGCAGAGGTTGCAGTGAGCCGAGATTGCACCATTGCACTCCAGCCTGGGCGACAAGAGCAAAACTCCGTCTCAAAAAAAAAAAAAAAAAAAAAAAAAAAAAGAAGAACAACAAACTGCCAGGACAAACTGTGGAACAATATCAAGGGGCCTAACATGTGTAATTGGAGTCATAGGGTGGGAGAAGAAAAATATTTCAAACTATGATGACCAAAAAATTTCAATTTTGATGAAAACTACAAACCCAATGATCTAAGGAGCAAAATGAACCCTAAGTGATATAAAGACACACTCATACACAAAAAACACACAAAAGAACATAATAATTAAGCTACTAAGACCAGTAGTAAAGAGAAAATCTTAAAAGCAACCAGAAAAAAAAGACACGTTATATACATTGATGTAATGATAGGAATTCCCGAACTTATTATCAGAAACAGTGCAAGCCAGGAGACAATGTAATGACCGATTTAAACTGAAAGAACAATAAAAAAGAGCCTATCAACCCAGAACATTCTATATCTGGCAAAAATATTCTTCAGAGATGAAGGCAAAATAAAGACATTTTTAGATAAGCAGAGGTGAGAAAATTTGTCATCAACAGATCCACATTAAAAATACATGCTAAAGGAAGTTCTTCAGACTGAAGAAAAATAATACCAGATGGAAAGCCAGATAGATAAGGAATTAAAAGATCAAGAAATGGTAAATATGTGGAAATATATGAGACTTTCCCTCATTTTAAGAACCCTTTAAATGTAATTGCTAAGGCAAAAGCTTAAAAATACAATATATTTTGGGGTATATAACATAAGTAGAAATAAAATACAAGAATAGTGCAAAGGATGGGAGGGGAACATTTTAAGTATACAGTTGTACATTTCTTAAAATATACCTGAAATTGTATAATATTTTGAAAGTAGACTGTGGTGAGTTAAAAATATTGTAAACGCTAAGCAATCCCCTAAAAAATAAGACCAAGAGGTAGCTAATGTATTAGTTTCCTGGAGCTTTCATAACAAACTACCATAAACTGGGCAGCCTGAAACAAGGGAAATTTATTATTTCACTGTTCTAAAACCTAGAAGTCTGAAATCAAGGTGTCGGCAGAACCAAAGTGATTGAAGGCTCTTTCTTGCCTCTCTAGCTCCTGGTGGTTGCCGGCAATCTTTGGCCTTCTTTTGACATTCCTTGGTTTGTAGATGTTTCGCTCCAATTCCTGTCTGCATCAGTGGCATTCTTCTGGGTGTCTTTGTCTCTGTTTTCTCTTCTTATAAGGACACCAGACGTTGGATCAGCATCCATCTGAATTCAGTATGACTGCATCTTAAACTAATTACTAATGGAGGCTGCAAAGACTTTATTTCCAAATAAGGTTTCATTCTGAGCTTCCAGTGGACATGAATTTTAGGGGACATTATTCAACCCAATATAGCTAACCAACCAAGAGTGGAGAAAACATGGAATCATAAAAAAAATTCAATAAATGAGTTGATTATTAGAGAGTAGACAACCTCCTCAGGTATGAAAAACAATATAGTTAAATCTCTATCAATTTTAACTCGGCTAACTAGTTAAAATGCCCAGTTGGTGAGTGGAAGGCATGATTTGTTTATTTATGCCCATCTAGTATCCATTTTCTTCTTTTTTCTTGCTCACAGTGATCCACCTCTGTCTCAGTGATTCATTGGATGGTAACCCAAAGTCCTGCTCAGAATTAAGTCCTAGTTGGCTTAAACTGCTGGTGTTGGTCCCATTTTCTTGCCAGTCACTTATTTAGAGGTGAGCATTTTTGGCCAATTATTGGCCAATGAAATGTGGTGGACATGACTGAGATTTTTCTGGGAAAAGTTTTTCTTGCCTCTAACGAATACACATTAGGGGGCCCGGTGTGGTGGCTCACGCCTGTAATCCCAGCACTTTGGGAGGCCGAGGTAGGCAGATCACCTGAGGTTGGCAGATCACCCGAGGTCAGGAGTTCGAGACCAGCCTGGCCAACATGGTAAAACCCCATCTCTACCAAAAATACACACACACAAAAATTACCCGGATGTGGTGGCAGGCACCTGTAATCCCAGATACTTAGTGGGGCTGAGGCAGGAGAATCTGTTGAACCTGAGAGGCAGACGTTGCAGTGAGCTGAGATCAAGCCATTGCACTCCAGCCTGGGCAACAAGAGTGAAACTCCATCTCAAAAATAATAAATAATAATAATAAAATAAGAAATATGCCTAGGAGAAGCAATCCCTTTCCTATCTCTGAGTATTTTTGTGTTTGAGTGCCATGTTTAGAATTTGAATGGCTGCAGCCATCTTGGTACCAGGAGAACCACAAAGAAGAAGAGTTGGACCTGGTGCATGATACATGGAAATTCCCAACCTCCAAACATCTTATTTTAGGGAAAAATACATGCCTTTTTTTGTGAAAGCCAAAATGAATGAGGATTATCTGTTTTTGCTGCTAAAAGTATTCTAATCAATGGAGTAGGTCTACACAAGGCCTGGGTGAATAAGCCCAAATTTTCATTAATCACAACTGTATGAATGGGAGATACTTCCCATTCTAGGACTACACTCATGCATCTTTTGAGGGCCAAGAATGAACCAGAAAACTCCTACCAACATAAAGATGAAGATTGCCTGCCTTTGACAAATGTCTCAAAGATTTCATGTCTAGTTACGAGTTGTAATTTTTTGTGTTAATTTTCTTTTTTTTAATTTGAGATGGAGTCTTGCTGTGTCGCCAGGCTGGAGTGAAGTGGTGCGATCTCGGCTCATTGCAACCTCCGCCTCCCAAGTTCAAGCAATTCTCCTGCCTCAGCCTCTTGAGTAGCTGGGACTACAGATGCATACCACCACGCCTGGCTAATTTTTGTATTTTTAGTAGAGATGGGGTTTCACCATGTTGGCCAGGATGGTCTCGATTTCTTGACCTCGTGATCCACCTGCCTCAGCCTCCCAAAGTACTGGGATTACAGGCGTGAGCCACTGTTCCTGGCCTGTGTTAATTTTCTTTTTCTTGGTCACATATTTAGCCTACAACTTAACTGTATGGTATGGTGACCGTATCAATCACATATCTTCATATGTAAATGTCTTACAAAACATCTTTTATGTAGGTAATTGTGTAAGAGTAGGATGAGGGTAAATCTGACATTATGATAGTACTGATGTCATAATAAGGAAAAAATTTGATATTTAAATCTTCCCATCAGAATTTTTTAATCTTATATTTTCATTTTGAAAATATTCTAAAAGTCAGATGTAAGGTATTCTAGAACATATAGAATACTTCAGTGAGATTTAAAAGTGCTCATTTACATGTGCATTTATGATTATGTTGTCACCCAGTGATCCCTAAGTGACAGTGCTTGATTTTTAATGCATTGGTAATAAAGTTTGATATATCCTAATGTCAAAGCGGCAATTGACCCATGACTGTTATTGTGGTCATGTTAAATTCTTTTAATAGTTTAAGGACAAAACTTTTCTTCTGCAATGATAATTTATGCTGCAACATCATTGAGTCTTCTCTTGGCATAAATGCATTATTCATATTTTTTTAAAGAATTGAAACTCCTGAATATAGTGTTGATGCCTTAAGTGCAGATTATTTTGAATTCAGCTGCCTGTGCTATTGAATGCCTTGGCATGATTCAGTTCTGCCCCCATTTTTCTCTGTCTGAACTACTAAGAAGACTCTATTCCCTGTGACTTCATTGAACTCCACTGGGCTTATATGAAGATGCAAATGCAGACACAAACCTTGAAATATGTGGCAATATTTGATTATATGTTGGTGTTCCAGATGATCCCCAAATATCCTTTTTATTGCTCTTCCTTTTAAAAATGAAGCAGAAGCTCAGAAATGTGAACTAATGTTTCGAGGTGGCATAACTACTAAACAGCAGAACCATAATTTGAATTTAGGTATTTTGGCTGCAGTTACAGTGCTTTTCCCATGAGTGTTTCCCAAGGTGATATGCATACTACTGGTGATATATCCGATAATCTTAGGTGATAAGTGGGCAAACATTTTTAACAGTTTTCTAGTTAAATGTTATTAGAAAATATAATTAATTATACATCAAAACTCCTTCCTCAGATTTTTGCATAGGACAGGGCTAACATAGACAGTGCCACAAAAATCCATCCTAGGACACATAAAACACAAGGTACACTCAGGCAAGTGTATGGATGTTTTCAAATTCCAGTAACTGAACCTTCCATTATATAAATTATTGATGTTAGAGATGATATACATCAGTTACATGGCTTCTCATATAATGAATGCTTGCATCCTTTTCAGTAAAATATTCATCTTTCTTCCATAAGCTCTCAGTTACTTGCAAGATCGGTAAGACTGTTTCTCATATATAATCTATTGCAGCAATAGGAAAAATTACTCACTGATGTAAACACAGGATGTCTTTCCCACCAGAGAATCATATGAATATTTAACAAATCTGCTAAAATTGTCAATCACATTAAGAGCAGCCCAATACATTTTTGACTTTTTCCCCTCAAGATAGGTGGTGACCACAGATGACATTTGTTTTATAGGTGAGTTTAGTGGCCTTTGCAAAAGTCCTCTCTTATCTATTCAAGTTGCAAGAACTTCATGGCTTCCAGAAAGAACTCATCACTCTGTAAAATTATATGCATGATTAAAATTGACTTTGCAAGCTAGCTTATTCCATAGATATATTTGCTCATCTGAAAAACTTGTTTTTCCTCTCAAGGCAAGCTTATGAAAATATATCATGTACAAAACCAAATGCACACAATTCTCATGAAAATGAAATAAGGAATACATGCCATGATTGTGTGGTCTTAGTTTCTTTGTGTTATCTAAATTATCTGGCTCTTTGGATTTCTGAGGTTACCAATAACATCATTTCCTCCTGTATATTCTGTGTGTATATTTACTTTGTGTCCTGTGACTTGTTATACCCATTTATTGGTTCATTTTCTATAGATTCTTCAGGACTTTCTATGTAGATGATCACATTGTCTGAGGATTAAGACAGTTTTATTTCTTTCTTTCCAATCTTGTCTCATTGCATTGCTAAGACATCCAGCATGGTGTTGCATAGAATTGAGAGAAGACTTGTTCCCCATCTTAGAGGGGAATGTATTTAGACTCATCATGAGAATAATATGAGCTGAAGTTTTTCATAGATTTCCTTTTTTATATCATCTATTTTAATTCTCCCATTAAGCTTAGTGTTTGGGTAGAATTGTCTCCATTTACAGATGAGAATACCGAGGCTCAAAGATGTTATATAAATTTCCCACAATCATACAGCTAGCAAGAGGCAATCAAGACCCTGATGCCAGTGCTGTTTCAACTGTATCAGTGATTCCATTTGTCAAGTGTCTGGTGCTTTATTCAATTTAAATCATTCACTTTGGAAACAATTATTGAGCTCATACCATGTGCTATACTTTAAAGGTGCAAAACACTGAACAAAACCTATTTATTTGTATTAATAAGTTTTTAAAACTGAGATGATACCCACGTAATCTTTTAAGAAAGGTTCGCAAAAGGTTTTTGCATAGATTACTTAGAAAGACAAGAGGAAATCACCTTACTGATGAAAGTAATATATCATCAAGGTGACATATCCCATTAAGCATCAAAGGGATGCTAAGTTTTAGTCCTTAAAGCATGAATTTGTGTCTCCAGAGATAATCTGTGACAACTGTGTATTTGATAGCTCTATTTATCTGTACTGAAGAACACACAAATTCCACTTTAAATACAGCTTGTTCTCATAGAACAGCACCATTGGTTTGGTGATTATCATCATCTTCTTTAGTGTTATATCAGAGAATGTCTTTTCTTTCTGATTCTATTGGGAGCTAATTTATTCATATTTTAAGTGTTTTAGATAAGGAGATTTTAATTTTAGGTTTAGTTTCTTTTTATCTTTGTCCATATGTATGTTCTAATTCATTCATTCTAAATTGAGAGATAATTTGCAATGTGAAAATCAGCTCATCTTTCTTTTTCAGGTTATGAATAAATATCCAGAGGGAGATAAAGATTGGAGAAGGGAATCATAGAATGTTAGGACTGAAAGAGACCATGATGGTCACCATATTATTTTACAGCTGAGGAAATTGAGGCCGAGGAAACTTAAGCCACATGTCTAATATTATACAGCTGCTGGCCAAGTGGCAAGGCTGAAACTTAAACTCAGTTCTTACGTCTCCCAGGCCTGTAGTTTTCCTTCTTTCTTTCTTTCTTTCTTTCTTTCTTTCTTTCTTTCTTTCTTTCTTTCTTTCCTTCCTTCCTTCCTTCCTTCCTTCCTTCCTTCCTTCCTCTCTCTTTCCCTCCCTTCCTTTCTTTCTTTCCTTCTTTCTTTCTTTCTTTCTTTCTTTCTTTCTTTCTTTCTTTCTTTCTTTCTTTCTTTCTTTCTTTCTTCCTTCCTTCCTTCCTTCCTTCCTTGCTTCCTTCCTTCCTTTCTTTCTTTCTCTTTCTTTCTTTCTTCTTTTTTTTTTGACAGGGTTTCACTCTGTTGCCCAGGCTGGAGTACAGTGGCACGATCACTGCTAACTGCAGCCTCGACCTCCCTGGGCTCAGATGATCCTCCTGCCTCAGCCTCCCAAGTAGCTGAGATTACAGGCACACGCCACCATGCCTGGCTAATTTTTGTATTTTTTGTAGAGATGGGATTTTGCCGTGTTACCCAGGCTAGTCTCGAACTCCTGGGCCCAGTAATCTGCTAGCTTCGACCTCCCAAAGTGCTGAGATTACAAGCATGAGCCACCACACCTGGCCCTGTAGTTTCTATTTCCGCAGGCTGACAAACATTAGGTAAGTGGTTGGAATAGTTTACGTTCAGTATCCCTTTCAACTCAGAGAGTCTTTTGTTATTTTATCCCATTATGGGTACAATTATATTATTTCTACATCAGCTAATGTGTGAAGTATTTCATGCCATTCTTCCTAAATAAACATTTCAAATTAAAAATAGCTTTAAAAATCTGCTATAGGTCAGTTTAATTAGAATCAATACCACTTTTGAAGAAAATACTCCTACTTCATATATTTGCTGTAAACAGAACAATTTGGTGTAACTGTTCATGTTTTATAGAATCAGTGGTTGTCCTTCTACCACCTGTTTTAAAAAGGACCCATGATTTTCCTGCCTTGTTGGAGACATTCACCTGCAGTGAGTCCACACATCTGTGCCTAAACTAACAATGCAACATTTGGCTTCCTCAAGACACAGAATCAGCCTCAAAAATATAAAAAATAGATCACAGCTTTGAAACGTAAAGTGTGTACTGCCAAAAAATGAAATATACATATTCAGGTTTTGAAAGTTCCACGATAAGATGGTATCAAGCAACAAGGCTGTTTTTTCTTTTAGGAAAAATTATTTTTCAGCTGGGTGCAGTAGCTTACACCTGTCATCCTAGTACTTTGGGAGGCCGAGATGGGTGGATTGCCTGAGCTCAGGAGTTTGAGACCAGCCCAAGCAACATGGTGAAACCCCATCTCTATTAAAATACAAAAAATTAGCTGGGTATGGCAGTGTGAGCCTGTAGTCCCAGCTACTCGGGAGGCTGAGGCAGGAGAATTGCTTGAACCAGGGAGGCAGAGGTTGCAGTGAGCTGAAATCATGCCACTGCACTCCAGCCTGGGCAACAGAGTAAGGCTTCATCTCAAAAAAAAAAAAAAAAATATATATATATATATATATATATATATTTCCTGGATGATGATAGAAATTATTTTTATTTCTGTCAAATCCACCAGACTGTAGCCTCTTAGCCCATAGTTGTTTTCAACTATGTCCCTAGCACCTATTTGAGAATTACCTAGTCATGCTTACTAGAAATTCAGACATCTGGTCCAATCCCAGAGTACTTTTCTAGTTGGGGCCCTGGGAATTAGCTTTTCAATACATTCTCCTCCCCATACCCAAGATGATTCTTATTTGCACTAAGTTTGAATCATTGGTTTAGAAGACAAGAAGTATATCCTTTTGTTATTGTTGTTGTTGTTAAGTGTAGCTTTATTTGTAAATGACCCAAACTGGAAACAACCAAAATGTTCTTCAGCAGACGAATGGACAAACTATAGTACATCCACACCATGGGGTACTACATAGCAATAAAAAGGAACAAACAATTGATACATGCAACAACTTGGATGGATCTCAAAAAAATTATGTTGAGTGAAAAAGGCCAATCTCAAAAGGTCACATACTATATGATTCCATTTACACAATATTCTTGAAATAAAATTATAGAGATAGAGAACAGATTAGTGGTTGCCATGGGTTAGAGATGGGGGACGGGGTGGGGATGGCTATAAAGGGCAATAACAGAGCCTTATGGTGGTGGAGCAGTTCTGTATCTTGATTATATTCGTGATCACGTCAATCTACATATGCAATTTTTTTTTTTTTTGAGACAGAGTCTCGCTCTGTCACCCAGGATGAAGTGCAGTGGCGTGATTTTGGCTGACTCCACTTCCTGGGTTCAAGTGATTCTTGTGCCTCAGCCAGCTAATTTTTGTATTTTTAGTAGAGACGGGGTTTCACCATGTTGGCCAGGCTGGCCTCAAGTGATCCACCTGCTTCAGCTTCCCAAAGTGCTGGGACTATAGGCATGAGCCACCACCTGGCCTCACATGCAATAAAACTAAACATCACTACACACACACATACACGAGTGCATGTAAAACTGGTGAAATGTGAATGACCTCTGTGGATTGTCCCAATGTCAATTTCTTAGTTGTGAATTAAGAATTACATCCTTTTTAATCTTAATTCAAACTCCACTAACCATACAGGATGCTTCATACTGCATTCTCTGATGATGATAATGTAATGTGTACCCAGTCCCTACTTGTAAACCCTTTATAGCTAGAGCTACTCAGCCCCTACTTACAGGCCAGTCCCCCACCTAGGTTTTTGGATTAGTCTTATAGTTGTGCAGAAAGAATTTAGGAGCCACAGGTTAGTGTTTAGCGGTCAGCATCAAGGGTGATGATGCTGTGACATCAATATCTGTTTAGCCCTTCCCTCTTTTTTTCCTCTCCTTGGTAGCTCCAGGGAAGGGAGAGAGTTCACTCCATAGGATCCACCTTTTCTAGGAGGCCCATTTCCCACATTGTTAGTTGGTTCATTGCATAAGGCTTATCTGTAGCCTTCTAACAAACTCTTCCCCCTCTTCCCCTCCATCTCTCCCATAGCTCCATACAAGCAGCTGATTGGGCAGGATTTTAGGCTTGGGTAATATTTATATCTGTGTTTTGGCAAAAGAGTGAAGCATTATTCACTTCACTTCAAACAGACTGTTCCAGGTCTTCAATCAAGTTTTAGAGCTGTCTCTAAATTTTAATTATATTATTTCCTGTAGCCTAATTGGCACTCAATTTAAAATATATTATTGATAAGTCATCACCTCTATGTGCAAACCCATGCCTCAGACCAGAGAACCCTTTGATGTTTAGGTCTCATATTTTAAAGGAAGAGATGTAGATATCAGTGGCTCCAAACCCATTTCTTTCTGGACCAGTGAAGGCATGCAGAGGAAGTCAGGGCTTCCTTTTTCTCTCAAGCTGATTCCTCAGACTGCTTCTTCCTTTCATATCAAAGGTTTCAGTCAGTCATCCATCTTTCTCAGCTCAGAAATTCTGACACAGGGAGCTTACTTGTATGTGTGACCTGCCATTATACTTTGTTGTGCCTGGAAGCGTGAGAAGGGACAGAATTTTTACTTGAAAGAAGACAGTCTTGTTTCCAAAGAATGACAGAGAGGGGTTCTTTGCCTTTCCCATCAAGTAAGACTTCCTTTCAGTCTGAAGAGAGCCAGTCTTGAAGGGCACTTGGTCGGCAGGCACCCTTGCTCCCACTCATCTGTATTTGTACCCTTGGGTTCTAGCTCCAACTTCCTGGTAACCCAGGGGAGCAACTCTATGGAGATCCTGGCAGGGTTACAGAGGATTCTTGGGGGTACAGTTGATCATTCTAGACAAATCTCCCCAGGAACAGGTTGTTTTTCCAGATTTTACAGAATATAGTATTTATAAGACAATATTTCTTTTGCTTTCTCTGTCTCTCATGGCAGAACTTTTCATGCTTAATTGTTCCAAAGTACTGTTTCGGCATAGCCGACTACACCAAAAATTCTTGTTCCCTTCTGAGATGGAATTGCTGCTAGCAAGCAACTTTCCAGCCTGAGAACCCATCTCAGCTTCCGGCACATGTGAGAGGGACCATGCCACTAGTTCTCATCAAGAGATCTTAAGCAGAAAGGATGTGTGTCACCTCTGGGCTGAGGTGGTTATGTTCCAGGTACAGGGCATTTCATCTCTCTCTTTGACTGTCATTTGGCTGAATGCAGAGGATCCAGGAGAGGTGACAAGGAGGGCCTAGGGGATGGTGGAGCCACAGGATAGAAGGAGCCTGGATGCTGAGTTGCCACTTTAGGAGAGAGCTGCCAAGGAGAGCAGCTTGACCAGGAATGTCTGAATCTGTGACCTGCCATTATGCTTTGCTGTGCCTGGAAGTGTGTGAAGAAACAGAATCTTCAAATTTATGTGAGACAATATCAAAGACTTGGAACCAACCCAAATGCCCATCAATAATAGACTGGATAAAGAAAATGTGGCACATATACGCAATGGAATACTATGCAGCCATAAAAAAGGATGAGTTCATGTCCTTTGCAGGGACACGGATGAAGCTGGAAACCATCATTCTCAGCAAACTAACACAAGAACAGAAAACCAAACACTGCATGTTCTCACTCATAAGTGGGAGCTGAACAATGAGAACACATGGACACAGGGAGGAAGGACATCACACACCAGGGCCTGTCGGGGTGTGGGGTGGGGGAGGGGGAGGGATAGCATTAGGACAAATACCTAATGTAGATGACAGGTTGATGGGTGCAGCAAACTGCCATGGCACATGTATACCTATGTAACAAACCTGCATGTTCTGTACATGTACCCCAGAACTTAAAGTATAATTTTAAAATATTTTTAAAAATGTATGTGAGAAATAAACTTTTATTGTGCTAAGTTACTGAGATTAGGGATTATCTGTGACAGAAGCTGGGGTTAATTACCCTGACTAATACAACCATCTTCCTTAGAGTGAGGATGAGGAAGAAAAAGACAGTAGAGGGTCAGGGAGAGGACGGCCCCCATTGGCCACATATATAAGAACAACACATAGAACTATGAACTAGAAACCCAAGTGCCTAGAATCCCATACTTCACAAATGGAATCAGCATCTCTATTTGTCCTGCCTAAAAATACAGTATTTAAATCTAATAGTTATCAAGTTGCATTTTGCTGGCAGTGCAGGAGGCTTAGAGACAAATGAGACAGAGTTGCTTAAGTCTTTTGTGGCAGCACAGTCCCTGCCAAACAGAAACACTGGATAAATATTTGTCGAATTGGATAGTTGGAGTCAGATATGAAACAAAATGTAACACAAGGTAAGTGTCTACACAGGGCTATGGGAATAGACAATAGAACAATTAATTTTGCTTGCATAGAGTATGTGTGAGTGGTTAGTAAAGGCTCCAGTGTCTAGATGTCTTTTACAGAACAAAGATGCAGACAGCCCTGGGTTCCTTATAGTTCTTAGCAATGAAGCTGATGGCTTGGGCTCACCCCCTGTCACTGCTGCTCTGAGAACTCCCAGGCCTTCCTGACTCCTCCACCCGTGGTCCCCACCATCTAGATCACCCTTGGTTGGTTCCTTTCCTCCTTCCCGTGCACATTCCTGTAGTACTCTCACACTTCCCTTCCCAGCACCTCTAGGAAGTCCAGGGCTTCAGGACACCACCAGGGAGATATTCTTGCCCATTTCTTGTTTACTATGAGTCAGCCCCCACTCACCACCCAGGGCTGTGCATCCTGAACATAGGTTTTTCCAGCCTTCGATGAGAAGGCAGTGCTGTGGCTCTCCTATGACCAAGAGAGAAGCCAGCACCTGGTTATCCATGGAGTTACCTTACCTCACCACCTTTCCTTTCTGCTCACACCTTTCAAGTTTAGGTTCTGGAGAGGTTCTCAGGGGAGTAGGCACATGGCCTGGGCCTACGGGCTTCTTGGTTCTCACAGGGGTCTAGGCCCTAGTTCTAGTCTATGCTTTCTTTTCTTTTCTTTTCTTTTTTTTGAGATGGAGTCTTGCTCTGTTGCCCAGGCTGGAGTGCAGTGGTGTGATCTTGGCTCACTGCAACCTCCACTCCTGGGTTAAAGCAATTCTCCTGCCTCAACCTCCTGAGTAGCTGGGATTACAGGCGCATGCCGCCTGCCTGGCTAATTTTTGTATTTTTTTTTTTTTTAGTAGAGATGGGGGTTTCACCATATTGGCCAGGCTGGTCTCGGTCTCCTGACCTCGTGATCTGCCTGCCTCAGCCTTCCAAAGTGCTGGGATTACAGGCGTGAGCCACAGCGCCTGGCCTCTAGTCTGTGCTTGTGAGGGCATTAGGGGAAGTTTGTGTTTCAAATATATTTTGATATTCTTAAACATGTTTCATGATCTTTAAAATAAAAAGATGAATCCAACGTGTTCTGTAAAATGGGGGTGGAGGTGGATCTGAGGGTTCATTTCTCAGGCTGCATCCAGATCTTTTAGGAGGGCACCACTACTCAGTTCTGCCTCTTGAGGGCGCCAGAGACTGCTTTGCCATCCACAGAACAGCAGGGAACTAGGCAGCCATCAGCTGAGTGACCCATGAACAGGTGATGTTTGGCCAGCCAGGGGAGCCCTGCTTGGGGGGCATAGCCTTGCAGAGCTCTGCCAGGTTAGTGGGATGATGACAGGACCCAGAAACCTGAGCTATGGCTTCAGCTCTGCTCTCAGCTAGCTGTGTGCCTTTCAAAAGCCATTTAACTTCCCCGGGCTTCAGCTTCCTCCCATGTATTAAAAGTAATGGTCAAAATCTCAATTATCTTTGCACCAACCCAAAAAAAGGCCAGGGGTAGAAAGAGCTGACCCAAATGGCTTCTTCTATATTTAGGGCTTTGAATTGCCCTAAATCATGGAAAAACTGGAAATGATAGAACGGCATAGATTCTTATTTCCTGGAGCCTTTGAAAGTGTTCCGGTCCTGAGCCCTGACCTCGACATGACCAGAAATTGGTTATGGCAAGATGGCTGGGAGCAGGGGGCAGGTGCTGACAAAGAGTAAATGAAGAAAATGAGGCTCAGGAGATAAATCAGAGTGGAAATGTCACAAGCTCTCCCTAATTTAGAATCATAACTGATGCTAGGAAAAGGACCTGAGAAAGATTGCATAACCTTTTTGTAACTATCCTCTGCTCTGTCCAAGCTGTATATGAAATAATAGCTATGAAACACAATACAAGCTAAGGGGGCTTTGGTAGCACTCAATAGCCCTGTTGAGATGTGGGTGGGTGTCTCAATAGTATTCTGAGTCACAAATGAACTTTCCTTGACATTTCATTTCCATACCTGAATTGTACATAATATTTTGGTTCACACCAACTCACTGGGGTAGGAAGACAAAATGCATGTCTATAGCATTAATCTTGGAAAAATGAATCATTCATTCATTCATGAGTCAACTAACGAAAGAAAGAGCAAGCGCCGAGTGGGAGAGTCTTGGCTGTGAGGGTAGTAAAGGCAATTCTGATTCAGGCACAACTCTTAGGAGTGGAAGTCTTTGGCCCCTGAGCAGAGAGAACTTGGTTGCAGGTCAGTGGGGTGTATTTCACTGTCCCAGATGGCACTTGTATGTAGGTTAAACTCAGAATCCAAAGTGTTGCTAAAGGACTGTATGGAGAATATGTGGGGAATGGGAGCAAACGGTAGTCTTATATGTTGTGAATGCCAGAGGATAGATAGAGACAGCATGGGATGTTCTGAATGCTGAAAAAACCACGTTACCATTCTGTTGGGGGCGACATCAAAATTCTGCTCCTTGCCTTGTAGGGATGTCATGTGGGATATGGGTCAGTAAAGCAAGATAGAAGTCTGGGGAGTAATAGTGCTTAGAGAGGCATCAAGGTAGTGGGATCCCTAAAAGGCTTTTTGAGAGGGAGTTGCCATTCCAAATTCAAGAACTTGACACTTTCCCTACGGAGCCATAAGGAAAGCAAAGTACCCTTTCTTTGATCTTGCTTTGTAGACATGTCTTCTTTCAGAAAGTCCCTCCTATCAAGGGAGCCACAGGTAGATAGGGGTACAGTGGAGTGGGTTATAAAAGTCAAGGACTAAAGAGAAGGAATACACAGAAGGCGTGGGGTGAGCATGGAGGGTGGCTTGCCTTCAGACCTGGCTCCAGTGCTTATACCTATGTGATCTCGGAAAAACCCTATAATCTTCCCCAGCCTCAGTTTCCTCTTCTGCACTATGGGAGCCATACTTGTACCTCTCTAAGAAGGTTCTCATAAGGATTAGGTGAAATATAAACAAATATAAACAAAAGGCTTTTTAAAACTATACGGCATGGACTAAAAATAAACTATTATTATTATGAAAGGCAGAGGCGGTAGGTGCATACCAGAATGCCAGGATTATTACTTTTCACACATGGTGGTGTTTTGGGGACCCCTGCAGCCTTGCTAAAACTACTTCTACTGGGTGACTGCAGGTGTTAGCAAATTAAGTTTTTAAAAGGGCTCAAGAGCACCTGTGTGTGGGCTGAATCCTTGCATTATGACTTGGCAGCCTGGTAGGGCATGCTGGTCTGTGGAAATCACCTTTTGTAGTAGGCTGGGAGGGGACCTGGGGTTACCCACAAATTATCTGCTAGTTCTCCACTTAACGCAGGAGGTCTACTTCTACCTTATCGTGGTAACCTACAACTTACATGACAGCTAGCCGTGTTGACCAGAAACTTTATTGTTTTGTAACCCAGTAGGCCATGAATGCCTCCCTGGTGTGCCAAGAAATTGCATATACCATAGTTGTAGAGCCAGGTAATACAGGCATGCATAGGTTTGGACACAGGGCCTAGGAGGAGAAATCCTGGGCACCAGCCAATGTAATGTATTCCCAAAACACATCTTTGAAAGGCTGGATGGACCTTCTTGTCTCAACGCACCACTAATGCCACCATGGCATGCATCTGATAATAACAGATATCAAATGAGAGCTTATAACATGCCAGAAACTGTGCTGTTTTACGTGCATAATCTCATTGTTTTAAAACTTTTTAAATGTAAAATATACATAACAAAATTTATCTTAACCATTTTTAAGTGTACAATTTAATGGCATTGAGTACATTTGCAACGTTGCATGGCCGTTACCACTATTCATTTCCACAACTTTTTCATCATCCCAAACAGAAACTCTGTACCTATTAAACTATAACTCCCCATTTCCCCTTCCTTCCAGGCCTTGGTGACCACTCTTCTACTTTCTGTCTCCATGAAATTGCCTATACTAAGTACATCACACAAGTAGAATCATACAGTATTTGTCATTTTGTGACTGGCTTATTTTATTTAGCATGTGTAATTCCTAAAGTTTCATCCACATTGTAGTATGTGTCAGAATTTCCTTCTTTGTTAAGGCTGAATAATATTTCATGATATGTAAATACCACATTTTGCTTATCCACTTATCACTGATAAATATTTGAGTTGTTTCCACCTTTTGACTATTGTGAATAATGCTCCTTACAAGTTTTTAAGATGGAAAATTCTAAACATATACAAAAATAGAGCACAAAATATGATAAAACCTCATGTACAATGATCAACTCATCAACAATAATCAACTGATGGCCAATTTTGCTTCATCTATATCCCCACCTACCTCCCCCCATCCCATATTATTATGAGGCATCTCAAACATCATACAGTAATTGTTTCTAGTTTACAGAAGAGGAAGCTAAGGGACAGAGAGGTTTGAATTTGACCAAAATTCAAACTCAGGCAGTGTGATGACTGGGCTCATACTTATAAGTCTTTGTGTGTGTGTGTGTGTGTATGAGTGTGTGTTCATACATATACACACATGCATGGGGTCAACTTTGGGCAAAATTGCATATTTGGAAAAGTTTGCCTCTGGTGCCTCTCCCTGCGTCTTTTCCCATACTTGGATGCCACGTGGACTTTAAACATATGAGCACAAGTTTGAAGTCTTAGTTCTTAGTTACAGGTAGAGTCAGTAATGCCTGGCCTCCAGAGTGGGTGTGAGGATTAAAGGAGATAAGATCAGTAAAAGTGTTGGGCACCTTCAAGCATGTGGCAGATCAGTACACATGCTTTCCCCTCCCTTCCTTGGGGGGCCAGGCCCACCTTCCCTCCACAAAAGCAGACCTCAAGGAAACATGCACTATCAGAGCGCAACTCTCAGATGTCAAGGGGTAATCACTGCTGGGGGATTTGTGTTGTGAAATAAAGGATTTTTATCCTGCCAGTGAGTACAGGACAGAGGTGGTGCAATTCCTTCTTGCCAATGAAATCATGTATGCGTGTGTGTGCAAGCATGTGCATGCACAAATGTGTAAAATAGGTTGGTGGACAAGTTCAGACTTCATTCTCTACCCAGACCATTACATTTTCTTTTCTCTGAGGAATTGTGACCCTGAAACAAATAACCACTTTTTCTCTCTTTGTCCTCCATTGGCTAAAATAGGAGGACAAGTCCTTTGTTGGGACCCTCATCATTTTCTGGCCCAAGGATACGAAACCACGGGACAGAGGTCTGAGCTCAGACAGGTCTTGGCAAGCCTGGCTCATTTCACTTCTAATCCTCTGTGGCCAGGCCCCTGGAGGTAACTCGAGAAGGACTGCAGAGCTCAGTGGACAACTGAGCAGGACTCATTGGTTGACCACAAAGTCTCAGGTAACCTCAAAATGTATCTGCAGAGGGGACAGGAGGGCACTGTGGCCTCAAGTATATTGAGTGATGGTCAGCAATAGTCTGGTCGGCCACTTCCTCTACCTGGAATGGGCTTTTCTGATCTTGCCCATGGAAGTAATAGAATCCTTTAATGCCAAGCTCAAGTACTGCCTCCCCCGTGACATTTTCTGTGTCTCCTCCCACTCTCCACCTCCACCCACCCCTGGTTGCCATACAAAGTGATCTCTCCTGCTCTGAACTCCATGGTATCACTTTTGTGCCCTCTGAAGCACTTTTAGTGCTTTATTTTTGTACCATCGGAATATCAGTCTTAACTCCTTGATAGATCAAAGTGAGTTCCTCCAGAACAAGAACTGTTTCATCTATTTCCTTCCACTGTGAAGAGCCATTCAGTCATGCAACTAATGAGCATGCAGACTAATGAGCTGACAGAGCATGCAGTCAGCAACTAATAAATATCTGTTGGCTAAATGATCAGATGTCTCACACAACCATGGCACATAGCAGGCACTCACTAAATGCACACTGAACGAAGTAACATCTATCTCCAACATAAGAGACAGTTTACCCTGCCACGGATGTTCAGATGGAAACCAGTTTCATATAGCCCTTCAGGCAATAAAATATTTCAAAACCTCCAAGGAAATAACCATACAAACTGCCTTGGGTAGCACCTGAGATGGTCTCAAATGGGGTTTCGAGTATTCTAATATCCCAAAGTGCGGCATTTTTATTAGTCTGTTTATTATTCTAACTGGCATTCTGAAGAATTTGAATGTCACAAAGTAGTACATACTTGTTGATTTAAGATAGTCTTGATGAGAATATCTGACCAGAATATCTGCTCATCAGCAGAATAATGGTTGATATTTGTAACAGTGACCCTGTAGTTACACAAGAAACCCAAACACCTTATTTAAGGAAGTGTTATAATATCTTTGGAAACTTGCTTTTTAAAAAGCCATTTTAATTTTCTTTCTTTCTTTTTTTTTTTTTTTTTTTTTTTTGAGATGGACTCTCGCTGTGTCTCCCAGGCTGGAGTGCAGTGGAGCAATCTCAGCTCACTGCAAGCTCTGCCTCCCGGGTTCACGCCATTCTCCTGCCTCAGCCTCCTGAGTAGCTGGGACTACAGGCACCCGCCACCACACCTGGCTACTTTTTTGTATTTTCAGTAGAGACAGGGTTTCACCATGTTAGCCAGGATGGTCTCTATCTCCTGACCTCGTGATCTGCCCGCCTGGGCCTCCCAAAGTGCTGGGATTTCAGGCGTGTGCCACCATGCCCAGCCCTTAATCTTTTTTTTTAAGACAAGATTTCACTCTGTCACCCAGGGTAGAATGCAGTAGGCGATCGATCTTGGCTCACTGCAACCACCTCCTGGCCTCAAGCAATCCTCCCACCTCAGCCTCCCAAGTAGCTGGGACTATAGGTGTGTGTTGCCACACCTGGCTAATTTTTGAATTTTTTGTAGAGATGGGGTTTTGCCATGTTGCCTAGAACTCCATGTTGGTCTTGAACTCCTGAGCTCAAGTGATCCACCCACCTTGGCCTCCTAAAGTGCTGGGATTACAGGCATGAGCCACCTCGCCTGGCCTATTTTAACCATTTTTAAGTTAATAACTCAGTGACATTAAGTGAATTCACCACTATCTCCATAATGGTTATCATCCCAAACAGAAAGTCTATACCCATTAAACAATAACTGTACATTATCCCCTCTTCCTGGCTTTTGATAACCTGTATCCTATTTTCTGTTTCTATGAATTCACTTGTTATAGGTACTCCATATAAGTGAAATCATAGTATTCATCCTTTTGTGACTGGCTAATTTAACTTAGCCTAATGTCCTCAAGTTTCTTCCATGTCGTAGTATATGTCAAAATTTCCTTTCTTTTTAAGGCTGAATAATATTCCATTGCACATATACACTACATTTTGTTTAATCCATTCATCTATTGATGAACATTTGAATTGTTTCTCCTTTTGGGAAAATTACTGTGAATAATGCTGCTATGAACATGGGTATACACATGTCTGCTCAGAAACGAGCTTTTTATGATCGCCTTCTCATCAGTAAATTTTATATCCATGGTAACTTCCCACTGACCAGAATATTTGACTAACTAGAATACTCCATTTTACCATCAGGCTTGGTAAGAACATTTCCTGGAATATATGGTAGATGTACAATACACAGTGATGGAGAATTATGCCTCCGTCTCACACATGAACACAGGGCCACAGGCAGGCAGATGACTGGACTACAGTAGCCCAGCATATTAGTATGGGCAGTCAGATTTGCACGTAGAGATCCCACCCCACCCCCACTCTGGCTCTGAACCCCATCACTGTTCTAGCTGTTAGACTGGGCTGCTTTTCCAAAAAGGTATGAGCATGGGGAACATTTGTTCTGAATTAAACTTGGCTGCAGTTAAAGTGTTATCATTTATGTGAAGCTCAGATTACAGAGGCTGCCTTCGGCCAGTGAATGGCACAGCACGGCTGCTCAGAGAGGTGGAAAATCCTGAGGCCCCTCCAGCACTGTTTCAAGAAAAACGCTCTGAGTGGTGTGGAGAGGGGCCAGCTGGTGATGTCAAGAGATTTATAAAAGAGATTACAGGACCTTTTAAGGGAGTGAGGCAGTTGTTAATGATGGAAAACTGCTAAAGCTGGATCTGGATGAGACCTGAACACTTAATTTGCTAGTTGTCCTGAAATGCCTGTAATTTTTAGAAAACATATTGTGCCTCTCCCTTTGTGTGGAGTTCAAAAGACAATATTAGAGCATGGTGAGAACCTGTTATGCTAATCAAAGTCTGGGGTAACTGAAATTGAGCTCTCAGAACACATAAAACTCAAAGTGGGAGATCTTGAACCTGGGAGGGAAAATTAAGGTCCAAACACACCTGGTTGCACTGTGCATCTGTACTTTTCTTTTCCTCTCTCCTCTCCTCTCCTCTTCTTGCTTGCTTTTTAAAAGCACACTAGTGGAGGGTCCAGAGCAAGCTTTATGTTTTTAAGCAACTACAAAACTACCTAAAAGTTTTTCACCAACAAAGAGAGATCTGAAAATAACATTAATTTATATTGCATTTATAAGGTTTTCCGTAGTCTTTTTACAGCCCTCGTGTCATCTTAAGAATGTAGGATTTATAAAGAGGAAGCAAGATCAGTTACAATGACACAGGATAGATTTAGTTGAGCACACAAGCCCCAGCTTTCTAAATGTAACAGCTGGGCTTACTCTGTGTTTTAAATAGATAATTAATGTAAATAGTCCCAGATTTAGGAATAGATATAACTTTGGAGAGGTAAAAGTGAGGGCCTTAAAATCAATTTTTAGTAGCAGAGCTAAATGAAAGAAAATTCTCCATCAAGATCTCTTTGCCATTATGAAGCACTAAAACCAATGAACAAACAAACAAAAACAAATGGACAATATATAAATAATACTAATATTGTCACTCAATGGGGAATGGAAGCAAGAATTAAAAAGTATCTGGAAGTGAGCAATGTGGAGGTACTTTGGGACCCATGACACTGAGGTATAATTGGTTGCAGCTTTGCTTTCAGCATCCTTCATTTGTGGGTACAGGAGACAACATGAGGACGATCTGGTCAACTCTCTATATAATCTTATAATATGGAAAAGCCAATCATTCCCTTTAATGCCAGACATTTCTCAATTGTAGCTTAAATAAAAAAGTATTCATTTTTTGGTGGTAATGGGGAAGTAATCTTTCTGAATTAGCACCCAGGGTCACATCCCAGTTCAAAAATATCCCATGGAGTGCAGTCATCTCAGCCAGCTGTTGAAGGCCTCTCTAGCTGTCTCCTGAATCTGTTCCCAGCCTTATCACTAATGGCTCTCCAATTGGAACTCTCCACCCTGTAAGCTTGTCCCCTGAGGACATTTTGCAGATTAATGTCTCTGTAGACCCTGACTCCATGTCTGCCCTCCTCCTGTGTTTTTAAAATCAAAATCCTTTCCCTTTTTTTTTTTTTTGAGACAGAGTCTTTCTCTGTCGCCCAGGCTGGAGTGCAGTGGCGCGATCTTAGCTCACTGCAACCTCCGCCTCCTGGGTTCAAGCTATTCTCTTGCCTCAGCCTCCTGAGTAGCTAGGATTACAGGCGCCCACCACCATGCCCAGCTAATTTTTTTTGTATTTTTAGTAGAGACAGGGTTTCACCATGTTGGTCAGGCTGGTCTCGAACCCCTGACCTTGTGATCCACCCGCCTCGGCCTCCCAAAGTGCTGGGATTATAGGCATGAGCCACCGCGCCCAGCCAATCCTTTCCCTTTTTAAAGCCCAATGCAAGCCTGACCTTCTTCCTTGAGGCCTTTCCTGACCATGCCAGCCCCAGTGATTTTTGTCCATCCTTTCCCTTCATGCCACTTAGAGATGGGCGCCTCATTTTTATGTGTAGATCATACATTACCTTCTGCACTTAAAAGTGTCTGTCTCATGAAGGGTGTATACCTCTCTTATGTTCCTTGCTGTGCCTGGGAAACTTTTACAGCAGGAATACCTGTTAAATATTATTTTATTGCCTTTGACCAAAAGGCTTTTTGACCCAGAGCCATCAAATTAATAAGTACTTTTTACTTGAAATACTAAGTGGCACGAAGAAATCCAGCTATTACCTTTAACTTGAAAAAGAATATTCTGAATTAGAAAAGCAGGAAAGATTATACTATCCAGTAGAGATTATTCAACAAATCTACCTGAGAAGGGGAACTTAAACCGTGCCAAGAACCTAAACTTCTTTCTTCAACTCAAAATTCTTCAGACCTTCCTCTCTTCCTTATAGCTCCTAATTCCCCACAAGTGTTTCAAGAGAACCTTTGATACTGCTTGTTTCCTGCTGTTCTGCTCCAGGGATGTGTGAGAAAGTGCTATAGGAGGAAGTAGCTCTGGCCACTGCTTCCCACTCACCGTGCTGTCTCTCCTTCTGCATCAGCTAGCTGTTGTGGAAAGCTTGGAACCCAACAGGCATTCCCATTTGGAAGTTGATTTGAAAGAATATTGAATTTATAAGAACATGATATGCATTCTTTTGTAGAGAGATTTACCTTTGAAACAGAAATAAATGACTCAATATGGCTTAGTTCTTGGTATGGGGGTGGTAGTGGATGGAGTCTGCTTCCATGAAGAGGAAAAATATGTGGACCAGCATCACAATATGCAATACGTTTTTAAATAATCTTTCTGATGGGGCAAACATCCCAAATTATTACTTTGTTGCTCACGTAGTAAAAGATCATGCTAAACCAAACTTGCATTAGAGACCATTGGTGATAGAGGGCGCTATTTTTTCCCAAAGATAAATTACTTAATGTCTATTGCCGCTTTAAAAAATGGGCTAATGATTTCCAACTCTATATGTCCCAGAGAAACACTGTCAGGTAAAAACAGTAAAACATGAAAAAATAATTTGAAATCATTATGTATTTTTAATGTTTAGTATTATTTATACAAAGATTTTGTGAGTTCTATCCATCTGCATATCTGAGCAGTATTGAGCAAGCTGACATACTCTTCATTCTTTGTTGGCTCTACTCATGCAAGGATTCCTACTTATGTTTTATGACCTATACAAATTACTTCCCTCTCTCAGCCTCAGATTCCTCACCTGTTTAATGTGGATAACCTGTCTTATACGGTGAAGCAAGGCAATGCACCTGCCATGCTTAGCATGTGGAAGCCGGTGTTTATGATCAAAAGCAAATTAAGGCTGGGTGCGGTGGCTCACGCCTGTAATCCCAGCACTTTGGGAGGCTGAGGTGGGTGGATCACCTGAGGTCAGGAGTTCAAGACCAGCCTGGCCAACATGGTGAAACCCCGTCTCTACTAAAAATACAAAAATTAGCTGGGTGTGGTGGTGGGTGCCTGTAATCCCAGCTACTTGGGAGGCTGAGGTGGGTTGATCACCTGAGGTCAGGAGTTCAAGACCAGCCTGGCCAACATGGTGAAACCCCGTCTCTACTAAAAATACAAAAATTAGCTGGGTGTGGTGGTGGGTGCCTGTAATCCCAGCTACTTGGTAGACTGAGGGAGGAGAATCACTTCAATCCAGGAGGCTGAGGTTGCAGTGAGCCAAGACTGTGCCATTGCACTCCAGCCTGGGCAACAAGAGCGAAGTTGCATCTCAAAAAAAAAAAAAAAAAAAAAAGCAAATTAATTTTCTCAATTCCAAATATGTGCTAAAAGTAAAGTTTGCTGTCAATTCATTTATAACCCATTACTGTGTGATAGAAAGATTACTGAGTTAGCTCTAGTTCATAGTAATTTGATAGGCAAATTACTTAATCTCTCTGGGCTTCAGATAGTTCTTTGTCTCATTTAAAATGAAGGAGCTGGATTAAATGATCTCTGAAGTAACTTCCAGTTCTAAGATTCCATGATGCAGGATTTTTTTACAATTAATTTTTAAACAAAGTTAACATAAGAAGTATTATATGATTGACAATTTATATTTTAATTAAATATACTTCAGATTAAAATTTTATCAAGCAATGTTTAAAATACAGAATGGTATGGAAACTGATACAAGTACCTGTCATTCACTATAAGAAATAAAACTTGAGGCCAGGCGAGGTGGCTCATGCCTGTAATCCCGCTCTTTGGGAGGCCGAGGTGGGCGGATCATTTGAGGTCAGGAGTTCAAGACCAGCCTGGCCAACACAGTGAAACCCTATCTCTACTAAAAATACCAAAAAAAAAAAAAAAAAAAACGAAAGAAAAAAATTAGCTGGGCATGTTGGTGCATGCCTGTAATCCCAACTACATGGGTGGGGGCTGAGGCAGGAGAATTGCTTGAACCAGGGAGACTGAGGTTGCAGTGAGCAGAGATCATCCCACTGCATTCCAGCCTGGGTGACAGAGTGAGACCCCGTCTCAAAAAAAAAAAAAAAAGAAATAAAACTTGATTCATTTTTTTAAAATGGGTTTGGAAATGCTGTGGGTGAGATTTAGTTACATTTAAAGGTGTAAAAACAAGATTGAAATCACTGCCTAAAAAAAGGAAATTACTTTGGATGCCCATTGTTTCTGGAAGAAGGGTGTTTTCATGCCTATGTGGCACTGACGTTATATTAGGTGGAGGCCAAAGTAGAGAATGAGACTCTCCTTTTTGGAACACTTCATATAACTGAAATGGAATGAATATTACCTTAGCAATACTATGTGCCTAAATAAAACATGGGTTCTGAATTTGACTTGCATCTCATTTGTAATATGAAGCTTTTCTTATCAATCCAGGCACGCCAGAACCACCTCTTGACACAGAATTGACCTGCATTCAAATTCCAGTTCCTTTCCTTTCTATATGTGTGACCTTGGGCAAGTTATTTAAACCCCCCTGTGCCTCGGTTTCTGTGTAAAACAGGGCTAACCTTAGAGTTGTGTGCATATTAAATAACACCTGTAAGACTCTAAGAACAATGCCTGACACATAGTGAAAGGGAATGATCATTATCTATTATTATTCAGTTCCATAAATAATTATTGGCTGTCTACTCTGTAGTAGTCTCTGTACTAGACCCTGAAATACCTTTGGGATTTCAGCCTTTTTGTTTGTGTTTTGTCTACAAACAATGTGTTATAGACTTAGATATGAAATTCTGATAAATTCAGCAGTCCAGTTAGACTCAAATTAATCTAGAGAAAAGGCTGTTTGGAGTCAGAGGACATTTTAAATTCGGGAGAGAATATGAGATGTAAATGAAGTAGTTACTTAAGGTCTTGCCTTTAAGTTATTGAGTTACTGTGCCAGGTTTTAGAGAGTACATTTACGATGCATATTAAAACCACTTTGACATTCAAAGAGTCAAACATGCCTGATTAGACTTTCGTGTCCTGTATTTATAAAAAGGTTAGTGGTGCATTTCTTCAGTGCAAATTATTTTTGGTTCTTACTAATATTTATGAATATAATAAAATCTGTACAGCATAATGTATGTGATTAATTTGTCCATATCATCAGTTTGCTTTTATTTAAGGAGATATCCCAGAAGTTGCTACATCTTGACCAGCAATTTCAGCAGTTAGAGAATAGGCAATATCTAGTTAAGGGCAATTGTACTTTAGCACTATGGGACAAAATGAGAAATGCAATCACGGCAATAATGTATTCTCTTGTAGAAATCTGTCATGGAAATGGTATAAGAAGACATGCCTTTTACAAGCAGTTTCATTGTTACGCTTTATGGTAATTCCAAGCCTGGCCTATACAACAAGCAATCAATAATGTTTGGTCTGCAAGTCGCCTTGGGTAGATATGTCCACAGGGCACTAAAAGTAGGTTTAAGGTGATGAATTCAACAGAGAATCTGACCCTTTGGTCTAAGGAATCTCAGATTTGACTGGCTTTGGCACTGGCTTGACTGGTTACTTTCTGAGATTTTGGAGTTAGCCATGTATATAACAGCTGTCCTGCAGCTCTACCTATGGTGTTTTCACAGATACTGAATACTTGGTCACGAACTCCTCCTATAGCTCCTTTATTTGCATATCTTGCACCGTTCAGAAACTGAACACATAGGACACAACCCTTCCATTACCCGATATCTGCCAAGATGGAGATAATTAGGCAACTTTTCTCAAAAACTGTTGATGTAAAGGAGAAAAGTGACTAGGCCCCTTCTTAACAATAGGCAAATTGAGCTCCAGCATTTACTAAGATGGGAACCATAATACGCTGGCCGGAAATAACTCGGAAGCTCATTTTGTCCATACCCAGTTGTAGACAGTCAAGAATATAAAAATGTTCTGGATTCTCTTGTCCTTAGTACTCCTTTCTGCCTTCCCCATTTCTACAAGGCTGATGGCTTTTAAATGTTAAAACCCTCCCTAAAGGCACCCCATAAGCCCTATTACACAAGTCACATACGAACAAAAAGCGCCTAAGATAGTCCTCCATTTGGGCGCAGTCTTGCCTTCTGAGAAAGGGGACTCTAAGAATTAATGAGGGCCCAGATCTGGGATATCTGGGACAAGACTTGGGCCTTCCTGGTAAAACACGAAAACAAAACAATAAACACGGCCCCTCCCCCCTCTCCAAAAACAAAAACAAAAACTTCAAGGCCATGCCGCCGCGGCCATCAGTAGCTCCGGCTCAGAATTTGACCGTTAAAAAAAGGAAACTAGGCTGAGCTAGGGCACCTCAGATCCCGGCGGTCTGGGGCCGGGGCGAAGTTGCCGGCGTCCCGCGGCCGGGGGCGCGGGCAGGGCCGGGCGCGACTCTCCCGGGGACTTTCACCTGCTCGGCTGGCAGCGCGGGCAGCGCGGGGGCGGACCCGGTGGCGGGCGGGGCCTCTGAGCCCGGCGGGAGGAGCCGGCCTGGGCCCGCCCCACAGGAGGAGCCGCTGGCTGGCGGCTGATCCAGCGTCTCCGTGACAGGCACCCTGCTCCGCCGCCACCGCCACCGCCACCGCCACCGTCGCCTTTTCTTCTTCGTCCCGGGCGGTGCGTTCCACTGCTCTGGGGCCGGCGCCGCGCCCAGTGCCGCTTCGGGCCGCAAGCCCCACCGCTCCCCTCCCCGGGCAGGGGCGCCGCGCAACCCGCTCCCGCCGCCACCTCCTCCCCTGCCGCCCTCCTAGCCGGCAGGAATTGCGCGACCACAGCGCCGCTCGCGTCGCCCGCATCAGCTCAGCCCGCTGCCGCTCGGCCCTCGGCACCGCTCCGGGTCCGGCCGCCGCGCGGCCAGGGCTCCCCCTGCCCAGCGCTCCCAGGCCCCGCCACGCGTCGCCGCGCCCAGCTCCAGTCTCCCCTCCCCGGGGTCTCGCCAGCCCCTTCCTGCAGCCGCCGCCTCCGAAGGAGCGGGTCCGCCGCGGGTAACCATGCCTAGCAAAACCAAGTACAACCTTGTGGACGATGGGCACGACCTGCGGATCCCCTTGCACAACGAGGACGCCTTCCAGCACGGCATCTGCTTTGAGGCCAAGGTGAGGGGGCTCCGGGGAGGGTGCTACCTGTGGTGGCGGTTGGGGGGGCATGTTTGAGTGGATGGGATGCACAGCCGTCCTGGACCCAGAGCTGGCGGGCTAGGCCGATTTGGGGGCCTTTCTCTTAGGGAGGGTAACTCTCCCTTCTGAGTCTATAATTCCGCGGGCTCCTGCCCAGAACTGCTCAAGAGCAACTGCAAAGTTTGAGCGGTATTGCCTCACCTCCCCCTTCCCACCTGCAGACTCCCCCATCCTTACCCGCCTAGGACTGGATTGAGTTACTTCCCGGATCCCTCCTCCAGAGGAGAAGCCGGCAAGTGAGCGCAGCCTGGGCATCTGGTCGTTTAGAATCGGTTTAAGGAAGCTCTGGTGTTATTTACCTGCTGGGCTCCCAGGGAGAGGTGCTTTCAGGAAGGTCTTTTAAAAGAGGAATGCCTGCTTCCTAATTGAAGAAAAGAATACAGATTTTTTTTTTTTTTAAACTCCAGGTAACCGGGTCTAGGTGTCAGAGTCACTTCCTAAATGGCTAATTTGCCAGACTCCTCTGCATGTGCCAGTCACTGAAGGGAGTGGTGAAAGCTACCCATTTGCTAGTTTTGTGGCTTAATGTTAAGTTTCAGCATCTAGTAGGGAACTGTTGCTGAAGAATTTAGCAGAGATGACTGGAATTTCAGCGCTGAGGTCGGAGCCCCAGGTCCACCGTTGGGGGAGGGGTGGAGCAGAAGCCTCGGCCCTGGACCATCAGGTGTGAGCAAGGCTGACCCCCTGTGATGCACCTCCCTGAGTGAGGAGTTCTGGCTTCTGAAATTGCAGTGGCGGTTCCCACTGCCCATCACCAGGAAAGAGTGCTTTTTCTGTGGAACAGTGTTCTGCTCTTCCTTCAAGCCACTTGACCTCCTCTGTGACGTAGAGAGACCCAGGGACTTTCGGCACCTACAGTGTGCCTGTAGGTGGAAAAGTATTGTCCCTCTAAGTAGGCTGGGTCTTGCTGGTTTTGAAAACGTTGTACTTTGGATGTGGCGACAGTTTGACTCTTTGTTCTCTTTCTCTTTCTTGATGGTGTACGTGCAGGCTGTTAGCATCTCACGAAAGGATTATTCCATCAGGTGTCTTCTTCCTTCAATTCACACATTTTTCGAGTATCTGACATGTGCCCAGTGTGGTCAGTTTCTTTAGATTTTTTTCTTTCTCATGCATATGGATGAATTGGTGAAGCTCACCTTTTTTTCCCCCTGAATAACCTTATCCCAGCCATATTTGCTGGAGCTAGGAGAACTGCCCCGCTTAGTCCCCCGAAACATTAAACCCTGCCGTGGAATGCAGAGCTGAATTACTGGGTATGGCTGGGACAGAGTGGGGCTGCAGCCAAGATCTTATCTTAGTTCTCTCATCTCTCAGAATAGACCTGGTCGGTGGGTCTAAGATGGGATGCTTGGGTTAATTTTTGCCCAGGCCTGTTGATTTGGTGAGCAGAGGTTTTTATTTTAAAGTATGAGTTTTCATCAGGGTCATGATTTAATTTTCTTGGACATACATAAACTGGGAAATTGGCTTGTGTTTTGTTTAGTTCAGCAGTACTCTGTTTTACAAGTAAGAGGGTAAGAAGGGAGATAAGATTTAAAGTGTTTTTAAGGCTAAGCATGGTGGCTATTGCCTGTAATTCCAGCACTTTGGGAGGCCAAAGTGGGAGGATCGCCTGAGCCCAGGAGTTAGAGACTGCAGTGAGTTATGATTGCACCACTGCACTCCACCCTGGGTGACAGAATGAGACCCTGTCTCAGATAGATAGATAGATAGATAGATAGATAGATAGATAGATAGATAGATAGATAGATAGATAGATAGTGTATTTTAAGCCTTTTTATTTTATCACAGTTCAGTCCTCTGCATTTGGTCCCTAAAACCTAGTGTGCATAAGAATAATCAGGTGAGGGGGTTAACAAGTTTGAGTCTTGCCACACCCCAATTTTAATTTGATACATCTTGGGGGAGCCCAGGACTATGTACCTTTAACGAGCATTCCAGGTGATTTAATGCAGGTGACTGTGGCCAGACTTTGAGAAATATTGGGCTTGAGGGTTGCCTCCAATTTGCTGGATCTTACTCTCCCTTTCCCAAATGTACTGTTTCTTTTCTAAGCAAATGTCTGGGGGCTGTGTGATGTAGTTCCTATAGTAACTTCCCTGGATTCACAGGCAGTGGTGGTCAGTGAAAGGAGAGGGAGCCGCAGTTGGTTCAAGCTGTTTTCCCAATGCAAATGAGAAATAGGGGACCAAGGATCCTTCTTTGAGAGAGGTGAGGCAGAGAAGAAAGGACAAGAGCATACGGTAAGGGGAGTGGTGGAACTTCTTTGGGCAAAGGCTGACTTTGAGGACCAGGTCCTAACTCCCAGATCTTTGTAATTGATGCTGCACCCTGGCACATTCAAACACCATGTTAGTCAAGACCTAAGCAGAGGTGGAAGCATGAGCTTTTCTGTCCTACATGCTCCTGGTAAGAGCCTTCTCTGGCTGTTTTCCACATCCCTGCAGAGCAGTGTCTATGCAACTGCACAATCACTGGGATTTCAGGGTTAAATCCACATCGCAGTCTTCCCTTGTTTTGGAAAAATGCAGGCTGGAAAATGCAAATGTATTATTGTTGCCTTGTCAGGTACCCTTGGAAAATGAGTGCAGCTCTTTCTCTCCCAAGGGCTGGCAGTTTTTCGGAATCAACATTGGATTGAGTGTTCCTTTGGACGTATGCCACTCATTTTCAGGGTTCTGCAGAGATTGAAAGGTGTGGGGTTAGGATCGAAGGGCATCTGGGTGGCAGAGGTTCTGTGCACTTAAAAACCCATGCATTTAGTTATCAAGTGCAATCCCAGATTTTTTTCACCTGCAGTACCTCATTTAATTCTCACTACTTCCCTAGGAGATGGGTCTCCTTATGTCTATTTTATAAACGAGGACATAGGCTCAGGGAGGTTGTTGCATGCCTTAGTGCTCACAGTTGTGTATGACAAAGCCAAGATTTAAGCCTGGGGCTTTGACTTCAGACTCCCAAATCCAGTGCCTTTTCATTCGATAATTTTTATGGAATATTCACTCTATGTTGGCCATGGGTTTGAGTCACAGCTCTCTAGTGGAGTGTTCTCAGGTTGCTGGCCTCTAGAACTCTGGTACAGGAAATTATTCAAACATTTATTTATTTATTTATTTATTTATTTATTTATTTATTTATTTTGAGATGGAGTTTTGCTCTTGTTGCCCAGGCTGGAGTGCAATGGCATGATCTCAGCTCATCACAACCTCCAACTCCCAGGTTCGAGTGATTCTCCTGCCTCAGCCTCCTGGGTAGCTGGGATAACAGGCATGCGCCACCATGCCCAGCTAATTTTGTATTTTTCGTAGAGATGGGGCTTTCTCCGTTTTGGTCAGGCTGGCCTCGAACTCCCAACCTCAGGTGATCTGCCTGCCCCAGCCTCCCAAATGTTGGGATTACAGGCGTGAACCCCTGCGCCCGGCTCAAACTTTTAATGCTTGGCTGTTTCCAGATTTCCCTTTAGGCTGAGAGCTGCTTGCCAGGGAAACCTGTTGTCTGTGTTCAGAGTGGGTACCTGGCTTACTGACTGATGCTGGTGGGTGGGTAAATCTCACATGCCCTGAGAGCCTGTGGCTCCTTAGTACCTGCCTCCTGATCTCCCAGTATGTCTTCCTGGTGGCCAGTGCCATCAACTGACTGTCTCTCCTCTCTTGGTGAAAAAGAGACTTTTAATGCTATGGGTACAAAGGATAATAAGAGTATTAATAATAGTTATATCTTATATCTGTAGGTGATTTTTGATTTGCATTGGACTTCTACATACAAAGACTTTTCCTCTTATAGAGACAGGCACAGGCACATTAGTGTTATCTCGATTTTTCAGACCAAAAAATGGAGATCAGAGAGATTAATTTGTCCAGAGTTGCAAATTGGTGTATCAGTTAATGATATTTATTGAGCACTTACTATGTGCTATACATTATTCTAGCCTCTGCCTCACTTAATCCTCACACTCCAGGGCTTTTGACTCCAGGTCCATGGTTCTTTCACCTCCTCCAAGGCTCACTCAAACCTGAAGTATTAATAGCTGCTCCCTTTGTAGTCCTAACACTCATTGCCTAGATTGTTCCCTTATATCTGCGTGTATGATACAGATGGTCAGAACTGGAAAGCACCATGGCTCATCTAGTACAACCCCCTCACCCCATCATTGTACAGATGAGGAAATTGAAGTTTGGAGGGGAAGTCATGGACCCAAGGTCACATAGTCAGATAATAACAGAACCAGGACTTATCCCTGGTTCCCTGGCTTCAAACTGGTTTCAGTTATCCATCACTTCAAAACAAACGACCTCAAGACTCAGTAGCTTGAAACAATAACTGTTTAATTTGCTTATGAATCATGGCTCAGGAATTCAGGCAGGGCTTGGCTGGGCTGTTCTTCTGTTGCTTATGGCGTTGACTGGATCACTCACTTTGCTGCATTCATCCACAGCTAGGCTGGAATGTTCAAGATGGCTTCACTCATATGACTGTGCCTTGGTCGTCCTTCACGTGACTATTCTCTTCACTGGCTGGCTTGGATTTCCTCACAGCATTCCCTTTTGTTTGGCAGCTGGTTTTCAGTAGGGGGCGTTCCAAGCAGGAAAGCAGAAGCTCTTAAGGTTGGGTCTTTCTGAGTTACATAGGGTCACTTCTGCCACATCCTGTTGGTCAAAACAGGCTATTAGGGAAGAGACATAAGCCCTACTTCTTGATGGGGGAATGTCAAGTTCACATTGCAAGATTGCACGTGGGATGAGAGATATTGCTGAAGCTGTTTACCACACAAAATTCTGTTTTTTCCTCTCTGCGTATATCTTCTCTGGTGTTATGGAATGTTCTTTGAGGACCTTGCCTCATGCCTCGGTGTATCTCCCCCTCCCAAGCCTCAACATCAGGTACAAACATAGTCACAATGAAAAATTGTCAAGTGGAAGAAATAACCAATTGTGGAAAGTCTGAAAGCAGTAAATATCATTGCTGAGTGATTTTGTGACTTGGGAGCATTTGGTCAGATTGAAGCTGAATTCTCTGGCTATATTTCCTTCCTTGCTACCTGGCTTCATTGGTTGATGGTTTCCCTGATGTGGATTTTAGAGATTCCAGTAACCTCAGCAGGATATCTGTGGATGCCTCTTAAACATACTGCCATGAAGGCCTCCAGATGAATGACATTTGGTCACCATAAATGGGGTATCCCTGACTCGTCTGAGCCTGCATGGCATGGTACAGAGCTCTCAGAACCCATTCCACTATACACTGGGTGTTTATGTCCCCTTTCTCCCTTCTCTCCACCCAGACTAAGGGTCCTGTCTTCCAGGGTTCTGGAACAGTAGCAATTCGGATTAAGGGTCTGATGTATTTTCTGATGTCATCATTAAGGAGGAGACGTAGTTCACTTTCTTATGCTTTTCCAGATGCTTTTAAAAACACTTATCTTCTGCCCAGACTACTTTTTTTTTTGGTGGGGGGCAGTGAGTTCCAAAGATACAGTACTGCTCTGAAATGACACCTATTTTATTTGTCCTTACATTGCTCTCAGGTGTCCCAGTATGTTCCTCCACACCTGGTATCTTGGGATTTGATGGACAAGTCTATTTCCACGTTAGCTGTACATTTCATGATTTTATGGCTTTCAGTCATAGTTCCTTTGCCCACAATGTCCCAGTCCTTTTTAGTGGTCAAAATCATGCAGCCACATCTAATGATGACCTTTGCCAGTTATCTATACTAATCAGACTTGACTCACTGTTTACTATTGCCTACTCATAATGCAGCTACTCCCAAGACTCAAACTTTCAGAATGCTTTCGCTGGCTATAATTACCTGCCTTCCCTTTATACCTTTGTTGCCTTGAGGATGCTCTTAGCTCCTCAGTGACCTTTTTGCTGCCCTTGTCCTGCTGTCTACCCTCCCCAGCAGCCTGGGACCATGCCCATGGCCGTTCCTTCCTGCCTTTTTGCCCTACCCTGCAAACTTGATCTTTCCTACTTTTCTTCTTCCTTTCTGTTTTTGGAAAAGACCATTTATATATTTTCTTTGGAGAATGTCTATTCTGATCCTTTGCTCATTTAAAAGTTGGATTGGCTTTTTACTATTGAGTTCCCTCCTTTCTAATAGTTTTATTGAGATGTAGTTCACATACCATACAATTCACTAATTTAAAATGTATAATTTAGTGATTTTTAAGATATTACAGATCTGTACTATCAGCACCACAGTCAATTTTAGAACATTTTCATCACATTAAAAAGAAACACTAGGCCGGGCGCGGTGGCTCACTGCTGTAATCCCAGCAGTTTGGGAGGCCAAGGCGGGTGGATCACTTGAGGTCAGGAGTTCAAGACTAGCCTGGCCATCATGGTGAAACCCCATCTCTACCAAAAATACAAAATTAGCTGGGCATGGTGGCACACACCTGTGATCCTTACCCCCTGCGTCTGCCCAGCCCTGAACAGCCACTAATCTACTTGCTGTCTCTAGATTTGCCTATTCTGGACATTTCATATTTATGGAATTATACAATATGTGGTCTTTTGTGTCTGACTTCTTTGCCTTAGTGTCGTGTTTCAGGGTTCATCTATAATTTATCAGTACTTAATTCTTTTATATGGCTAGATAATATATCATTGTATGGATATACCACATTTGGTTTGTTCATTCATCAGCTGAGGCACATTTAGGTTGTTTCCATTTTTGCCTCTTAAAAATAATGCTATAAACATTCATGTACAAGTTTTTGTGCAGGCATGTTTTTATTTTTATTTTTTAAAATTTATCTTGGGTAAAAGTAAAATGGCTGGGTCCCATGGTAACCATATGTGACCATTTGTGGGACTTCCAATGTGGCTGCATCGTTTTACCTTTCCACCAGCAGTGTGTTCATATCTTCACCAATGCTTGTTGTCTGACTTTTTGATTCTAGCCATCCTCCTGGGTGTGAAGTGGGATTTCATCATAGTTTTGATTTGCATTTCCCTTTTGAACAACATAGAATATCTCCTCATTCCCTAGCAAGCAGACTCAGAGAAAAAAAAAAGACCATCTTTTCATGTGTTTTTTGGCCATTTATATATTTTCTTTGGAGAAATGTCTATTCTGATCCTTTGCCCATTTAAAAGTTGGATTGGCTTTTTTACTATTGAGTTGTAAGAGTTCTTTATATATTCTGGATTCAAATCCCTTATATAGATTTGCAATATTTTTACCCATTCTGTGGTCTTTTCACTTTCTTGGTATTGTCCTTTGAAACACAAAGTTTTAAATTTTGGTGAAGTCCAATTTTTTTCTTTTTCCCTCATTTTGAGATCCATCTGCCTTCCATGTCCTGTTAGTCTGCCCTTGTCCTCTTAATTATGCCCTTCACTCCCCACCCCCACCCTGGCACGGTTACATCTCCTGGGCACTGGCTTACTCCTCCCTGCCTAAGAGTATGCTATGGCCTTCCCTGTATGAAATATCTCTTCTTTCCACCTCTTTCTTTAATTAACATGTTGTCTTTCTCCTCCTTTCACAGCTAAGCCTTGTGAGACAGTACTCCACCCTCTGCAGTATCTCAGTCTTCATTCAGTCCCTGGCCGCTTCCTTCCAACTTCTGTCCTGGCTGCTGTACTGAAATTGCTCTGCTGCCCCCTTCTCTATCCTCATCCTTTTTGACTTTTCTTCCTGAGCTGCCTGTCCTAGTCCTCCGTGGAATGCCTCATTGGGCTCTCTGTGCCTGCTTGCAGTCAGCCAGCCCCTTGCCCCTGCCCATACCTCCTTCTTTTGTGGCTGTGCTACCTCCTCCCTTTGCCCTCTACTGTGAGTGCTCCATTCCCTCTCCTTTGGATTCTGTCTACTCCCACTCTTCTGTTATGCAGGCTGCTGGCTCTCTACTTCAGTCCAGACTCCACATCTTTATGCGCAGCTTCCTGCTGGCCATCTGTACCTGAATGTGTTGCTGTCCCTATCACTCAACAAGCTGGAAATCGAATTTCTCTTCTGACTTCATTGTCTTTTAACGACCCCACCATCCTCTTGGGCACATGGGCCTGATACTTTAAAGTACTCCTTGTATTCTTTGATTTAACAGCCAACTCAAATTTGCTGTTTACTGGGTACCTATGATGTCCAGGCTCTACTCTCCTGTACCCCACATCAAGTCAGGTGCCAAATCCTCTTGAATGTTCCCAGTGACATCAATCCACGCACCCTGGCTGGTCCATCACCCATTCAGATGCTCCACCCCCTCCCCTGTTATCAGGGCCATCAATAACCTTCTGAAGGCCTCCAGTGCCCCACTTGTTCTCTGATCCCCCTCATCCCTTAAACTTTTGCCCTATCAATTTTCTTGAAATGGTTATCCTCCCACTCAAAAACATGAAAAGTTTCTGTACCTACTATATTAGAACCAAAATTCTTAGTATGATATTCAAGGCTGTTTTTGAACAATTCCCTTTAATCACCCTGGGCTTCAACCCAACTGTAGTACCCACCATTCCCTTAACCCTCACTGCAGTTTCCTACCCAGTTCACAAGTCACTCCGTGAAGTGGATGTTACCAGTCCCACCTGCTTTGTATTAGAGCTGCTTGCCCTGTCCAATTTTCATCCCTACATTGTCATTGTCAGGGTCCATGTCACTCTGCCCCCGTGTCTTCCACAGCCCTGAGTACAGTGCCTTGCACATAGAAAATGTATTTTGAATGAAAGAGATGCTCCCTATAAGATGGCCAGGACCCTCCTGGGTCACCCAATGGTGAGAGGTGCCTTAATTGACTCTACACTCCTCCCCACCATTTCTCTTGCTTTAGTCTAGTAACTTCCGGTTCCCAGTGGCTTGAGGGACCCCCCGGCATGGCCTCTTTCTGATAACCCCAATCTCACACAGTGCTGATTCCTTCCAATGAAAATACCAAGTAAGCATTTTTTTTTCCTGAATTAAATAAAATTCCATTGATGGATGTCCAATGGAATTAGAATCTGAATATAGAACATATGGCCAATTTCAGGAGTAGGTAATTGTCATTTCTCAATTGTCATTTATGTAAGAAACATTTTCAACTTGTTTTCTCATTAATGAATTGATGTCTTTTTTTTTTCCTAATTCATGGTTTATTTTCTGTAATTTGCTACTTTGCAATTTTTATGACATGAATTTGGTTGGTAGCATAGCATGGCATGAATTCAGGAGCCAAACTGTGTTTGGGTTCAAATCCTGGCTCTATCCCTCACTTGCTACTTGACTTTGTGTGAGTTATGTAACATCTTTCCTTTAGCGTTCTCATTTGTAAAAAGAGGATACAAATATCTCATACTTCGTAGGGTTAATGGGAGGATTGAATCAGTAGTACCTGTAAATGGCCTAGCACCGTGCATGACACAGAGTTGGCTGCTGTTTTTATTATTGTTGTTAAGTCCTACAAGTTGCAATTTAGTTTCATCTGTGCATGGTTTTAATCTATAGAATATTCAGACACTCTGTTCTTTTATAAGTCAGAGGCCTAGTCATGTATTATCTTCATTATACATGCCTGCTTAAAAAATCTAGCTGCAGCTACTCTGATTCCTAAAGTTGCAAATCAGACAGCGTGACTACTTTGTGGGCTTAAAATAGCTGTCAGCCTCTTTGGGAAGGAATAAAAAGGGGTTAACTAGGTTCTGGTGCATGCCACCATCACATTTGTTCCAGCCCTTTAATCCTTGTCAGGATTAAAAATCACAGAATCTTAAGTACGGTATTGTCTGTCTTCACTTGTCTTTCTCTGAATTTCTTGGATAAATATTTCTTTAAGCAGAGGTAATCTAAGCAGAAGGAATCTTCTATCATGGGATTAATTAATACCTTGTGATGCTTACATTTCCCTTTACAATTTTTATATTCAGCGTCATGTTTCCTTTTAAGCACTGGAGCAGTTGGCTTTAAAAGTTATTTAAAATGGCACTTCCAGCAAGTTCAGTGCCCAGAGGGTGCTGGAACACTTTAGAATTCCTACTCCGTTAGTTAGAAAACTAACCCCTGTTAGTTTTCTCTAGTGAGGCTTCTGTGTCTTACCCCTTTATGGTCCATCCATGAAAACTGAGGAGAGGGGCTACCCCCATTTATTCTTGAAACAAAGTGCTTTCCAGGGGGAACTTGTTTAAATGAGCAGCGTTGAGTATTGAATAAGACCTGGGAATCCCTACCAAGGGGCCTGCCCTTGGGAGTAAGGGGGTGACCAAGAAGGGAGCACTCCCCTAACCCCACAGCACCCTGTAACATTCTGAATTCCCTTAGCATGTGAGTGTGTTGGGGAGAGAGAAAGGAGACAGGGAGGAGAACATGAGAAGTGCTGTTTGCATGCTTGCAGAATTATCATGCATCCCATGTTCTGCGCTGTTCTTCCCTGCTAGTTCTATGTGTGCATTGCTTGTCTCCTTAATTAGGCTACAAGCACCTCAGAGGTCAAGGGGACTCCCTAACTTACTTGCCTCATGCTAGCCACATCATAGAAAGATAACATTATAATTACTGTCATTTAGAAAGCGCTTACTGTGTTCCAGGCACTGTGCCAAGCTCTTTCTATGAAACGATTAATTTAATTCTCCCAACAACCATGCTAGTTAAGGTATTATCATTATTTGTATCTTATAGATGGAGAAGCCAAGGCATAGAGAGGCAGAGTAACTTGCTCATGGTCTACATCTAGTAGTGGGTAGATCCCAGAGTCAAACACAGGTAGTGTGGCTCAGGGTGTCTCCATTGTTAACTCTTGTGCTGTATGTCATTCAAAATACCAAGAGCTAATGTTTATCAAGTGCTCACTGTGTTCTGTGCATTGTTCTAAGCATTTTACATGTATTAACTAATTTAATCTTTACAGTGGCCCCTATCCCATGGGGATAGGTTTTATTGTTCCAGTTTTTCAGAGGAGGGTCTTTTAGGTTGGATTGAATAGGCAAATGGTCTGTTAAAGGTGACCTTAGTCCTTTCCATTGTGGCTATGTCCGGGACCCAGGTCTGCTGTTCTGTGCCATTGGGCAACGGGTCACCTGTAAAGACTTTTCTGGACCATGTTGATGTTGTCCAGATAAAGAAATGAGGCATCAGTGAGTAGGTGGAAATGCTGGAGAATGGGAAGGAGAGGAGCTCTGGGAGGCCCTTCCTGGAGGGTGTTATTCTTGGCTGGGCTCTTGCCTGTGCATTTCCTGTCCAGTGTGGCATTTCACTCCTTTCAATGCCCATGCCCTTTTCCTTGCCTTTCCCAGCTTTTTTTTTTTTTTTTTTCCTTTTGAGATGGGATTTTACTTTGTTGCCCAGGCTGGAATACAGTGGCATGATCATGACTCATTGCAGCCTTGACCTCCTGGGGCTCAGGTGATCCTCCCAGCTCAGCCTTTCAAGTAGCTGGGACTATAGGCATGTGTCACCATGCCTGGCTAAGTTTCATATCTCTCTCTCTATATATATATTTTTTTTGTAGAGATGGATTTTCACCATGTTGCTCAGACTGGTCTGGAACTCCTAGGCTCAAGTGATCTGCCCGCCTCAGCCTCCCAGAGTGCTGGAATTACAGGTGTGAGCCACTGTGCCTGGCCCCACTTCTATTTTTTTCCTTTATTCCATTTTTGAAAAACCTTTTATTTTAAGCTCAGGGGCACATGTACAGGTTTGTTGCATAGGTAAACTTGAGTCATGGGGGTTTGTTGTACAGATTATTTCATCACTCAGGTATTAAACCTAGGACTCATTAGTTCTTTTTCCTGATCCTCTCCCTCTTCCCAACCTCTACCCTCTGAAAGGCCACAGTGTGTGGTGTTCCCCTCTATGTGTCCATGTGTTCTCATCATTTAGCTCCCACTTATAAGTGAGAACATGCAGTATTTGTTTTTTTTTTTTTTTTGTTCCTGCATTAGTTTGCTAAGGATAATGGCTTCCAGCTCCATCTATGTCCCTGCAAAGGACATGATCTCGTTCTTTTTCATGGCTGCATAGTATTCCATGATGCATATGTACCACATTAGCTAGTCTATCTATCATTGATAGGCATGTAGGATGGTTCTTTGTCTTCACTGTTGTGAATAATGCTGCAATGAACATACACATGCATGTGTCTTTATAATAGAATGATTTATATTTCTTTAGGTACATACCCAGTAATGGGATTGCTGGGTCAAATGTATTTCTGTCTTTAGGTCTTTGAGGAATCGCCACACTGTTTTCCACAATGGCTGAACTAATTTATACTCCCACCAACAGTCTATAAGGGTTCCTTTTTCTTTACAACCTTGCCAACATCTGTTATTTTTTGACTTTTTAGTAATACCCCTTTTGACTGGTGTTAGATGGTATCTCATTGTGGTTTTGATTTGCATTTCTCTAATGATCAGTGATGTTGAGCTTTTTTTGCATATGTTTATTGGCCCACCTCTATTTTTGAGGACAAGTTCTCTCCACTCAGAGGCCCCACGGTGCCTCTGGTAGAGTACAAAACGCTGAAAAGGTCATTCCCAGAGATGTTGCCTTTTGGATTGGAAATCTCAGTCCACCATGCACAATGGAAAAGCTCCTTGGTTGTGTCCTTTTTTTCTATCTTGACTGTAAACTCTTTGCTTTTTCTTTTGGTTTCTTTGGGTGGGAAGAAGCACTCATGTAGAAGCATTTTATTGTTCTGCGGAGAGGAAGATTCATGTCTCCTGTGGGCCAAGTGACAGATAACATATTATCTTGCGTCCATGCTATTTTCCATAAACACACATAGCCTCCGCTGTAACTACATTTTCAAATTGGCAATTTTTTAATTTGGAGACAGGGTCTCACTATATTGCCCAGTCTGGTCTCGAACTCCTGGGCTCAAGCAATCCTCCTGCCCTGGCCTCCCAAAGTGCTAGGATTACAGGTGTGAGCCACTGTGCCTGGCCTCAAATTGGCTCTTTAATGTGGCTAGATTTCTTAAATTTGGCAGCCCAGGTTAAACAGACTATATTCTGGGCACCTGTATCCAAAATATGATTGAAATTTTACCTTTCCTCAAAGTCACGTAAATGCATTTTTTTCCTCCTCCAGATAAGTATTTTGCAACTTCCACAGATGAAGGAAATCACCGCAAATTCCTTTGATTAATTACAGCAGGTGTTTTCAGTCTTTGGAGTAATCAGAATCACCTGAAAACTAATAAAAATACAGAGGCACAGGCTTATTGAAGTAGCATAGGGCCTGAGTGTCTTTACCAAGTTTTCCACCATGTGATTCTGATGAACACTTCAGTTTGAGACCCACGGCATTAGAGCACCGGTTCTTAAACTCAGCTGCTCATTGGAATCTCTGTGGAGTTATAAAAACAAAATAATAGCTAAGTACTCCTAGTGATTTTGATTCAGTTATTATGCAGTGCAACCTGGGCATTGTGATTTTTCTGTCTTCTGTTTCTTTGCTGAGACTTTTGACTTTTTAATTGGTTTCAAGCATATTCATAATTGCTTGTTGAAGCATTCTTAGGACTGCTTTAAGACCCATGTCAGGTAATTCTAATATTATCTGTCATCTTGGCGTTGGCTTCTGTTGATTGTCTTTTCTCATTCATGTTGAGATTTTCTTGGTTCTTGGAGTGATGAATGATTTTTGATTGAAACCTGGACATTTTGGATATTATGTTATGAGCTTTGGATCTTATTTAGATCCTCTGTTCTAGCAGGAGAGCCTCACTACTCTCAGGTGGTGGTAGAAGTCTAGCTTATCCACTAGGCCTCAGCTGATACCACCCTGGTTGGAAAGGGCAGGGGCACCTCATTACTGATTCCACATGACAACCACTAATGCTGGCCTTAGTACCACTGGGGTGGTGGCAAAAGTTCAAGGTCTCCACTTGGTCTCCTCTGACACCCCAGCAAGGAGGTGGAGGAGGCTTTGTGTTGCCAGGTGAGGTGGATGTTCCAGCTTCCCATTTGGTGTTGCCACTATCAGGAGCGAGGTAAGACTGGAACATCTTATTACAGCCTGATGAGGCAGAAGTCCAGTTTCCCCACTCGGTTGGTGAGATTGGGCCACAGTTTTTTTCCTTTTCTCTTTTTCTTCTTTTTTGAGACAGGGTCTCACCCTGTCACCTGTGCTGGAGTGCAGTGGCATGATCATGGCTCACTGAAGCCTCAACCTCCCAGGCTCAAGTGATATTCCTGCCTCAGCCTCCCTGGTAGCTGAGACTACAGGTGGCCTGGCTAAATTTTGGATTTTTTGTAGGGTTTTGCCATGTTGCTCAGGCTGGTCTGGAACTCCTGGGCTCAAGTGATCCACCTGCTTCAGACTCCCAAAGTGCTAGATTACAGATGTGAGCCTCTGTACCCAGCCCATAGTGTTTTCTATGGTATTTTTCTGGAATGGAGCTGTTGCTGTTGAACAATTTTTATTGTCATACTGTGCTGCCCCTTTCCTGGTCATTTGGTTAGAGAGAACAGGCTTTCTTGGGACCTTTTTTGTTTTGTCTGTGTCTATTGGTGTTTCCAGGTCTCCAGCTTCTCCAGCAACCAGTCTGGGAGATGTGAGGCAAAAAGAAAATGCAGGGAACTTGCTGCTATGCCATCTCTTGGGTGCTGAGGTCCCCAGCTTGTCTGTCTTCTCTCCATCTTTCAGATTCTTCTCCTGCTTGTTTTATGTATAATGTCTGGAGTTTTTAGTTCTATTTCAGAGGAATAGGGGAAGGTATATCTAGTTCATTTTTGTGGAAGTGGGAATTCTCCATATTGGGAGCCTCCCCAGATAATTCTAATCAAATCAAATCAAGCAGGAAAATTTAAGAATCATAGGGTGAAAACATTGGAGCAGGCAAAGGAAGTTTCAATGGGAAGACCAAGAAGAACTGGGGTCCTCCCCAAGTGGTGGTCTTTATGAATCACTCTGTACTCCCTCATAAATTCTTATTTCACTAATATCCACTTTCCTCCCCTGGGTTTGTTGCATTCTCCTTAGATTTCTTTCTTCATATAGCCCTTTCCGAGTCTGACTCCTGTTCCCTGAATTTGCATTCCTAAATGCAGATGTAGAAATGGATCCAGTCTATAGGAAGCATTTATTGTGCATCTACCATATTTGGGACACAGTGCTTAGTGTTGAAGGCCAGAGAGAGATGAGACAAGATGATGACTTGAAGGATGTCAGCCTCACTGGGAAGATACTGACACGTGGAAAGATAGGCACATTATATTATTAGGTATTAATCACATACTATGTGCTGGGCATTCTGCTTGGTGTTTTATAAACTTCCTGATTTAATTCTTCCAACTGTGCTGCCAGATGGGTGCTATTTTTCCTCTTTTATAGTTGCTGCTACTGAGGGTCTGTCAAATCAAGTGACTTGCCCAAGTTCACTTCATATCCAATTCTGGACAAAAATGAGCTCAAGGCTTTGGTGCTGAAATGAGGTCTTGCTTTTCACATGCAGCCATGTTCCACTGAGCTTTCTGTAGAGCATACTCATGGGTGCTGCTGCGATGGGGCAGAGCTCATCCATTTTCCTGGACCCAGAACAACTTTTGGAGGCAGCTGTTAGTGGACTAGTCTGTGGCTTTGGAAGGGGTATTTCAGGGGTTTTAAATGATGATTCTTGAGGTTTTAAAACATCCTTAGCAGCTCTATGGAGAGTGGTGGAGGGGGCAATAATAGGCCTGGAGAGAATGTCCAGGAAGCTCATCCTGTACTGCAGGCACGAGGTGGTAGTGGTCGGAGCTAGGGATATTAGACAACAACTTCCTTTGTGTTTCCAGGCTTTTGTTAATATTTATCCACTGTATATCTGTTATTTCTGTCTTCTATACCCTTCCTTGCCCACCCTGAGTAGCTTTCCCTGGCTGGTGAAATCCTTAAAGAAGCACTGTATCTGACTTGCTTTTGAATTTCCAGAGCTTAGCACAGTGCCTGACACCTTATAGGTGTGCCCTTGGTCTTGAATGAATGAATCAATGCATGAAGTTGATGACAGTCTGGGTACACTGCTTCACTCTTCACCACATTTACTGGGGTGCCTTGGCCAGGAGTGGGATCTCCAACATGGCTCTTACCCACTGTAGTGATTTTGCTTCCCCTGACCAGCCGAACTGTCATCTGAGTCATGTTGGTTATATTTCACAAAACAATTTTATGTAGAGAATCTGATGTTTAATGACTTTCCCCTCCCAGCCATTCCCTTGACAGGATGGTAAAGAGGTTTATGGTGTGGGTCTCATTTTTCTTTTACTAAAGTTGAACTAGCTTGTGGCCTGAAGCTGGCTTTGTAGTTGTAGGCATAGGATGCATACAACAACTCCACGCTCATCTTGTGAGGGTTAGCTCAGCAAATACTAGTTTCTCACCCTCGTCCAACTGTACCTGTGTGCTTCCTTGTATTGCCACAGCACCATTTGACTTATAGTACTGTTATTTGTGTACCTAGCATAGGGCCCCAAAAGGTGGTTGAACTTTTGTATTTTCTGCAGCACTGACAGAGGGCCTAGTATATAGTAGCCACTCAGTAAAGACACACAGGGGTGGATGAATTCAGCAAGAGTTTGGTGTGTTAGAGTGAGGCTGACATCCCTTGAATGCTATGGATGTCCAGTAGCTCGTGACAGTGATGCCCCTTAGTGAGTCTTTATTTCCTCTTTCCAACAGTAGCTTTAAGTTGTTTTCTGTTAAAAATATGTCTGAAGCATACACTTGAGGCGGCTGACTCACCTCTTCTAGGGCAGTCTGAATGCATTGGATGTGCCACGTGGGAGGGAGGCAGCCACCTCCCCATTCTCATTTACACTTTTTTCACTTTACACTAATCTGTCTACTCTTTATTCAGCATGGAAGCTGGGGTCTGAGAGACTGGAATGTGGCCTGGGAGAGTTCAGGACAAGCTGCAATGCCAATCCCATCCTTTGTTGGATCCATGGACTTGAACTAGTCAACTTTCATCTCTTTGTACTTCAGTCCCCCTCATCTGTAAAATAACAGAGCTGATTTAGAACCTAAATCTCAGAGGTGATCTCTGAGGTCTCTTCCAACTCCAGCACTCCATGATTCTATATTTGATTCTTCCCATGTATTCTGCAGACCATCCCCCTTTACCCAGTGAAGTCACATCCCAATTACTTAATGCCCATGTACTGGTTGACAGATCAATTAAAGCAAACAGCCAGAACACAGCCAGACTGCACAGCATTCCACATGCTCCTGGACTGTGTAAAGTGCCCTCTCTCTTTGAGGCGTGGGAGGAGGAAACTTGTGATCTCTGTCTTCCCTTAGTTGTTCATCAATATGTTGTTCAAATGTAACTACACATAAGCAGGATTTATCCATTATTTGTCTTATGTTCTCAAATATTTATACCTTTTGCTGCTCTGTGAAAAAAAATCCTTTAAAGTCTAGTCATCAATTTTACCCTATTGCAGCCAAAAGAGAAGTATTTTGAAAAGCATCAGAACTCTATAGGGTCAAATTCTGCAGAAAGGCAAAGGATAAAAAAGACTTAGTTATGATCTTGGATTTCTGTAGAAATTCAAGCAGGAAGAGGCCGATATGTGCTTGAGAGCCCCAGGGGTTGTCCCAGAAGCCAGGGTCTTGGGCTTAAAAGCTGGCATTGTTGCTTACTGTTTGAGGGCTAACACTTAACCTTGCTGCCTCAGAAACCTAATTTCATGTAACAGTACTTTGCAACCCTGCTGCACCATAGGATCACCTGAGGAACTTATAAAACATGGATACCCACTGCCCCTAGGGATTCTTATTTCATATGTTCAGGCTGGGTTCCTATCATCATTGTAATTTTAAAAGCTCCCAGGTGATTTTGCCATGTGCAGCCATAAGAACTGCTGATGTGTACACAGAATAAGGACATTTGTGAGCAGAACTGGGTTGTTCAGATTATCGAGCCTGATTTATGAGGCCAGAATTTCTTTTTATGGATTGACAATGAGGAACCTAATTGAAAAGAGTTACTGGATATACTTGGGGATACAAAACCAGCACTTATCTCCCTGCAGGTAGGAGGGTGGTGGTGAGGAGGGGGACAGATCTCCATCAGAAGGGTATTTGGGAATGTTTAATGGCAGCAGGCCAAGACGGTTTGAGATGTGCCCCCAAACAATGGTGATGATTTCCTTTTTGAGGCCAGATTATTCAGTCTGTAGGTCAAAGGCCTCCTCATACTACTAAGCATTTGGCTGGACACTGCTAGCTGTGTGTCCAGACTGTGTGTGTGTGTCCAGGGCTGAGCAGCACCTCCTTCCCCTTCCTGTGGTAACATCTTTATGAATTATGAATTTATGAATACATACAATCTGGAGACTGATACCTCTTTTGGTATCAGGGATTTTCTCTCCCTCTCGCCATTCTCCTTCCCCTTCATCTCTCTTCCACTCCTTGTGTATTTTGTGTCTCAGACCTGGAATCAATCATTTCTCCAGGAAGACCTGGTATCTTTTAATGCAAAATTGTATTTCAAGACCATTATCTTGGCACCAGGGATGCTAATTTTTATTGAGTTGGCCATTGTCTGTAGGTCTTTTTTGGTGAACAGAGCTGGGAAACTACACATAAGGAAAGAGCAAGGATGAATGTGATAGATGTAAACATACTTGTGTGTTCATACTGCTATTTCCAATATCTTAACTACTTCTGTATTTCATCTGATCTTTTGTCCACACTGAGAATTCTGGTTTTCAAATACATAGGGAATAACAGAATCCAATATTCCATAATTACTCACTTGCTTTATCCTACACTACACAATTAGGAATCTCAGAATAGTAGTACAAACACCAGCACCAATTATGATTACTGAAAACAGTCCAAAACCTTTTAAAAAATATGTCATCTGTATCCTTCACCATCTTTTAAAATGGTTATACTGTATTATTGTGATACTCTGAGTAATGGTCCCTCAAAAAGTATTCATGTCTTAATCTCTGGAATCTGTGAATGTTACTTTACATGACAAAGACTTTGTATATGTGATTAAGTTTAGGATCTTGAGATGGTGAGATTATCCTGGATTATCTGGGTGGGCTTTAAATATAGTCACAGTTGTCCTTACAAGAGGGAGGGAGGGGGAGATTACACACAGAAGAGGAAAAGACAGTGTAACCACAGAGGCAGATATTGGAGTGATGTGGCCACAGCCAAGGAAGGCTGGCAGCCTCCAGCAGCTGGAAGAGGCAAGGAATAGATTCTCCTCTAGAGCCTCTGGAGGCCGTGCAGCCTGCCAACACCTTGATTTAGGCCCAGTGAAACTGACTTCGGACTTCTGTTCACCAGAGTTATGAAAAAATAAATTTCTGTTGTCTTAAGCCTGTAGCTTTGTCATAATTTGTTATAGCAGCCCTAGTTAACTAATACAATCATATAGTCATTACACATTATAATATTTCCTTTTTAACCCTCATTTAGTTTTAGTTCTTCAATAATTACATATTTAATACTTACTACCAAAACTTACATTCTTGTTTCTAGTCACTTTGATTATCCAAAGTTCTTCTCTAGTATCCTTAGGAAAAGCTTATGGAAACAATATTCCCTGATTTTTTTTTCTGAATGTTGATAACATTTTATCTATGCTCTTTGTATGCAAAAGGTCAAAACTGCTGAATATTAAATCTGTGGTTGACATTTTTAAAAAAATCTTAAGTGTTATTCCATCTACTTCTGGCATAAAGCTTGTTGTAAATCTGATCTAATTTTTCTTTTCCTTATAATTTGTATACAGTTAAAATTAGATGCTGCCTAAATTATCTTTTGTAAAAAAAAAAAAAGTCTGAGAATTTTACTAGAGTATATGTTGATATTATTCTGAGTCAGTATTCTCAGGTAAACAATATGTTCTTTCAATATCAGGTTTCAAATAGTTTTTTTCCAGGAAAGTTTTCACAGACTACTGTTTTTAGAATTATATTCCTTGCTTTGGTTTTGTTCTTCCGGAACCACTCTTATCCATATGTTGGTTCTTGTTTGCCTATCTTCGATGTTTGTCACTTTCAAATCCCTTTGATCTCTTTCCTATTATTTCTTTTTAATTAAAAAATTTCCCTAAGTTTCAGGCAGTTTTTAGGTTTATTTTTTCTTATATTTCTTCTAGTTTAGTTTTTATCTCTAAAATAGTTTTCTTTTTTTACTTTGCTTTCTTGAGTTTTGTCACTTTATTTCTGAATTTTTCTAATTCTAATTTATGTTGTTCTTTCATGCCTTGCATAATTTAAAGTATTTTTAGCTTATTTAAAAATATGTCTTTTTGGCATGCTTTCACTATCACATATTTCTAAGGATGTTATTTTGTTCCTTATTCTCTCTTTTTTTATAGAAATGTTTATGGATTTGACCTTGTTACTTTTCTGTTGTTAATTTTTATGTAAACTTAGTTTTCCTGAATTTTAAAAAGGAGGGTTGGTTTGGTAGTATTTCTAACTGCACAGAGCTTGTTTTCATGGAGATTTAAAAAATGTGGTAGTTCTGTTTCCATCTCTCTCTTTTACCTGAGCCTTCTCTTTTCTTTGTCTCTGTTGCCTGTCCTGCTTCATTTTGATTCTGTTCCCAGCAGTTTCTCTTGGTGTGGAGTCCTGTCCTGGGCAATCAGTTTTGAGAGTTCCTAGTGGCTTGAGTGCTCCAGCCCTTCGAACCTCCTGTGGGTCCCCTGTTGTTCCAGGTTCAGCGGCAGTTCTCCAGTTTACCCTATTGGCTCTTTTGGGTTCAGGTTCATCATATGCCCCATTGCTTCCCTTTGATTGTTCCCACATAGACATCAATATCATACTGGCTATTGGTGATTTGTCTCCGATAACTTGTTACCAAATTTTGTTGAGTGTCATCCATGAGTTTTTAAATTTGCTATTTAGTTGCTCTGTTTATTTTTTGTAGAGACTGTGGAAGACTCAATAAATATATTGCCACCATTTTCCCAGAATTGGGATATTGCTTTTAATTTTCACTACAATGTGGCAAGTTGCTGACTGAGATTTTAAGTTATTTTTCTCCCATGGAGCAGCAAAACATATAAAGATTTGAGAACATAGGATAAGGAATGAATAAATCCTGCTTACGTGTAATTACATTTGAGCAACATATTGATGAACAGCTAAGGGAAGACAGAGATCACAAGTTTCCTCCTCCCACTCCTCAAAGAGAGAGGGCACTTTACACAGCCCAGGAGCATGTGGAGTGCTGTGCAGTCTTGCTGTGTTCTGGCTGTTTGCTCTAATTGATCTGTCAACCACTACGTGGGCATTAAGTAATTGGGATGTGACTTCACTGGGGCAAGGTGGGGTGGTCTGCAGAATATACAGGAAGAATCAAGTATAGAATCACGGAGTGCTGGAGTTGGAAGGGACCTCAGAGATCACCTCTGAGATTAGGTCCTAAATCAGCTCTGTTATTTTGCAGATGAGGGGGACTGAAGTACAAAGAGATGAAAGTGACTAGTTCAAGGCTGTGGATCCAACAAAGGATGGGATTGGCATTGCAGCTTGTCCTGAACTCTCCCAGGCCACATTCCAGTCTCTCAAACCCCAGCTTCCCGGTTGAGTAATGAGTAAACAGACTATTGTAAAACGAAGAGGACTTTTATAGAGTAAATTGAAGGGTATTCATTCATTCTTTTGTTTTAGGAAGTTCAGTGTTTCAGCTAGTGGATTTTCTTAAGATACAGGCATGCAGAATTTGGTGTTTGTGTGGAATAATTGAGGGAGAGAACAGAGGAGGATTTCATTAGCACTATCACAGCTCTCCTGTGGCAGAATCAAGAGCACAACCAGAAGGCCTGGCTTCGTCAGTCCTGTTGAACTTTTCATGCCACCAAGTGGTAAATCTGGTGATTGTTGACATTTCCAAGAAAAGTGTTTCTCTGAAGGCTCCATGCTATTCACTGAATAAGAGTTTATGACTGACTTAATGAATTGACATTTTATTTATCTCAGTGCTTATTCTCTCTCAGTGGTCTTTTTGTTTCTTTGGGCAAGAAGATAGTAATTCAAATTTGCATACCCTTGCCTGGTACATGATTTATGCTCAATATATATGCAGTGAATGAATCTGTTTGGAGAAATGGGACTAACATGTGAAAAGATGAACAAACTCACCTACTGTGTGTTGTTGAGTACTAAATTACATGCCACAGATCCTGAGAAGAAGATGCAGTGTGAGGAGGCTTCCTGATGAAATGGTAAGGAGGATTTACTCCTCCTGCAACCTTTATACCCTGTGGACTTTTTAGAATTATTTTATACCCTGTGGACTTTTTAGAATTATTTTGGTAACAGGTGTGAATAGAGTGCTTTTCATATTCAGGCAGTATTTTTGGTGGCGAGGACATTAGGTAGGTATGTGTTAGATATTTTGTCTCTCTCTCAGGCTACATACAGTTTAGTGGAAGAGATACTATGGCGCTTTTTTTTTTTTTTTTTTGCCGCTATCTCACTTTGTTGCCCAGGCTGGAGTGGTGTGGCGTGATCATGGCTCACTGCAGCTTTGAACTCCTGGGCTCAAGCAATCTTTTTGCCTCAGCCTCCTGAATAGCTGGGACCACAGGCATGCACCACCACCCTGGCTAACTTTTTATTTTTAGTGGAATCGAGGTCTCACTATGTTGCCCAGGCTGGTCTTGAACTCTTGGGTCCAGGTGATCTTCCCACTTTGGCCTCCCAAAGTGTTGGGATTACAGGCATGAGCCACTGTGCCTGGCCTGTGGACATTACTGAAAAAAATTAAGCAACAGTACAAAGCAGTTAGTCAATGTGAACAGGGCCCACAATACAATTTTCCATCCTCTAGGACTTATGTTTCTAATGATTTTGACCAAGAAGATGGATTCTAATATTCCTTCTGGCAGCCTAGTTGTTCTGTGACTTATTAAGACCTCAGTAGGCATAAGTGCTTGTCTGTAACTTTCCTAGCCTTTCTTGAAAGCCAGATTTATCAGTGTGCATATTGTGTGATAGACTCGCACCAATGGCAGATGTGTGGTTGGACTCTCAGCTGATGGGTAGGAGTGAGTTGTTACCCTCTTGGGAGGAGGAGGGGGCTTTTACACACTCTTGCCTCACTCTGAAAGTGAACTTTGTTGTGTGCTGGAGTGGTCTTCATGGCATCATAAACACAGGTTGGTTCTCTTCCCTATGCTCTTCATTCCATTTACTTTCATCTTTCATCAAGACAGCAGATGGACTGGTAGGGAGAGTGATATTTGCTTGTTTTTCAGACTCTGGTCTGATTGAAATGTTGGTGGTGTGTGCTGAGTCAGACTCAGTAAACTCCTGCTTGATTTATTCTTCCCCTGGAGCCCACAAAACCCGTAAAACAGAATTAGAGAACCAGCCCCTAATCATGCTTGTTAGGGCTAACCATAAACACAGTCATGTTGATGGATGGATGGTTTAATAAACATCTGCTGAGTGTCTGAGCTGAGTTCTGCAGGCATGCCCTGGGCCTGTCCTGAACCTGGCTGGGAAGTGGACACTTGGCAGATTCTGGGACATTTTAGGGACCATCACCTTTCTTTTGACTTTACACTTGTTGAAGCTCTGTCTTGAGTAAGTTTGGTGATTCAGACAAGATCTCTCAGCTAGTTTAGGATTGAGCAGAGAGGATGCAAGTGTTGACTTCTGTCCTGTTAATGGTCCTTCCAAACCATGGTCCAGTTGTTGAAGAGTGGGTGAGGGTGGAAACCAGGTATCGCTGTCCATTCCAGCTCTAATTCCAGCACCAGGCAGCCACATGTCATCTTCTACTCCTTACAGTGCTGCTGGGAACATGTTCCAGTTGCTAGAAAGAGGGATGGGGTGTAGGGGATGGAGCAGCTGGCTTTAAGTCCACTCACACTCCACTATGGGTTCTGCAGGGATTTTGTGTCATGAATGTGAGTCTGACCTAAATGTCTTTTTTTCATAGCCCAGTGTGGGCAATTGGCAACAATTATAGGAGCTGTGGCATCATATCTTCTACAAATTTCTTAGTGGGGATTGATCAGTGACTTACAGATGGAGTGCTATGGTCTGAATGTTTGTGTCCTCCCTGAATTTTTGTGTTGAGGCCCTAATGCCCAGTGTGATGCTATTTGGAGGTGGGGCCTTTGGGAGGCAACTAGGTCATGATAGTGTGGTCCTCATGAGTGGGATCAGTGCATTTATAAGGTGAGACAGAGAGATGATCTCTCTTGCTGCCCTGTGAGGATATAGCAGGAAGGTCTGTCTGCAAACCAGGAAGAAACTAAATCACCTGGCACCTTGATCTTAGACTTCTCAGTCTTCAGAACTGGGAGGAATAAACTTCTATTGTCTAACCCACCAAGTCTATGGTATTATTTTTGTTATAGCAACCCCAACTAAGGCACTGGGTGTGTGTATACTCTGTGGCATTAGAATATGAAGTTGGGAGACAAGGAAAGAATGTAGTAATTGATAGAGCTAATTCAGAATGTTAAATTGTCTTTTCTACTACCTGTGTGTTAAGTTCTGTAGGGACCATTTTAGACTGCCAACACGCCTGTATGTGGGGTTCCCTCATCCGGTGAGTGGGGTTACTTGTGTCCCAGAAGATGGAGTTTGGTGTCTGGAGACCTACGTTTTAGTACTAGCCTTGATACCAACTGGCTGTAAGATACTGAGCAAGTCACTTAATCTTTGTCAGCTTCAGTTTTTTAACTGATAGAATGAAGTAAAGCTGTTCTTTGCATGATTATTGTGGAGATTAAATAACATGAATAAACTGTAAAGCACCCTTCAAAGACTACTTATCATGTGGAATTTACTGGATAGTCTTCAAATCCAACGTAGACAGTTTCTCTGAGCTTACTTTTGCTCTCCTCCAGTCTCCTGTCTTCTAATTCATCCTGTTTAATCCTTGTTGGTGAGTATAAGTTAATATTCTTAATTTTGTTACTGTTAGGTTATTTTTATTCTTTTCAATTTTCTACCACTAGCATTTAAGGAGACTTGCAGTAAATGCTTTTCAAATTTCAATATTCAACAAATATTAATCAAGCATCTCCTAAGTATAGGCTCTGCAGTGAAGATAGGATGGTAAATGGAACATTAATGGTTCTTTCCTCTGCGGTGTCTTCCACAGGAGGGCATCTGCTTCTGTTCAGAGAGCTCCAATGATGGGGAAGTCTTCACTTTCCATGTCAGCATATTTATTTAGAGGTAGCTCTAATTGTTAGGTGACTTTGCCCTCATATCAAACCAGTGTCTTCCAGTGTAACTTTACCAGTTGAACCACCATCAGGCCTCTTGACATGAATTTGATTTTTAAAACATTACAAAATATTTCAGGCATACAAAAATATACGTAATATAAAGATCATGTAGGTATCCGCCACCCAGATTAAAGAAAAAATATGTATAATTGAAGTCCCCTGGATACTCCTCCTTGATTTAATTCTCCTTCTTCTCTTTTTCCCAAGAAACAACCACTATCTTGAATTTATTTTATTTTCCCCATATATTTATACTTTTGAAAAACATATGCATATATCCAATAACATTATACAGTGTTGTTTGCCATGTTTTTACATTTTATTTAATGATATAATATGGTGCTTATTCTAAGTTTGCTTTTTTCCTACTTAACAATATGCTTTTGAAGTTTACCCTTATTAGTTCATTCATTTTCACTACTGAATCTTATTCCATTGTATAGATATACCACAACTTATTTATTCTTCTGTTGATTGCATTTAGGTTGTTTCTAGTTTTTCACAATTGTAGACTGCTGCAGCAAACATTCTTGTATAAATCTCCAAGTCTCCTTGAGCACAGTTACTAGTTTGTTAGATTATATATCTAATTGTGGAATTGTAGGACCATAAGCTGAGCACATCCTCCACTTTGTTTCTTCCACTTGTAAGATTGCTGGAGGGATATAAATTGACAAAATATACATTCATATTGCTGTGCTCTACACCCCTGGTAACCCTTGGTTTTGTTATCCTTAACAGTTTTTGCCAGTATGCTGGGTATTAAAAAAAAAAAGTACATTTCCCTTATTACTAGTGAGTTAAACCATCAGTTTCTATGTGTATTGGTCATTATGTTTTTCCCTCTTATGCGATTGCCTCTTCATATCTCTTGCCCATTTTTAAGCTGAGTTCTTTTGTCTTTTCCTTGTTAACTTATAGGCAGTCTATCTAAATGCTGGTCTCAGTTATGTGTATAATGATTGTCTTTTCCACTATGTGGCTGCTGTTTTCACTGTCTTTATGGTATCTTCTGATGTATGGAACTTTAAGATTTAAATGTAAAATGTATATCTTTCCTTTTTATTTGTGTTTTCTTTGTCTTTTTCAACATTTTCTGTAATCTGTGATCATAATAGTGTTCTTCTATATCTTCTAAGGTTTTAAAGTTTGCCTTTCACATTTGCATCTGGAATTTATTTTTATGCATGGTTTGAAATAAGATTCTAATTTTCTTTTTTCTCCATGTAGATAACCAGTGGTTCTGAAGCATTTCATTCTGTCTGTTCACCACTTTTACCATGTTATTGCTGTCATGTGTCAAGTGTATATGTGTGGAGGTCCATTTCAAGGTTTATTCAGTTCTATTGGTCTGTTGATCTCTCCTTCATTTAGAACCTCTATCTTAATTATTATAGCTCTATTTTAGTCTTGCGATCCAGCGGGATGATTCCTAACCTTATGGTCTTGGCTATTCTTGGGCCTCCCTTTGCTTTCTCATATAAATGTTAGAATCAGTTTAGTAAGTTCTTTAAAATAGGTATATTTATATTTATTAGTTTTTTTCTTTATTTGTCTTTTTGGGTTGAGATTTTTAATCAGAATCATGTTGAATTTCTAGAATAATTTTTGAGATTAATGACATCTTTATGATATTTAGTCTTTTAGTCCATGAATATGGCTTTATCTCTTCATTTATTTAGGTCTTCATTAATGAATTTTAATAAGCTTTTATTTATAATAGTTTCTTCTCTCTTTTGCTTTTTTTTTTTTTTTTTTTTGAGACAGGATATTGCTTTGTCACCCAGGCTGGAGTGCAGTAGCGGGATCTCAGCTCACTGCAACCTCTGCCCCCGGGGCTCAAGCAGTCTTCCTGCCTCAGCCTTCTGAGTAGCTGGGACCACAGGCGTGCACCACCATGCCCGGCTATTGTTTTGTATCTTTAGTAGAGAGGAGGTCTCACCATGTTGCCCATGCTGGTTTCGAACTCCTGGGCTCAAGTGATCTACCAGTCTCAGCCTCCCAAAGTGCTGGGATTACAGGTGTGAGCCACTGCGTCTGGCTGATAGTTTCTTAATTAAATTTGTATCTACCTTTTGTTGGATTGATTTGTAGGTGCCTTACAGTTTTGTTTGGTACAATTAATGGTGTCGTTTTTTTTTTTCTCCAACTTTTATTTTAAATTCAGGGGTACATGTGCCGGATGTCCAGGGTTTGTTACATAGGTAAATGTGTACCATGGTGGTTTGCTGTACAGATCATCCCATCACCTAGGTATTAAGCCTAGCATCCACTAGCTATTCTTCCTGATGCTCTTTCTCCCCCCAACTCCTGATAGACCCCTAGTGTGTGTTTTTCCCCACCTTGTGTCCATGTGTTCTCATCTTTCAGCTCTCACTTATAAGTGTGAATATGTGGTGTTTGGTTTTCTGCTCCTGTGTTAGTTTGCTGAGGATAATGGCTTCAAACTCCATTCGTGTCCCTGCAAAGGACATGATCTCATTCCTTTTTATGGCTGCATAGTATCCCATCATGTATCTGTACCACATTTTCTTTATCCAGTGTATCACTGATGGGCATTTAGGTTGATTCCATGTCTTTGCTACTGTGAATAGTGCTGCAATGAACATATGTGTGTATGTATCCTTATAATAGAATGATTTATATCTCTTTGGGTTTATACCCAGTAATGGGATTGCTGGGTTGAATGGTATTTCTGCCTCTAGGTCTTTGAGGAACTGCCACACTGCCTTCCACAATGGCTGAACTAATTTATACTCTCACTAACAGTGTAAATGCATTCCTTTTTCCCCATAACCTTGCCAGCATCTGTTACTTTTTGACTTTTTTTTTGTTTTTTGTTTTTGAGGTGGAGTCTCGCTCTGCCAGGCTGCAGTGCAGTGGCACGATCTCGGCTCACTGCAAGCTCCGCCTCACGGGTTCACACCATTCTCCTGCCTCAGCCTCCTGAGTAGCTGGGACTACAGGCGCCTGTCACTACGGCAGTCTAATTTTTTCTTGTATTTTTAGTAGAGATGGGGTTTCACCGTGTTAGCCAGGATGGTCTCAATTTCCTGACCTTGTGATCCACCCTCAGCCTCCCAGTGTGCTGGGATTATAGGTGTGAGCCACTGTGCCTGGCCTACTTTTGGACTTTTTAATAATGGCCATTCTGACTGGTGTGAGATGGTATCTCATTGTGGTTTTGATTTGTATTTTTCCAATGATCAGTGATGTTGAGCTTTTTTATTTTCATATGATTATTGGCTGCATGTATGTTTTCTTTTCTTAAATTTTATTATTATCATACTTTAAGTTTTAGGGTACATGTGCACAACGTGCAGGTTTGTTACATATCTATACATGTGCCATGTTGGTGTGCTGCACCCACTAACTCGTCATTTAGCATTAGGTATATCTCCTAATGCTATCCCTCCCCCCTCCCCCTACCCCACAACAGTCCCCGATGTGTGATGTTCCCCTTCCTGTGTCCATGTGTTCTCATTCTTCAATTCCCACCTATGAGTGAGAACATGCGGTGTTTGGTTTTTTGTCCTTGCGATAGTTTGCTGAGAATGATGGTTTCCAGCTTCATCCATGTCCCTACAAAGGACATGAACTCATCATTTTTTATGGCTGCATAGTATTCCATGGTGTATATGTGCCACATTTTCTTAATCCAGTCTATCATTGTTGGACATTTGGGTTGGTTCCAAGTCTTTGCTATTGTGAATAGTGCCACAATAAGCATACGTGTGCATGTGTCTTTATAGCAGCATGATTTATAATCCTTTGGGTATATACCCAGTAATGGGATGGCTGGGTCAAATAGTATTTCTAGTTCCAGATCCCTGAGGAATCACCACACTGACTTCCACAATGGTTGAACTAGTTTACAGTCCCACCAACAGTGTAAAACTGTTCCTGTTTCTCCACATCCTCTCCAGCACCTGTTGTTTCCTGACTTTTTAATGATCGCCATTCTAACTGGTGTGAGATGGTATCTCATTGTGGTTTTGATTTGCATTTCTCTGATGGCCAGTGATGATGAGCATTTTTTCATGCGTTTTTTGGCTGCATAAATGTCTTCTTTTGAGAAGTGTCTGTTCATATCCTTCACCCACTTTTTGATGGGGTTGTTTGTTTTTTTCTTGTAAATTTGTTTGAGTTCATTGTAGATTCTGGATATTAGCCCTTTGTCAGATGAGTAGGTTGCAAAAATTTTCTCCCATTCTGTAGGCTGCCTGTTCACTCTGATGGTATTTTCTTTTGCTGTGCAGAAGCTCTTTAGTTTAATTAGATCCCATTTGTCAATTTTGGCTTTTGTTGCCATTGCTTTTGGTGTTTTAGACATGAAGTCCTTGCCCATGCCTATGGCTGCATGTATGTTTTCTTTTGAGAAGTGTATGTTCATGTCCTTTGGTCACTTTTTAATTAGGTCATTTGTTTTTTTCTTGTAAATTTGTTTAAGTTCCTCATAGACTCTGGATATTAGATCTTTGTCAGATGAATAGATTGCAAAAATTTTCTCCCATTCTCTAGGTTCTCTCTTTACTCTGATGATAGTTTCTTTCACTTTGCAGAAGCTCTTTAGTTTAATTAGATCCCATTTGTCAAATTTTGCTTCTGTTGCAATTGCTTTTGGCCTTTTCATCATGAAACCTTTTCCTGTGCCTATGTCCTGAATGGTGTTGCCTAGATTTTCTTCTAGGGTTTTTGTAGTTTTGAGTTTTAGATTTAAATCTTTAATCCATCTTCAGTTAATTTTTTTATATGGTGTAAGGAAGGGGTCCAGTTTCAGTTTTCTACATATGGCTGGCCAGTTCAACCAGCACCATTTATTAAATAGGGAATCTTTTCCCCATTGTTTGTTTTTGTCAGGTTTGTCGAGGATCAGATGGTTGTAAGTGTGTGGTCTTCTTTCTGAGTTCTCTATTCTGTTCCATTTGTCTATATGTCTGTTCTTGTACCAGTACCACGCTGTTTTGATTACTGGAGCCTTGTAGTATAGTTTGAAGTTAGCATGATGCCTCCAGTTTTGTTATTGTTGTTTAGGATTGTCTTGGCTATTTGGGTTCTTTTTCAGTTACATATGAATTTTAAAATAGCTTTTTCTAATTCAGTGAAGAATGTCAATGGTAGTTTAATGGGAATAGCATTGAATCTATAAATTACTTTGGGCAGTATGTACTTTGGGCATTTTTATGATATTGATTCTACCTATCCATGAGGATGGAATGTTTTTCCATTTGTTTGTGTCCTCTCTGATTTCTTTGAGCAGTTGTTTGCGGTTCCCCTTGAAGAGGTCCTTCCCTTCCCTTGTTAGCTATATTCCTAGGTATTTTATTCTTTTTGTAGCAATTGTGAATGGGAGTTCATTCATGATTTGGCTCTCTGCTTGCCTGTTGTTGGTGAATAGGAATGCTAGCAATTTTTGCACATGGATTTTGTATCCTGAGACTTTGCTAAAGTTGCTTATCAACTTAAGAAGCTTTTGGGCTGAGATGATGGGGTTTTCTAGATATAGGATCATGTCATCTGCAAACAAAGATAATTTGACTTCCTCTCTTCCTATTCGAATCCCCTTTATTTCTTTCTCTTGCCTGACTTCCCTGGCCAGAACTTCCAATACTACGTTGAATAGGAGTGGTGATAGAAGAGGGCATTCTTGTCTTGTGCTGGTTTTCAAGGAGGAATGCTTCTAGCTTTTGCCATTCAATATGATATTGGCTGTGGGTTTGTCATGCGTGGCTCTTATTATTTTGAGGTATGTTCCAGCTATACCCTGTTTATTGAGAGTTTTTAACGTGAAGGTATGTTGAATTTTATCCAAGGTCATTTCTTCTGCATCTATTGAGATAATCATGTAGATTTTATCTTTAGTTCTGGTTATGTGATGAATTACATTTATTGATTTGTGTATGTTGAACCAATCTTGCATCCCAGGGATGAAGCCAGCTTGATCATGGTGGATAAGCTTTTTGATGCGCTGCTGGATTTGGTTTGCCAGTATTTTATTTAGGATTTTTCACTGATGTTCATCAAGGATATTGGCCTGAAGTTTTCTTTTTTTGTTGTATCTCTGCCAGGTTTTGGTATCAGGATCATGCTGGCTTCATAGAATGAGTTAGGGAGGAGCCCCTCCTTTTCAATTGTTTGGAATAGTTTCAGTAGTTTCAGTGTGAATCCATGTGGTCCTGAGCTTTTTTTGGTTGGTAGGCTATTTCTCAATTTCAGAACTCCTTTTTAGTCTATTCAGGGATTCAGTTTCTTCCTGGTTCAGTCTTGGGAGGATATATGTGTCCAGGAATTTATCAATTTCCTCTAGTTTTTCTAGTTTATTTGCATAGAAGTGTTTATAGTATTCTCTGATGGTTGTTTGTATTTCTGTAGGGTCAGGGGTGATTTTCTCCTTAATATTTCTGATTGTGTTTATTTGATTCTTCTCTCTTTTCTTCTTTATTAGTCTGGCTAGTGGTCTATTTTATTAATTTTTTCAAAAAACCAGCTACTGGATATGTTGATTTGTTTGAAGTTTTTTTTTGTCTCTATCTTCCTTGGTTCTGCTCTGACCTTGGTTATCTCTTGTCTTCTGCTAGCTTTTGGGGGTTTGTTTGCTCTTGGTTCTCTAGTTCTTTTAGTAGAGATCTTAGGTTGTTAACTTGAGATCTTTTTAGCTTTTTGATGTGGGCATTCAGTGCTATAAATTTCCCTCTTAACACTGTTTTAGCTGCGTCCCAGAGATTCTGGTACATTGTCTCTTTGTTCTCATTGGTTTCAAAGAACTTCTTGATTTCTGCCTAATTTCATTATTTGCTCAAGAGTCATTCAGGAAAAGGTTGTTCAATTTCCATGTAGTTGTGTAATTTTGTGTGAATTTCTTAATGTTGCGTTCTAATTTGATTGCGCTATGGTATGAGAGACTGTTATTATTTCAGTTTTTTTTTTTGCGTTTGCTGAGGAGTATTTTACTTCTGATTATGTGATCAATTTTAGAGTAAGTGCTGTGTGGGAATGAGAAGAATGCATATTCTATTGTTTTTAGGTGCAGAGTTCTGTAGATATCTATCATGTCCACTTGATTCAGAGCTGAGTTCAGGTTCTGAATATCTTTGTTAATTTTCTGTCTCAATGGTCTGTCTAGTATTGACAGTGGGGTATTGAAGTCTCCCACGACTACTCTGTGGGAGTCTAAGTCTCTTTGTAGGTCTCTGAGAACTTGCTTTATGAATCTGGGTGGTCCTGTATTGGGTGCATATATATTTAGGATAGTTATCCCTTGTTGAATTGAACCCTTTACCATGATGTAATTCCCTTCTTTGTCTTTTTTGATCTTTGTTGCTTTAAAGTCTGTTTTGTCAGAAACTAGGATTGTGACCCTTATTTTTTTCTGTTTTCCATTTGCTTGGTAAATTTTCCTCCATCCCTTTATTTTGAGCCTGTTTATGTCTTTGCACACAGCATACCAATGGTTGGCTCTTCATGCAGCTTGCCATTCTGTGTCTTTTAATTGGGGCATTTAGCCCATTTACATTTAAGATTAGTATTGTGATATGTGAATTTGATTCTGTCATCATGACGCTAACTGGTTATTTTGCAGACTTGTTTATGTGATTGCTTCATAGTATCACTGGTCTGTGTACTTCAGTGAGTTTTTGTAGTGGCTAGTAATGATTTTTTGTTTCTGTATTTAGTGCTTCCTTCAGGAGCTCTTGCAAGGTAGGTCTGTTGGTGACAAATTCCCTCAGCATTTGCTTATCTGAAAAGGATCTTATTTCTCCTTTGCTTATGAAGCTTAGTTTGGCTGGATATGAAATTCTGGGTTGGAAATTCTTTGCTTTAAGAATGTTGAATATTGGCCCCCAATCTCTTCTGGCTTGTAGGGATTCTGCTGAGAGTTCTGCTGTTAGTCTGATGGGCTTCCCTTTGTAGGTGACCTGGCCTTTCTCTCTGGCTGCCCTTAACATTTTTTCCTTCATTTCAACCTTGGAGGATCTGATTAGTATGTGTCTTCGGGTTGATCTTCTCATGGAGTATCTTACTAAGGTTCTCTGCATTTTCTGAATTTGAATGTTGGCATGTCTTTCTAGGTTGGGGTAGTTCTCCTGCATGATATCCTGAAGTATGTTTTCCAGCTTGGTTCCTTTTTTTCCTATCTCTTAAAGGTACCCTACTCAGTCATAGGTTTGGTGTCTTTACATAATCCTATATTTCTCAGAAGTTTTGTTAATTCCTTTTCATTCTTCTTTTCTCTGCTCTTGTCTGCCTATCTTATTTCAGAAAGGTAGTCTCTGAGATTCTTTCTTTCACTTGGTCTATTCTGCTACTGATACTTGTCATTGCATTGTGAAGTTCCTGTGTTGTGTTTTTCAGCTCCATCAGATTGGTTATGTTCCTCTCTAACCTGCCTATTGTGGCTATCAGCTCCTGTATTGTTTTATCATGATTCCTAGCTTCTATGCATTGAGTAACAATATGTTCCTTTAGCTAGGCCAAGTTTGTTATTACCCACTTTCTGAAGCCTTCTTCTGTCAGCTCAGGCATCTCATCCTCAGTCCAGTTCTGTGCCTTTGCTGGAGAGGTGTTGTGGTCATGTGAAGGAGAAGGGGCATTCTGGTTTTTGAGTTTCTGTGTTTTTGCATTGATTGTTTCTCATCTTTATGGGCCTATCTACCTTAGATTTTTGAGGTTGCTGACCTTTGAATAGGGCTTTTGAGGGGTCTTTTTTGTTGGTGGTGTTGTTTTCTGTTTGTTTTTGTTTTAACAGTCAGGCCACTCTCCTGTAGCACTGCTGCAGTTTGCTGGGGGTCCACTCCAGACCCTAGTTGCCTTGGTTTTTCTGTACCTAGAGGTATCACCAGTGAAGGCTGTGAAACAGCAAAGATGGCAGGCTGCTCCTTCCTCTGGAAGCTCTGTCCTAGGAGGGCATTGACCTGTTGCTGTTCTGCACACACCTGTAGGAGGTGGCTGGAGACCCCTGTTGGGAGATCTCACCCAGTCAGGAGGAATGGGATCAGGGACCCGCCCAAAGAAGCAGTCTGGCTGCCCTTTGGTAGAGCAGGTATGCTGCATTAGGGGGGTACCATTCCTCATTCAGATCATTTGTATACTACAAAGCCAGCAGGCTGGAACAGCTGAGTCTACCAAACTGCAGAGATGGTGGCCGCCTCTCCCCCTGGGAGCTTTGTAGTAGGGAGAGATCAGAGCTCTCTCTGTAGAACCCTTGCTGGAGTGGCTGAAGCCCCCACAAGGAGGTCTTGCCCAGTGAGGAGGAATGGATCAGGGTCCTGCTTAAAGAAGAAGTCTGGCCACGATCTGGCAAGGCAGCTGTGCTATGGGGGAACCCTCCTTCTCTGGACCGCCTGTATTCTTCAAAGCCACCAGGCTGAAATGACGGAGTCTACCAAACCACAGGGATGGTGGCTGGTCCTCCCCTCTGGGAACACCATCCTGACTCAGGATGACTCCAGCCTGCTGCCACCAGCCAGCTGGAATTGCAAGCCAGTGGGTCTCAATCCACGTGGTGCTGTGAAAGTGGGGCCCGAAGAACGGTTGGCCCCTGACTCAGCCCCCTTCCTAGGGACATGCATGGATGGATCTCCCACCTTGCCATGGATGCCGGGGCCAGAGTATGCAAAACTCCTGGGTCTCTGTGTGTGGCTGAGCCACTCCCTGAGTGGCTGCTCTGCTGAGATTCCACACAGCTCTCTGTATTGGACCCAAATCCCTGGTGGTGTGGGCTCATGAGGGGATCTCCTGATACGTGAGTTGCAAAGATCCATGGGAGAAGCATGGTTTCCCAGGCAGGGCTGCACAATCACTCACTGCTTTCCTTGGCTGGGGGTTGGGGTTCCCTTGGCTCTGTGCAGCTCCTGGATGGGCCACTGCCCCATCCTGCTTCTCTTTGCTGTCTGTGGGTTGAGCTGTTTGCTTGGTCAGTCCCAATGTGAGAACTCAGATATCTCAGTTGAAGTTGCTGAATTCACTTGCTCCTTTCATTCCTTTCTCTGAGCACCATGGACTGGAGCTGCTTCCAATCGACCCAATGGTGTCTTTTAAAAACTTACATTTTCTTGCTACTGGGGGCTGGTATTCTTTGCTTGTATTTTATGGCTCTTTTCACTACTAGATCACCTTAAATGTTTCTCATCTTCTCTATTCCAGATATATATGTTCTTTCTTAGACTGTTCAGCAGTAGACCCTTGACTTACAACCAGAAATATGAAGAATTATTGCCACAAATGGCTTATAATACTATGAAAAGATGCTCAACTTGACTTGTAGAGTAATGTAGATTACATCCAGATAGCATTTCTCATGATCAGATTGGCAAAATTCCAAAAGTTTGACCACAACTCTGTTGACAAACTGTAGGGGGAAATAGATACATACATTGTTATTTGCTGGGGGAATGCAAAATAGCATAAAGCTGATCTATTAATATGTGGGGGAATGGGCAATTCTCAGTACAATTAAATCTACAGTAAATCTAAAGATTGCTAGACAAAATTCCTAGAATCCTCTAGGAATCTATCCCAAAGATTTACTGGCAAAATATTTTTTATGAAATATGCGTTTTACTATTCATTGGCACACTATTCGTAGTAGCAAAAAGCTGCAATGACTGAAATATTCTTCATTAGAGGACAGTTGGGTCAGCTGTGGTGCTTCCATAGGGTGGAAAACTATGAAGATGAAAAAGAAATGGGAAATATATCAGTAATAGAGTGATTGTCATGATATATTAAGTGAAAGAACAAGATACCACTTGTCTAAGAAATAAGAGAATACGTATTTTCTTTGATATTTGCTTTCTTTTAAAAGAATAAACCATAAGAGAATAATAATAGAAAAAGGAGAAGAGGGGTAATGGGATGGAGGGAAAGGAATAAAACCTAACCATTTCTGAATATACTTTGTTTTCTTGGTTTGGTCATGGAAACATGCAAATTTTTCACATAATTTAAAAAATAGAGACAGGGTCTTCCTCTGTCATTCAGGCTGGAATGCTGTGGCATGGTCATAGCTCACTGTAATCAAACTCCTGGGCTCAAGTGATCCCCTCACCTCAGCCTTCTTAGTAGCTAGGACTATAGGTGTGCACCACCACACTCAGCTAATTTATTTTTTGTTTTTAATTTTTTGTAGAGATGGGGTCTTGTTATGGTGCCCAGGCTGGTCTCGAGCTCCTGGCCTTAAGCATTCCTCCTGCCTTGGCCTCCCAGAGTGGCAGGATTACAGGCATGAGCCACTGTGCCTGGCCTTAACATAATTTTGAAATAAAAAACATATAATCCCTGAGAAAACCAAATAAATCTAAGTGTGTATTGAGCTGGTTAGCATAACCCACAGAGAGGAACAGAGAGGAACTCAGCCAACTGGCTTTAAAACACAGGGATTTGATTGTACATCCCTATCGGCGTGTATCATAAAGGTACCCAAAGTGCAGAAAACACTGTAGGCTGTTTTTAAATTATCATTACTGGTGTTGGTATTCTGAGATTCTTACGTGTATTGTGAGATAGAATAAACAACGAATTATATTTATAGGAGGAAGGAAACATTGACATTTGAACAATAAAGTTAGGAAAAATTCTTGCATTCTTGAATTTGAGTTGGACATACAATATGAACTCAAAGCATTTTAGTATTTTTTAGAAACATGGTCTACCTCTGTCCACAGAGAAGGGCCAGAAACTATGGCCGGCCCAGTAACAATGAGCATTCCTTGTGCCAGACTGTGATTGCCAAATACCATTTCCTACAAAAAATAACCAGGGCTCTTTGAAACAATGGCTGCTTTCAGATTTGGAGCAGGAGATATACAAGATGTGCCTGGTTCGTCTTTTTACAACAGCAAGCAGGGAAACTCTGGAGGACTCCCAGGGTCATGTTGTAGAAGGACTCAGGAACCAACGTGAAGAGGTTCCTACTGGTCAAGTTTGAACATCATATTGGATAATACAGCACTGGATTGAAACATATCACACAGGTTTAAATACATGAGTTTGTAGTGATACTCAAGAAAAAAAAATCAGTCACTTTTGCAGGATGCTAGGAAATTAATGAATTACTTTGAAAACTGGTTAATAAAGGGAAAGAAATAAGCATTTTACAAACTATGCCTTAGGATGACCAAACTGGTAATGAAGGAAAGTTTCTCTTTATAAAAGTAGCTACAGGAGAGATGAAGAGGGAATGATATCACATCATTATTATTTTGTAATCCCTAGTTCATGGATCTAGGCAATGATCAACAATGGCTGCTGACAACATGAAAAAATATTGCCAAAAAGATTGCCTAATCTGAACAAGCCTCTAAATTTAACAAACATTAAAAAAAAAGGATTTATACAGGGGGCAGAGGAATGTGTTAAATAAAACTATGGGAGTGCAATCAGCAACATTTAGAAGTAGGAAACTACAGAAAAATAACCTGGAGTTTCAATAGTTGCCAATAGATATGAAAAAAAAGATGGAGGGTAGACTTATAGATTAAACATAGATGTATTCTCACACTGCTAATAAAGACATACTGGAGATTGGGTAATTTATAAAGGAAAGAGGTTTAATGGATTCACAGTTCCACATGGCTGGCGAGGCTTCAGAATCATGGCGTAAGGCAAAGGAGAAGCAAAGGCACATCTTCTATGGTGGCAGGCAAGAGAGCTTGTGCAGGGGAACTCCCATTTATAAAACCATCAGATGTTGTGAAACTTATTCACTACCATGAGAACAGTATGGAGGAGACCACCCCTATGATTCAATTATCTCCAACTGGCCCCACCTTGACATATGGGGATTATTACAGTTCAAGGTGAGATTTGGGTGGGAGCACACCCAAACCATATCAATTAACCAGTTACAGTATGTGAACCTTATTTGGATCTTAAGGATAACAAAGTGTTTAACAATTTTGAGACAACCAGGGAGAATTTGAGCACTGGCTGGCTATCTGATAAAACAAATTGTTAGTTGTTTTCAGATGAGATAGCGTTGTGGCAATTATATTTAAAGAAAGGTCTTTATCTTTTAAAGGTGCATATTGAATTATTTACTTCTGAAATAGATGACATTTTATTTGGGATTTATTTTTAAAATAAAGGGCTGATGAGGAAGCAGGTGGGTATGGATGAAACCAGAGTCGCCCTGTGTTGGTGGTGACTGAAACTGAGTAATGCATTTATTCATTGTACTATTCTTTCTATTTTTGTGTATGTTTAAGCTTTTCAGTGGTAAAACATTAAATGAAAATAGCATTCTTAGCATAAATAGGGCTCAGAAGAAGGGAATTTCTGAAAAGTTCTATGTAAAATGGGTCTCTATTAAGTTTCATTTTTATAATGTCTTTGTACATCCGAGATAAGTTCCTAGAGGGAAACAGAATGCACACTGGGTATGTGCAATTCATTCCTGTTTTAGTTCAGCTCACCAAGCCCTTAAATTCGTGATCACAGAGGAAGACAACCCAAGTTTGCATCCCAGGGAGACCATTTGAAAGATGACTTCTTAATCTAGATTGTGATTCTCTTTTAATCTGGCTCTGACCTCTCCCATCATCCCTTCTAGCCAACTGCAGACTGCAGTGTCTCTGAAGATGGAAAAGGACCTGTTTTCCAATTTCCAAATGCTCAAGCACCCTTTGAAAAGCCATCAACCTAGAGAGGGACTGTGACCTCCCCATGTCACTTGGCCAGTGAGTGGGATAGCTGGGATTCGAACCTGGGTCTCTGAACTTCCACTGTGCTGCATTCTACTGCTTTGCTCTCATTGAATAAATTAAATTCTACATGTCGGTTCCCCTCCGGTGGGGGGTGCCTGTATTCTTTGTTGAGCTTACAGTGTGCTTTTTAGGAAGAGTTTTTGCCCTAAGTTATATATAGACCACTGTGCCTGTCTGGGCACATGTTCACCAGCCAAATAACTTTTAACATGCCCAAGGAAATGAACACAGGCTCCAGGGTCTGAGGAATATTAAACTGTGGGCAAGGAAAATTTTAATATGGATTATATTAATAAATTTGTTGCTTTAGAATTTCAAACATGATTCAAATACATGCACCACGTTATTTGTTCCTCCTTACCTTACCTGCTGTTATCAGTGATGGAATGGCTTGTCAAGTCTAAGACCCCAATCAGAATCTTATGACTTCAAAATCCTCACTCTCTCTATTTTATCACACTACCTCTTTCTTTTAGCAGAATTTGAAAATAATAATGTAATATCTTTAGGTGATGCCAATGACCTATCAGAGTATGGCTTAGGCTGTTGCTGTCATCATCACCAAATGAGTAACAATGATTTCTAGTTCAATTTAGTACTCACTGTGTGACAGGCATGTTTGGAAACTTGAGTTCTGTCTAACATTTAAAAATAATAAAATTTAATTTTCATAAAACCCCTATGATGTACATATTAAAGTTGTATTTGCTGTGTGACATTGGATAAAATTAAATAGTTTCCAAAGTCACAGCACTAATAAATAGTAGAGCCAGGATTTGAATCCAGGACTGTCTGATGCCAGGCCCTGAGCTGTAGCCATTAAGTCACTCACTGATGTCCATTCATTCAATAGCAGATATTTATTGAGCATTTACTCTATGCCAGGTACTGTCTCAGGCACTGGGGATACAGTTGTGATGAGATGGATATCCTCCCTTGTCCTTATACAACTTACAACTAGTGAGTAAGACAGACAGTAAACAAGATGTTTTTAGGCAGTGATGAGTGGTTTGTAGGAAGTAAAACTGGGCAATGTGACACAGAGTGTCTGGAGTATAAGACTAGGATGCTGCTTTAGGCCTTTGGGGGCTTGTCTGAGGTCAGATAGGACTAGAGTATTCCAGCCAGAAGGAACAAGTAGAAATTAAAGATCCTATAGTTGAAACTGGCTTGGTATGTTTGGAGAACAGAAAGAGAATACAGGAGAGAACATGAAAGCCATTGGAGAGGCAGTGCTCATCCAAAAGCATGGATAGAGCTCCCCACATCCTCATCCCAGCCCCCTGGTGATGTAGGCGTGGTTGGGGCGAGGAGTACTGCCTTTGACCGTGGAGGAGAGCTTGTTGACTTGTGATGGGACTCATTTCTGAGAAACAAGCTCCGTCCCAGAGGAATGACATATTTCTTTCAGACCATGGGCTCTGTAGTCTCAAAACAGTAGGACAGGGATAAGTAGTTGAGACCTGGCTTGATGGCATGTGTGAAAATGATTTTGGCATCTTAAACGGCATCAAGTAGAAGCAACATCAACAGCGTGGCCTTATTACCAAAAAAGTTGCTGCAGTCAGAGGCTTTCCTGAAGGATGACATACAGAGAGGTCAATGCCTGCCAAATACAAGGAGAACATTTCTGGCCAAAAATGGAATAGATGTCTTGGAATGCTGATGTGGTCCCTCACAGGCATCGAGAAGCTGCTCTGCCCCTGGTCAGGAATATTGCAGAAATGAGTCAAGCTGGGTTAGTGTTGGAAGAAGAGTTGGACTAGCTCATCTCTGTGGGCTTTCCAAACTGCAGTCCTCAGGGCCTCATTGCCAGGGTGGCAGTCCATGGCAGTGGTGGTTGGTAACAATTTATGGGAGATGAAATATTCAAACCCAGATTATGTTCCTAACTGGTTTACCGCTCAGGCCAGTGCTCCTTCGTGCTCCGACTCTTCTCACTGTTCTGCAGCCTGTGGTCATTGAGTTGCTCTGGGATCCCTATTATTTTTATTGGCACCTTATTTAATGCAGCTCTACATTTTCTAGCTAACTGGTACCATCTGTCTGTAATCACACTTCTCAGATCTGCCTCCTTGTCATCAGCCTACCTCCCTCTCTGATGGTTGGGAACTAGTTGTATTCTCCGAAGACTTGCTATACTTTAACATTTTTACTTGGCATGGCCAACAAAAGTACCATATATTGTCTGTGGAAGCCAACAAAAGAAGGCTTGGAAAAGAAGGCTTGAGTTATCATCTCACATTAAGAGCATCCTGGCCTCTAGTGGAGGGTATACAAGAGTTGGCTCTAGGTTCTGATTCCTTTGTTACTGGGCTTTGACTGTGTAGCCTTGGCCCCCTCTTCAAACCCCTCTGGGTTCCAATTGGTTTATCTCTAAACAAGTTGAAGGGATTAGACCAATGGCTCCCTGGAGGGCCCATCCTGCTGTCAGATCATTCAAAGATGTTCATTGCCAGTTCTTTGCACCATGAGGAACATATTTGGACTTTTAGACAGGCTCTGACTTCTCAGAGCTTGCAGTCCAAGACATTCTGACATGGATGCACATTTAAAAGACAGACACTTTATAGATAGATTATTGATCAATTTTGCCACTAGTGTGAAGCTGTCACTTCTGAAAAAGGGATATGTTTTCCTTCTCACTTTTACTGCTTTGGTTAAATCATTTGCCCTAAGAACTCCCTCAAATATAGATGTGCATATACCATAGACTGAGTATATTAGCATTATAAGCATGTCAATGCCATAATAGCACCTTTTTGCATAAATTTATGTTCTTTATAACAACTTTATGGGGTGAATTGCTTTAGTCTGCAATAAAAAGATATGGGAATTCAGAGAGGTGAAATTTCCCTCTAAAGCTTCTGAGCTCCTTCATTATGCCTGGCTTCAGTGCCTGTGCTTTGTTTGCAGTTTTGGGCTGCATCTCTGAATAGGTATATTAGGTCAGTGGGTATATCAGGCAGAGGGTGGTGGGGATAGGGGGTTACTGAGGGAGTTAAGTTGACAGGATCAGAGATGAGGATCCCTGGTTTCTAGAGAGGAGGCTGAGGGGAAGCCTACACCTCTTCTCCTGATAATCCTGGCAGGAGGTGGAGCATGAGTCTGACAGCAAGCAGGTTATGGGGGATGTTGGTTCCCATAGTAAGCACAATTGTTGGAGCATTACTGGAGGCAGTCCAGGCATGACTTGGTTGTTAGGACGTCCACACATCAAGCCTGCAGAAGTGTGTCTGGCGGCCCAGTGGGGTCCTGGCAGCCCCACAGTGGAATGTGTTGTCGGGCAAAGGCTGCTGATGAGGGCACCTCCTCTAATGAGTCCATTCTTGCATTGTTGTAAAGAAACACCCGAGACTGGGTAGTTTATAAAGAAAAGAGGTTTAATTGGCTCATGATTCTGCAGGCCGTACAGGAAACATGGCAGCATCAGCTAGCCTTCTGGGGAGGCTTCAGGAAACTTATGATCATGGCAGAAGGTAAAGGGGAAGCCAGCACTTTACATGGCCGGAACGGGAGGAAGTGGTGGGGGTAGGGAGGGGTGCCACACACTTTTAAACAACCACATCTTATGAAAACTCTGTATCACCAGAACAGCACCAAATGGGGAAATCTGCCCCTATGATCCACTACCTCCTGCCAGGCCCCACCTCCCATACTGCGGATTACAATTTGACATATTTGGGAGAGGACACAAATCCAAACCATCTCCTCCTCTTACCTGTCCATCCTTCACCTCTTAGGAAGGAGGGCAGCCACAGTAGAGCACTTGCCTCTAGTTGCTCTTGAGCACCCTTCCTGGGTAAGAGAATTTAAAAAAAAAACAATTTTATGATTCTAAAGGCAGTGTTATTACAGAAAGTTTGAAAACCCAGAATTTATACAGAAAAACACAATAATAACAATGGGAGAATGGTTCCCGTGGTGGTGTGGTAAATATGGCTTCCTTGCTCATTTGTAGTTTCAGTTTAAGGTGGCACAGTGTTTGGATTATAAACAAACACTTAATTTGAATGGAAAGAACTGTGGTGTCTTTCACTCTAAAACCCCAGTGTAGAAAGAGGCCATATTATTTTCCAGCAGGACAAGGTCACCCTGTTTAGCTGGTGTATCAGTCAGGGTTCAACCAAAGACGAATAGGGGATATATATGAAGAGACTTATTGCAAAGAACTGGCTTATGTCTCTGTGGGAGCTGTTAGACAAGTGCAACATCTATAGGGCAAGCTTTCACGCAGAACTCTCAGGCACAAACTGAAGCTGCTGTCCAGAGGCAGAGTTTCTTTTTCAGGGGAACTTCAGCTCTGTCCTTGAGGCCTTTTGACTGATTGAATCAGGCTCACATATATTATCTTGGATGGTTTCCCTAAAAGCCAGCTAATTATGGGCCTTAATCACATCTGCAAAATACTTTCACAGCAATACCTTGATTAGTGTTTGGATAACCAGGGACTGTAACCTAACCAAGTTGACATATACAAAATATCATCACATCTGATAATCTGTCCTCTTTGAAAATTAATCTGGGAAATTGGATGCATCATCTGCCTTGGTTGCCCAGCCCCTCTTTCAACAACCTTCCTTGCTAGGACATAATAAGGGCTAAAGTCAATCCCAGTGGTCTCATCGGGACCTGCCTACCTGCAGCATTGTGTTCTGTCTAGATTTTGTCATATTCACTTGTATTTCTGCTTCCTAGGTATGCTTAAGTCATCGTTTGCGTCTATGTGACCTCTCCCCGTGACTAAATCGGAAGTTGTTGCAGGGGTGGGATGGTATCTCCTGTTGCATTTGTCTGTCCCTTGATGGTCTGAGTGCTGCAAGTGCTCTAAGTGGCTTTTCAGTAAACAGTGACTGATATCCATGAGTTAACTTCAGGTCCCATAATGGCCAAGATTCTTATGTCTCCTTGTTATAGCTCCTCTTGGAAGAAGGAGCAGCTTGTTTCATTGCATTTGTTTTTGTTCATTCACTTACAGATTGCCAAGTAGGCATTGTTCTAGGTACTGAGCCTATGGCAGTGAACAAGACAGACAGGATCCCTCCTCTTTTGGAGCTTTACAAAACTAGTAATGGTTGTTAGAGATGTGGTAGAGGGAGAGGAAGGAAACTAATAATAAACAAGTATACAAATTAAACAAGCTAATTTCAGATACTGTAAGTGTATAAGGGAAAATAAAACAGTATACCATGACTCTAAATTGGGTGGTCATTTTCTGACTTCAAATAATGACTCCCTAGCTATGTGATGATGGGTAAATTACTTCACCTCTTTGAGCCTCAGGTGCTCTGTTTGTTTTTTTTTTAAAGAAGGTAAGAATCTGTGATGTTTGGGTTCCAGGCCAACTGAACTGGGAGTTGTTGTAGGTTTTTGTGAGGGGATTCTTGGAAGAGGAATTGTCTAGAAATATAATTTGGGATGGTGAGAGCTTTGCCTCTCAAATGTGGCTTGCAGACCAGCAGCAGGTATCATTGCAGAGCTTTTTAGAAATGCAGACTCTCAGGCCCCTTCCCAGACCCACTGAGTCCAATGTGCGTTTTGCCAACAGCCCCATGTGATTTTTCCGTATAGTTTGAGAAACACTGGAGTGGGAGGTTGAGGGCAAGTTGGAGTAACTCAGGTGTAAAGCATTGGTTTCATCTTGAAAACTAGAGGCAGGGAGGAGGGAGAGAATGAATTCAAAGGTCAGTTTTATCCTGGGTGAGGTCAGTCTCTGAACAATTGACTTAAAAGAAACCAACTTATTACCAAGATTGTCAGTTGATCAGATATTTATGGGAGGTATGCAGTTTTTAAATTCTGAGAATTTGTACTGGTCTCTATCTAGGACACATCTCTCTGGGTGCTGAGTCCTCTCACGATGTCAAATACTCAAAGTAGAAGGTTGTTTGGCGATTAGAGGATTCAAAGTAGAGGTTGTTTGGCGATTGAAAGGATATTCAAGCTAGCATTGCTGGGTGTGTCATCCTCCTTTACTTAGGAATATTTCCTTTTAAGATCTAGGTTTAGCCTTTGTGAGGCTGAGCCCCTGGCCTCTGAAGTGTGAGGACAGCTGTGTCACCTTCTCCAGAAGCGGGGTCGTGACTCACTTTTGTATGCAGTCTGTGTCACCATCGTCCTCTGTAGTGGACTCCTGAGACTGCTTTGCATCCGTCACATTTCAGGTTGATGCCCTGTGGGAGATTCCTAGCCCTTTCTGTCCAGTGCTTCCAGAACGGGCTGCTCCCCAGTAAATTTGCGTGGACAGCTAATGCCATCCATGGGATGTAGAGTCTTGCATGCTCCATCCCCCAGATGGTGACCCTTCGCTCCCCAGGTTTCTTCTTTTGTCTTTCTTGGGAATCCATCATACCCAGGGTATTTATTCCATTCAATGCTTCCTTTGTGCTTGGCATGGTTTGAGTCCCATATTTACTCCTAACTATGGCTCAGACAGATTTTACAGGAGCTGGTAGTTAAATATGATAGATTCATAGTATGTTACCTTGGAATCAGCCATAGTTAGGGACAACTGTGGATGCAGTGAGGTTTTCTTTAAAAAATATCTTGGTGTTTCAGAGATGACACATAGGGAAAGGACAACTGGGCATGCAGAGGATGGGTACAGTTTCTGAATTCGCAAATTGACATTTTGATTTGTTGACTTTGATGCAGATTCAGGATGGGTGGGTGTCTTAGAAGTTACTGTGCACGTTATGAAGAGAACTTCACTTGCCTGCCCCCACTCCCAACAGCTGCATCCTTTTAACAAGTACAGTTTCCTTAGAGACGTTTCTCTGCAATATTCTTTGATGTTCCTACATAGATCTGTAGCTTTTTGGGGGGGCTGGAGGGTACTCATATATTTCATCTGTTTTGGAACAGGAGACAGCCTTTGTTCCATTGTCCGAATCAAAGTCAAATTCATTTCATTTCTTAAATTTCTTGAGCTCTCATGAAGCTTCTTGCAGATATGTATACCCTAGCACTAGGGAGTAAGAATGGAGTTAAAAGTGCCCCTGTGGACAGCATTAATCAATTTACTAGGACGTAATCTAATAATCAGAAAATGCTGGCTTCAGTTTCCTCGGTACAGGAGCTCATTTTATGCATTTTGTTCTGTTTGCATAGGCTGTCTCTCCAGATATTGCAGGTTTCCATACATTGGTCCTGTCTTTATCAGATTAATGTCAGGTGGTAGCAGCTAGATTCATCTGTGGATTTACTTGCTGCTGCTTAATGGATTGCGGCCTGTGTCTGACACTTTAGTCTGACCGCTTGGTAAGTCTTTTTTTAAACTGGTGAATTCTTGCCAGACAATTTGCCATTAGTGTTTCTTTCTCTAGACAGGGATGCATGAATTCAGGTACCCTAGCTATCATCCTCTTTGTTTAAAAGGAAGGGAGGGAGACATAGGGAAGTCAAGAGACACATTATGAGCCCTGGCAGACATAACTCAGGACTCCCAGGACTTCCTGCTACCCCTCAGCTGGGACTGCTGACCTCACTCCTCCTTGTCTTTCAGACATGCCACTGAGCACATTGGTGAACAAATGTATCATTGTGCTCCCTGAAATAAAAAGGGGGGCTGGTGCTCTGAAAGCACCTTGTCAGGCTGTAGCTAAAGTGCCTTTTAGTTCTCCTTTCTGCTAAGATACCAACTGGAACGAGTTGGGGCTGTACCCTTCCAGCTCTTTCAGGAAGGCATGGTACAGGAAAAGGTGCCTAGCCCAGGTTGTGTGTGTGTTGTATGCACACATATGTGTTGGGACACATGGGGCTTCCACTGTCCCCTGGGAGCCTAACGATCCTTCATGGCTTCTGGTCATCAGATGATGGACAGGTCCACATATCTGTCTTTTGCTTCCACTTTCTTACCACACATCAGTCAGTGAACATTTATCATATCTTCTAGGCACCAGGCGTATCTCATTGTTCTCCTTCACAACGTTGTTATGAGAAGATACAGATAAAATGATTATGAAATGTTTTATTAATAACAATTGCTTTTTAAAAACTAATTTCAACTTTTTTATAGGTTAACAAACACATACAGGTTTGTTCCATGGGTATATTGCGTGACATTGAGGCTTGGGGTCCCAATGAATTCCGTCACCCAAGCGGTAAACACAGTACCCAACAGATGGTTCTTCAGCCCACGTCTCCCTTCCACCCTCCCGCATCTAGTGGTCCCCAGTGTCTGTTGTTCCCATATGCACGTTCATGTGTATTCAGTGTTTAGCTCCCACTTGTAAGCGAGAACATGTAGTATTTGGTTTTTCCATTCTTGCTTTAGTTTGCTTAGGAGAATGGCCTCCAGCTACATCCACGTTGCTGCAAACGACATGATTTCATTCTTTTTTGTGGCTTCATAGTACCACATTTTCTTTTTCCTGTCCACTGGTGATGGGCGCCTAAGTTGATTCCACGTGTTTGCTAATGTGAATAGCACTGCAGTGAACATACAGACAGGCATTTGTGTCTTTGTGATAGAATCAAGTGCTTTGTCTTGCTGATATTACAGTCAACTTTTCATTAAAAAACCCCAAACCAAAAACACTCCAGCTGCTGTTTTTCATGTATGAATAATCAGTATTTGTAAATCCTTTATGTATAACCATTATGTTTTGAATATATATATATATTAGTCAATTGATGTTTCTCAATTTGCTCCATGTTTACTGAATACCCAGTATGCACCCAGGGCTGTGCAAGAGATTGAGGTAGAGGTAGGGGTGTGTCAGACATCTCTTTTGGACTCTGTGAGTTCTTTTCACTTTTGGACTCCATGAAAACCTCATCTCGGAGCCTTGGCCTCTCTCCTCAGAAAACTCATCAACAGGGAGTGGAATTTAGCATATTATTTCAGGGAGCCCATAGACCTATGAGAAAGTTCATGGGGATTTCTAGGTCCCTATGATAAGAGCCACTTGTCTTGATGATAAGGCAAATCATGTGAGAGCTGGATGGTAATTTTGCCATCATCTGCTGCATTTTGGGAGGTAGAGTTACTACTTTTGAGGCCCTCATAGAATGTTTTTCTTTTTAAGAATGATCTAGAAACTGAAATCGTTTCCTGTCATAATAACCGGAAGAAAGGCTGCTTGGGGTCCATGGATGGGAACTCTTCCAGTAGCCCATGAGGAGGAGCAGCAAGAGCTCTGGAGAAAGTCTCTCCAGGCATTCTAGACAGTCTTTACTTTCCTCCAGTTTGGAAATGGGGTCTGGCAGCTCAGTGTCTGACACTGGCAATATGGAACCTGATTAACCTAGAAGGATTTACTACGCAGACATACTCTGCAAGCATTGAGCTCGTGTGTCTGCTTTTCCCTAAGAACTGTATATGGTGTCCTTGCTTTTAGTTTCTGTTTAGATAAAGCAGAAATCTCTTTTGAGTTTACTCCGCATTCTATAAAAGCCAAAAAACAAAACAAAACAACAACAAATGGTAAAATATAAGCGAAGGACTCGTACTGCTGCTGTTCTGTTTTTATTTAAAAATTGCCAACAGAAAGAGGGTTCAGTCAGTTTAAGAGAAGTATTAGGAACCTACTTGCATGGCTCTTTATTCTTCCCTTACTAAAAATTTATCGTAGTCTCCCTAATTCTTTATGCGGCTCTAGCTTTCTCTTGGATCCCAGAGTACTTAACAGCCAGGGCGAGGGAATCTCTCTCTTGTCTTTGTGAGGTATTGAAGGGTAGCAAAAGGTATTCTTTTCAGATCAGGGGATTTACAGAGGCACTTGGAATTGCGTAGAATCGTCCTCTGAAGACTTGAAGAGTGAAACATATTAGGGATCCTTGGCTTGTTGTAAAGGAAACGGATGGCATGGGGGAGGCAGCAGAGATGGTAACAGTTGGTATATGGCCAAAGTGACAAGTACGAACCTATCCTGTGAATAATAGGATGTCTTTGGTGCTGCTGGTGGGAGTGTAAATTGGTACAACCTCTTAGGAAAGCAACTTGATTTTATATATATGTATATGCATATGTATATGGTATATACATATGTATATGATATATACACATGTATGTGTATATATATGTATATATCAAAATATACCCTTTAGCTGAATAATTCTTTAAGCTGTGAATCTATTCTAAAGAAATAGCCTAAATATGGTAAAATATTTTTTGCATTATATCTTTACATTCATCAATTTTATTTATAATAATGAAAAATGGAAAGACAGCTTAAGTGCTCACAATTGAGGAATTTTTATGTAAGTGGCCAAATGATAAAAATTTATGCAGTTATTAAGCTTGTTTACAAACAGGGAAACAAGGAAAGAATTGGGAACCTGGTGAAGGAAATGAGGAGAGAATTTGTATTAGTCCATTTTCACTCTGCTGATAAAGACATGCCTGAGACTGGGTAATTTATAAAGAAACAGAGGTTTAATGGACTCACAGTTCCATGTGGCTGGGAAGGCCTCACAATCATGGCAGAAGACAAAAGTCATGTCTTATGTGGCGACAGGCAAGAGAGAAAATGAGAGCCAAGTGAAAGGGGGAACCCCTTATAAAAGCATCAGATCTCGTGACACTTATTTACTACCATGAGAACAGTATGGGGGAACCGCCCCCGCCATGATTCGATTATCTCCCACTGGGTCCCTCTCACAACACTTGGGAATTATGGGAGCTACAATTCAAGATGAGATTTGGGTGGAGACACAGCCAAACCATATCAGAATTCTTTTAGATTTTTTCCCCCATACCTTTTAACATATCCTTCTCCACATTCTGTTGCCACTCAGATATTTACAAAAGTGTAGATGCCTCTGCTCCCTAAACCCAGTGTTCATCTCTTTGGGATATGGGTTCTGAAAAGACCTCTGGCACTGTAATTTCCTGTTCACCTACATCTCTGATGAGCAGAATTTCTCATGAGGAACTCAGCTGGGTGATCACTGCAAAGTCCTGTCGAGGCCTATAGAGAGATGCCTTTCTGCTAAAGAACTTGGCACACTAGGATTTTTTTTTTTCATTTGAAAAACTGCATTTGAGAGGGGTAAACCGATCACTTCAGACTTGGAGAGAATTTTTTTTTTTTGGAGACAAAGTCTCGCTCTGTCGCCCAGGATCAAGTGTAGTGGCACGATCTTGGTTCAGCCTCCCAAGTAGCTGGTACACACACACACACCGTATTTTCTTTTTCTTTGAGATGGAGTTTTGCTCTTGTAGTCCAGGCTGGAGTGCAGTGGCACGATCTTGGCTCACTGCAACCTCTGCCTCCCAGGTTCAAGCGATTTCCTGCCCCAGCCTCCTGAGTAGCTGGGATTACAGGCACCTGCCAGAACGCCCAGCTAATTTTTTGTATTTTTAGCAGCAATGGAATTTTGCCATGTTGGGCAGCCTGGTCTCGAACTCCTGACCTCAGGTGATCTGCCCGCCTTGGCCTCCCAAAGTGCTGGGATTACAGGCATGAGCCACCACGCCTGGCCACACACACCGTATTTTCTTTATCTACTCATCAGTTGATGGGCACTTAGGTTGATTCCTTGTCTTTGCAATTGTGAATTGTGCTGCAGTAAATAGATGTATGCAGGTGTCTTTTTGATGTAGTGACTTATTTTTCTTCTGTAGATACCCAGTAGTGGGATTGGTGGATTGAGTGGTAGATCTACTTTTAGTTCTTTGAGAAATCTCCATACTGTTTTCCATAGAGGTTGTACTAATTTACATTCCCACCAGCAGTGAGTAAGTGTTCCCTTTACACCACATCCATGCCAACATCTATTGTTTTTTGACTCTTTTTTTTTTTTTTTTTTTTTTAAGACGGAGTCTCACACTGTCACCTGGGCTGGAGTGAAGTGGCACAAGCTCGGCTCACTGCAACCTCCACCTCCTGGGTTGAAGCAATTCTTTTGCCTCAGCCTCCTGAGTAGCTGGGATTACAGGCACCCACCTCCATGCCCAGCTAATTTTTGTATTTTTAGTAGAGACGGGGTTTCACCATGTGGCCCAAGCTGGTCTCGAACTCCTGAGCTCAGGCAACCTGCCCACCTTGGCCTCCCAAAGTGCTAGGATTACAGGCATGAGCCACCATGCCTGGCCTGAATTAATTTTTATATATGGTGAGAGATAGGTATCTAGTTTCATTCTTCTCTACTTGTGGCTGTCCAGTTTTCTCAGCGTCATTTGTTGAATAGGTGTCCTTTCCCCGAGGTATGTTTTTGTATGTTTTGTTGAAACTTGGTTAGTTGTAAGTATTTGGCTTTATTTCTGGGTTCTCTATTCTGTTCCATTGATGTGTGTATCTGCTTTTACTAGTACCATGCCGTTTTGGTTACTATAGCCTTGTAGTATAATTTGATGTCCAATAATGTGATTCCTCCAGATTTGTTCTTTTTGCTTAGGATTGCTTTGGTTATTTGGGCTCTTTTTTGGTTCCATATGAATTTTAGGATTGTTTTTTCTAATTCTGTGAAAAACTATATTGATATTTTGGTAGGAATTACATCGAATCTGTAGATTGTTTTGGGTAGTATGGTCATTTTCATGATATTGATTTTTTCCAATCCATGAGCAGGGAATGTATTGACATTTGTTTGTGTCATCTATGATTTCTTTCAGCAGAATTTGGTAGTTCTCCTTGTAGACATCTTTCACCTCCTTGGTTAAATATATTTCTAGATATTTATTTTATTTTATTTTATTTTTGCATTTATTGTAAAAGGAATTGAGTTCTTGATTTGATTCTCAGCTTGGCAGTTGTTGGTGTATAGCAGTGCTCTTGATTTATGTACATGGATTTTTAACCTGAGACTTTACCGAATTCATTTATCAGAGCTAGGAGTCTTTTGGAGGAGTCTTGAGGCTTTTCTATGTATAAGATCATATCATTGGCAAACAATGTAGTTCAACTTCTTCTTTTCCAATTTGGGTGCCCTTTATTTCTTTCTCTTGCCTGATTGCTCTGGCTGGGACTTCAGGCCTCCTTATATTTTGACCAGTTATTTTGTAGAATGTCCATTATTTGGGGTTTGCCTGATATTTTCTCATGATTAGATTCAGGGTTAGCATTTGGGACAGGGAAGTCACAGAAATGATGACATATCCTTCCTAATGCATCATATCAGGAGACACAAAATATTGGTTTGTTCCATTTTTGATGATGTTAACCTTCACAGTTTGGTTAAGGTATGCTTTTTTTTTTTTTTTTTTCTCTCTGTAATTTTTTTTCACTTAACAACACTTAATTTCCACATCCTGGAAATCATCCATGCAAGTATATGGAATGCTTTCTGACTCTGTTTTAAAGCCATATAGTTTATCCTGATGAATGTGGTTTATTCAACTTGTTTTCAATAGATTGATATTTGGACCATTTCCAGCCTTTTGCTTTTACAAATACTGTCACAATATCCATATGTATACACATATGTATAGCCATGTGCATAAATCATTTAATAATTTTCTAGTTTGTTTTCAGTGTAGACTCCTGGAAGTGGGATTCCTGGGTCAAAGGTAAATGCATATGCAACTTTGCTATGTATTGCCAAACTTCTCTCCATAAAGAATATACCATCTTACATTCCTATAGCAATGATTGTTTCTCTATACCAAGGCCAACAGAATGTATTGTCAAACTTGGATTTTTACTTATCTGATAGGTGAGAAATAGTATTCCTGTAGAGTTTTAATTGTATTTCTTTTGTTATGAGTGAGATTGAGCATATTTTCATTTAAGGGCCATTGGCATTTGTTTTTCAGTAAATCATCTGCTTATATCTTTTGCCATTTTTTTTTAAAATCAGGGTTTTGGTCTTTTCTCAAAATTTAGGAGCTTGTTGTATATTAGGAATACAAGCCCTTTGTGATATGTTGTAAGCTTTTTTTCTACTTTGTCATTTGTCTTTTGATCTTACTTACGGTATTTCTCTACCCCAACCACATACAACTTTTTGTTTGAAAACTTTTTAAGTTGAAAGTATAGTGCAATGACCTCGTATTCTCCATCTGGGTTTACAAAGTTTTAATAAATTTGCCATATTTGTGTTATAGTTCTTTATACACATAAACACCGTTTTACTATTCCATCTGAAAATAAATTGTAGGGATTATTCATACTTCATCACTAAATACTTAAGATAAACATCCTAAATGTATTAGTTCGTTCTTGCATTGCCATAAAGAAATAACCTGAGACTGGGTACTTTATAAAAATAATTTTAACAAAAGGTTTAATTGGCTCACAGTTCTGCAAACTGTATAGGAAGATTGATGCTGGCATCTTCTCTGCTTCTGGAGAGGCCTCAGGAAACTTACAATTGTGGAAGAAGGCGAAGGGGGAGCAGGCACTTCACAAGGCTGGATCAGAAGCAATAGAGAGACGAAGGTGCCACACACTTTTAAATGACCAGATCTTATGAGAACTCACTATCGCAAGGACAGTACCAAATGGAATGGTGCAAACCATTCATGAGAAACCCATTCCCATGATCCAGTCACCTCTCACCAGGCCCCACCTCCAACACTGGGGATTACAATTCAACATGAGATTTCGTGGGGACATAGATCCAAACCATATCACTAAGAATAAGAACAAATCTCTGCATATAACTACAAACATTTTTACACCAAAAAAATGATGATTTGCTAATGGTTTTTTTTTGTTTTGCTATGCTTTTACATAGTTTACATAGTTTGTATGCTTTTATATAATTGCATTTATTAATCTCTTATGTTAATGCTTCTGGATTTTGAGGTATAGCAAGATTTTGGTCAATTGCAGGGTATTAAGGAAATCATCCATGTTTTCTTTTAGTACTTGGATTTTTTTTAAAAAATGTAATTCATATCTTTCATTCATTTGATATTTATCCTAATATGCAGCATAAGGTAAAAAATCTAATTTTATATTTTCTAAATGGCAACCTGATTGTCCCAACATTGTTTATTAATAAGTTAAATTTTTTTCTCCACTAAATGAAAATACGCGTTTACCGTACACTACATTTCTGTATGCACTTGGGTTTTTAAAAATACTTTCTATTGTGTTGCGTTTTCTATTTTTGGGGGTATATTAATTCAGTTGAATTGTTATTTCAATTCACTCAACAATCTCTATTCCCCTATAGTTCAATTCTAATCACAAAGTATTTATTTCTTATACATATATACACAAATTTATCATGCCAGAATGAAATAAATATTCAATGTTATATTAAATATTGATAATTTTCTTCATCATTATTCAACACACCTTAACAAAAATTCCTCAAAAAATTTGTATTCCAAACCTAAGTGTATTTGTAATCTTCTTTATTTAATAGAGGATAGATTTTCCTATTTTTTTATTATCCATTTTCTCTTCTCTTTTTATTCACAAGGTATGTAGTTAAGTGTCTGCTATTTGCAAGGTAATTTGTTAGCCTATGAATTCTACAAACAGGGAAAAAAAGTATGTTTCACATCCCACCCCCTGCTTTCTTTTGTTACTTGAGGAAATCAGTTTAAAATGAGGATTTTTCTGGACCACTGGGGATCAGCTGCTGTCCTGTGAGGCCAGCCTGGGACTTCCCTGTTAGCCATTTAGCTTAGTGGCTGTTGAGTCACTTAAGGGTGGATTCCAATGGAACCATTTATTCTTTTCCCCAGTTTTAGGAGATTCTCATTAGGCACTGATAACCCGTAGGTTTATTTCACCTTTTACTCTGCAGACAGGGATTTGAAGTAATACATTGTTGTATGCTAAATGCATCAGTTTTTTTTTTTAATGTTCTTGTCATTTCATGCCAAAGTGTTTTGGGTCCCCAGCTAAGCTCCGCCTCCTTGGTACCTGTGTTTTCTCTGTGTTCGTTCCTCTTTAAGACTCACTTAAGCCTTCATCTGACAGTTCTAGCCCTCTGTGATCTGTCTTTCCTCAGGATTCTCTGTCCCCTCAATTGGCCTGAGGTCGCACATGCCTTGTGTTATTGTATAACTGGTTTCTTTAGGTGTCCTCCCCATAATTGTATAAGTAGGCTGGTCTCTCTGCCATCCAGCCTCATTTTTTAAACCCTGATTGTTGCCCACTAGCCCACAGCATCTACTCCCTATTCTGCTCAGACCAGTCCTGTCCCTGCCCTGTGTCACACAATGTGTTTTCCTACCTCTCACGTTTTCCCTGCCTAAATATCCTTTGCTTCTCTAGATCTATTTGTCCTAATAGGCTCAGCTCAAATCTGCATCCTCTGAAGCTGTCCCTGATCTCTGTTTCATTAGCAAATCGTACAGTCCCTTTAGAACCCTTAATACATTGACACTGGTCTTCATGAGAATGTGAGCTCCTTGAGTTATTGATTCTGTTTTATTAAACTGCTCTATCTCTTGGTAAGCCTGGTGTTGGGTCCACAGCAGACGCTTAACTATGTATTGAAAAAACTGAATCAATCTTCCTAGCCACCAGGGCACTGCTGACCCATCACTAGCCCCTCGAGGACATGCCGTCTCCCTCTTTTTGACCTAGGCAGTGTTTGCAGAGCTTATGACACAGCTAAATGCAATATCATGCCTGTATTATCTGTGATTGATTTATGCATATTAACTTTTCCCATCTAAATGGTAAGTCCCTTGAGGATAGAGACCTCTAACTCCCACAGTAATGAATATGCTTAATTAATTACTTGGGTTTAATTTATACTTGTTGGTTGAGTGTCGAATATAAACCTTTCACTAAGGGAGATGCTGTGCTAGACTTTCTATCTTTCTTAGTACCAAATTTAGTGCTGCAATGTAGAAATAGCAACTGCTACCATACATTGAGCTTCTGTTCAATGTATGGCATTACAGACATTGTATATATGTACAGGTGGAGTTACAGCTATTTCTGATAATGGCTAGAACAACAATAGCCCTATAAGGAAGATTGCATTTTCTTCATTTTGCAGATGAGAAAACAAAGGCACAGAGAGGGTAAGTAACTAAGTTAAGATCTCTCAGCCTGTAAGTGGCAGAACTAGGATTTGAATTCAGGTCTTTCTGACATTAGAGACCACAATGCTCAATAACAAATATGTGAGTTTTTATTTCACCCCAGTGGTCAATTGTGGTGCTTTGCACCTAGTGGATACTTACTGGTTACCCTTCAAGAGCTGTTAAGAGCTTTAGTATTACAGGTGTTGAGCATTCAGCTGCCCTGCTCTGTTTCTCAGGCAGTATCCCTGTGACTATGCTGGCACCTGCTGAAAGCCCTGTTCTTGCCACCTCCCAAGAATAGGAGGAACAGACAAGTACATTAGGCCATCTCTGCTGAGGTTTCCATCAGAGTAAGACTTATTTAAGGCAGGGAAAAGGCTTTTCTAGAGGCTTCCTTTCTATAGAGAAGAATGAGACCGCTGAGAAGTCACCTAGTCTAGCATTTTAAAACTTGACTCTGCAGTCAGCCAGGCAGATGACACATCAGTTTTATTAGAATAAAAACTGCTTAGTGTGTACCCTAACATTTGGTGGGTGAATGGATTGTTGATCATCAGAATCATCTAAGGAATTTTAAAAAATGATACTAATTCTCAGTCGTTACTCTAGACCTAACAGATTTTTTGGATTGGGATCAAGTAGGTCGGGTAGTCCAGATTTGGCATCTACAAATTTAATTCCCTTCCATCTTTTTATAGATAAAAGAAAATTGATACTTAGGCAAACAGGTTTAGAAAAAAGACTTAGTTGTGAGTGAAACAGAAATGCTTTCCTATTTTCTTACCATTTTCTGCAAATGGAGGAGTTTCCCCTTCAAACTGGTACGGCAGGGGCCAGTGAATATAGTGAAAAGCATGACCCTTTAGAACTACTGCGTATTTTATATTTGATCGAATGTTTGAACGCTTGCTTGTGTTCTGTGCTAGGTGCTAGGTTTCGAGTTTCAAGGAATCTTTAGTCTTGCGGGCTCTCAGTGCAGTAGGAAGCATATATAATAAGCAAATAACTGTATTAAAATAACTTTATTAAATAAGCCTCTTTCCATGGGAAATCATGGACTTAACTATTCTTGGCCCACATACCTCAACAGCTAATATAATAAAGACCCTAATATCTCTATGCTCCCCTTTCTGCCCTATTGTGGCTTGTCACTTGACACAGAATCAGCTGCATTTTAATAATGCAGCAAGCCACAATAGGACAGAAAGGGGAGCACAGAGATATTAGGGTCTTTATTATATTAGCTGTTGAGGGATGTGGGCCAGGAATAGTTAAGTCCGTGATTTCCCATGGAAAGAGGCTCTCATTTAGATTGGTAAACAGACTGATCCAAAGTGCAATGTCCTTGCAGGGACATTTCCCTGGGAGGTTGGAAAGTATTCAAAGGTGATTTGATTTAGCTGCTGTCCAAGCTCAGCTGAAACAGCCCGTTTTATGGGCCTCTTGGACCATTCTGTGAGCTCCAGTGTTATAAGGCGGCATTTTTTTTTTTTTTTTTTGGTTGGGAGGATGTGATTAAGATAAAGAGAGGAGGAGAAGGCACCAAGGTAGACAGAAAATGATTTTACATATGGCCTCAGTCAGTATGTCTGGCATTATTCCCTGTACTGCTGTCAAACTTTGGGCAAGTATCTACAGTTCTCTAATCTTTAGGCCTCTTAGCTGTGAAACAGAGGTAGCAACCTTGTTTGCTTATTTAATGGGATTGTCACCAGGATCAAATGAGATGTGTGAAAATACTTTGAAACTGTAAACTGCACAGTGAAGGGTCCTTTAAATGACTATCAAGAAATCTATTTGGTGATAATGGCATGTGTGTGTCCCAGACATGTGATCCCTAGGCCTGCCTGGAAGGTGAGCTGAAACATTATGATCACAGTGGAGGATTATGGGAAGTTTCAAAGTACAGTTCCTGGGAGGGTGAAGGACTCCTGACTCTGCCAAATACTGGATGTGCTATACCAAACATAATGCTCCCTCTAACAGAAGGTGATGGCATCCTTGGATTCTTTGGGAAGGTGATGCACATTGGAGGAAATGCAACTCAAATATGCCTCCCCAGGCAAGAGAATCCATAGGAAGAAGCTTGTGATGGGAGGATTTACATCTGGAGAGATTAGAGTAGATGGGTACAAAGTGATGCTAGTATGTAAAATAATTTTCTACCCACCTCGATAAGATCCTCATAGGAGAAATGACCTTTGTAGAAAGATAAATTCAAGAAAAAAATACAGAGATTTCTCCGTGACCTTCAGGTCAAAGGAGAATTGCCTTTGGACAGGATTATCTGATAAAGTGAGATCACGGGAATCGGATGATTATTATTTAATGATAGCACTTAATAATTGCTCAGCCTAATCTTAGCTCATTAAAGCAATATGGAAAGTAGTAGTAAACTTGGTTTGAAGCTGTTATTGGTATAAAATATTTTGATGATGACATAATAGGAATCTATAGCATAGCTTCCCAACCCACAGGTCTCCATATTGATTCCTCCAGCCCTGCAAATCTATGAGTGACCCCTCCCAGGTTCCACACTCCTTCAGTTTTCCCCAGTTACCAGTGTTCTGGGTGCCATGGATAAAGGTCTGTTTCTGAAACCAGAGCTCTCTTCTTGCTGAGATTCTCCACTTTGCCTGAATGTGCCCCAATTTCCTTGTTTGCTCTGGCTCTTCTGTCAGAGCTATACACTTACTTGTCTTTTCCTTTGTGATCTCTTTTGACTTGGCGCCTAATGGAAACTTCTGCATCAGTGAGGTCCAGTGTGATAGTAAATGATGGAATATTGCAATATCACGTGTTGGCTGGGATTTCTGGGTCCATTGCTTCATATCCCATCTGAGTTCATTCTGTAGCAGCCATTTACCTAAAATATTTTCCAGGTGTGTGCTTATTATATTAGTACACTTAATTTGTCTATATTCTTGGGTTTAATCTTTGAAATTTTGAATTAAACTGTATTAACAAAGACAAGTTATTATTTTATTAGATGCACTGTGTTGGTAATGCTTTCCTAAGTTGCCTCAGAAGATCTTCTAATCTTAACAAATGTTTTGTCATATTTTATCCTTTATCTGTCTTATCTATTGATTCTTGCCTAGGACCAATTATTGTAGATATCATACCCGTCTTGGTTACCATTGTGCCTAAACCCAGATACCATTTATAGTTTTCTCTAAAAGTCTATGAATGAGATCATACTCTCTTGCTGTCTTATTATTCTAAAAGTGTGATATTTTATGTGAACTAGATTTTATAACAAGCTTTCCTTTTTATAATCTGGCAGCAGTATAAATTGTTGATATTTATTCTTCTATCCCTTTTACATGATAGATGAATCTGTTCAATTTTGGCTTTTGAGTGACTCATACGTGGTTAGCATTCTGCTGTGGCATTGGGTGGTCTTTAGCATTTTATTGGACTATTTTATGAAACATCTCCAAAGAAATATGTTGGAACTGGTATTTATTACCTTAATCTTATTGTCTGCCTTGAGAAGCTGCTAACTAAATGTTTTCTCCAGCTTTTCCTTAATTGCAGTGTGGTTAATTCCTCTCAACTGCAGGAAGCCAAGGTATTTATAGATTGTTGTTATTATTTTTTGTGGCCTGTAGAAGTAATCGGCATTCAACGAATGCCAAGAACATGCTTGGCATGAAGTAGTACATAGAACTAGATCCAGTTCCTGCCCCATGAACTTGATGTGAGATAAGCTAACTGGGGAGGAGAGAAGGAAGAGAAGACTTTCCAAAAAATTGTATCTCTTCTAAAATTGGAAGAAAATGAATTTCAGTTTAAAAGGAGACCTTAAGAATTCAATTAATAGGATAAAACACAGGTGAAACAGTCAGTAAAAGCTAAGACAGTATTTATGCTAAATTCATGAATCCAAGGAGTGAGTTATAGTAAGCCCTGGTATAATGGATAATTTATCTCAAAGCAAAACTGGGCTGGGCGCAGTGGCTCACACCTGTAATCCCAGCACTTTAGGAGGCCGAGGCAGACAGATCACATGAGGCCAGGAGTTCGAGACCAGCCTGGCCAACATGGCAAACCTCCATCTCTACTAAAAATACAAAAATTCCAGGTTCGGAGGTGCATATGTAATTCCAGCTACTGGGGAGGCTGAGGCATGAAAATCGCTTGAACCGGGAGGTGGAGGTTGTACTGAGCTGAGATCACACTACTGCACTCCAGCCTGGAGTGACAGAGGGAGACTTTGTCTAAAAAAAAAAAAAGTAAAACTGTAATGCTGTAAATGGGGGAGGAGAGGAAGGAGAGTAGGGAAAAAGTCAAGATGCGGAGATGCATGCATTCAGTGGAAGGATTAAGGAATCCTGAAAATTACCCTGAATTCATCTCCCTCTCCAACAGCCACATCTGATCAGTTTCCAAGTCCTGTCCCTATTATGTCCCAGATATCCTCTCCTCCTATCCCTGATTCTTTTGCTCTGTTTTAGGTCCTTCTTATCTGTCACTGGTCTCTTGTCGTGTCCTCTCCAATCTATCATCCATGAAGCAGCCATATAAACCTGATCAAAGTTCGTGGCTCAAAACCCTTAGGTGGCTGCACATGACTTAAGAGTAGCAATGCAAGGCCCTCATGACCTGACCCTGCCTGCGTGTTCAGCCTTATCTCATCTGGCAGAGGACTTGTAGCATCTGAACACACCAACAGACTATGCTGCCTCAACTCTCCATTTCTGTGCACGCTGATGTTCCTGCCTAGAATGGCCTGCCTTCTCTATTTCTATCCAACCAACTATTTATCCTTCAAGTTCAAAAATTATCTTCTCTGTGAGTACTTCTGACTTGTATCCAAGCAAATTAGGTGTTTGCCCTTCTGTGCTTCTACTGGACTTGGTAGATATAACCTTATTACAGCAGTGACCTTAGCACATTGTCACTGTTGAATCATATGTCTCTCTTTATGTGTACTGTTAACGTTTAGAAGACAGATGTCATGTCTTTTGTTTTTTATGTCCTCAGAGGTAATGGTTGCCGGCTGATGGAAGGACTGGCTGGGTCATGTCAGGCTGCAGGCTACTCAAGGACAGTGTGGATACTGAGTATCTGCAAAGGTTTTTGACTTTCATATACTGCAAGGGGGAAAGACAGGCTCTTGGAATTGTGGGAAGATGAATTTATTTCTCATTCTGGAAGGTTTCCAGCACTGGAGGACAGGAACAGTTGGTACAAATGTCCTGGATTTGTGGATATAATCTTGATGGGGGGACACCTGTTCTGTCTGCAGAACTGGCATTTATTTTGGACCCTGAGAAGCAGAAGCCTTCTGCATCTCCCAAGGGGGCAGCCAGGTCTGTGCAGGGAGGTTGCAGACCCAGGTTTGCGTTGTAATACAATTACTCTCACCATCTGGGGTTCTGCCTTAAAGCATGAGGGTGACTTGAACACTTCTGACCTCTGGAAACTCGGGGACGGTGAATTTCAAGACCAAAAGTGGCAAAGAGGCTGACTTACTTTTGGGAACATTAAAGGCCTCCATCTAAATGAACTTTGTGCATGTAGTGGACCACGTTTCATTTGATTCACCCATGTTACTTAAATTTGTTTAGGAATGGAATATTGTAATTGATTATTTTGTAGTGGGAATTTTAAGCATTTAAAAAGTTTGTTTAAAATTTATTTTTTATTGACTTTCCTGTGTATGTACAACTGTTGTCTAGTGTTGTAGGGGAATATGATTTAGGTGTATAATACAATTTAGAATCCTGAGATTCTGGGAGTCTAGTGAAAGCTATGTTATAGAAGCAAGTGAAAACATTGAAATAACCCAAGTTAGTACTATAAAAATGGCCTCAACAAATGCTGTACATCATTCTTCAGAGGAGCAGGGTACTGCTATGGTGTGGAGTAGTCAGGGAGTGCTTCACAGGGAAGAAAATGCAATTTGAGCTGTGTCTTGAAGTGGGGTAGAATTTGAAGAGGTATAATAAATAAAGGTAGTTCTGGGGCAGGAAAACAGCTACTGAGATGGGGATTCTTTATTCGTTTATTTATTTTTTAATGTATGGTGTTATTTGACCAAGTATTTTATGATATAGATCTAGGCTCATGATCCTCCAACTCCCTTAATCTTATCTAACCTCTTCTAATTCTTTGAATACCTACCATGTATTCAGTATTGGGCTGGATACAAAAGAAATGCAAGACATCATTCTTTTCTTTATGGAGCTTCAGTCTTGTAGATTACCGTATCATATGGAAAAACATAGAACCAGCAGCAGTTTTTGGAAATGAGAATGTAAAATTAGAACTTCAGATTCTGTCTTGCTGGTATGATACCCTGGGCTTACTCTCATTCTCTCACTGCTTTCCAGATGTGTCCTTTTTCTTTTCTCATGTGCTGCAGAGGTGGGTAAATAGGGTACTCTCTACCTTTCATGACAGGAAATTCAATGTCAGGTGATTTGCCAAAGTTTAGAGACAAGTTGGTGGAAGAACCATAGTGAGATGTTTGTGTTTTTGTGTGTTTGTTTAAAAATTGCTTCTCAGCTGGCTGTAGTATGAAGGGAGTTGCCTTGGAGCATACAGAAGTACCTCCTAGCTTTTCTGGGATGAATACTGCCCTTCCAAACATGCTCTGGTATTTTAGAAAGAGGTGTAATACATCAGGTCAACCAGAGTGCAGGTCAGAGTGCAGCAGCTCTGAGTCTGTTGCTGAGGAATTAGTGACTCATATGAAAAGCACCTCGGACTTGCTCATGAAGATTCTGAGATCCTCGTCAACTTGGTACTTGATCTCTGAATTTCCGTTCTACCCTCAGTCCTCTTGGGCCTTGGTTTTAGTGGAGGTAGGAGCTGAGAGTTGGAGTTGATCTTCGTTTGCTTCTTTGACTTTGTCTTTGATGGACCCCCCTGTCACAGATTAGGAGACAAAGCACGATTTGCATTTGCACTCTGCCTCCTGCAAAAATGCCATTTCTCAACATTTTCTTTCCATCTATCTCTTCTTTGTCAGTTTCAGCCTCTCAGCCACATTGATAAGCACATTCAAATTCTGGGCCACTCCTGCCACCCTGTGAGCCGTTTGTCTGTCCCTCTGCACTTCTGCAGCACTATTGATTTGCCGTTTGCTTGCACTTTAACTGGATCTGGATTGGCGTGTGCCTCTGGAAGGTTTTCCATCTATTGATCAGAGTTAATGGTACCCATCACCATGGTTTCTAGGATTGCTGTCTGGGATCAGCACAGTGTTGTTGCTAACCATTTTTTTGCCATGAAGCTGAGGCAGTCCAGGGACTCTGAGGCACTTAGAAGTAAACCTCAGAGCTCTGTTTTTCTTTTCAAAAATCTGTATGTGAGGATCTTTTTCTGCCCTTTCTCTGCTTGATTTCAAAATCCATCTTCTTCTTGTTCAGTTGCCTGTTCCTCATTCTGCTGTCTGACGGATGAAAAAACTCATGCCTTCTCTCCCGTGTGGTTGCTCAGGGTCTCCCTTGAGCCTTCAGTTATGCACATGCATACACACACACATGTAATTGGGTCTCGCTGTGTTGCTGTATACCTAGACGGGCATTTCTCTTGTGGCTGCTCATATTGCTATCCTTCCTACATAGCCACTTAGGAATCCACAGACAGAGCAACCTCCTTAACAGAAAGCAAGCAAGTGGTGATTGGCTTGGAGTGTGTATGTAAGCATATATGGGTCTGTGAGAGAATACTAGGTGGGTAAGAGGGGGTGCTGGTGTGGTCAGTGAAGCCACTGTCAGTACCTCACATTAAATGTTAAATGTAACCCCAGGAAACAGGATACATTGACACCTTTTTTAAAAAATGCATAATCTGTTGATTTGGTAAATAACTCTAGTTGGTGTAGCAGATATGCACAGTGTATTGGTAGCCAATTGCCTCAAAACCTAACAGCTTAAAGCAATCATAATCATTTATTCTCCCATAGTTTCTGTGAGTCAGGTTTTCAGAAAAAAGCATAGCCCAGTGGTCCTTGCTCAAGGTCTCTTAGGAGACTGCAGTTAGTCTAAGTTTCTGTTGTGCAGTGGGGCGGTGGTGATGGTGGGATACGTGGTTTCCCTTTGGCTTGGTTTTGTAAATGTGGGCAGAGTGGCCCAAGAGGATAAGACTTTGTGGAGATGGGTGGGAGGAGTTTGCAGTTTTTAGAATTTGTATAAAAATACATACATTGAAATTAATATGAGGTTATTAATAATTGTTGTGTTATACCCTTGCATAGCATTTAATTTTATTCATTTGGTTCCCCAGATCCATCCTGGATAGATAGTGGAGGGAGAAGCTGGTGAGGCCAAGTGCCAGTTTTTGAAGAACATCTCTGTGACCCTGGCAAGCTAGAGCCAGAGGCCTAGGGTCCTGTCTGTCTGGGGGCCATCCAGAAGGACTGAGCTTGGTTTTTCAGCACCCGTTTCTTCCTTACTTTTCCATGACTTCACTTAGGAGCCAAGGCATTGAGAAAGCCCTTCTCTAAGAGAGGTCATGTGCTTAGCTGGCAAGGCTACAGGCAGCACCTGTGGCACCCCTGGTGTGCCAGGGGTGTTTTACTGTCTTGCTAGTGAAATCATTCTCGAGGAAGGGGAAGGGACACTGCACCTAGGGCAGTTAGCCAGAGCAGGGGTTCACACAGGGCCAGGGATTCCTGGGATGTGGGACTTTCACTGCTAAAACCAGGGCAGTGCCAGGCAAACTGGGATGGTTGGTCAACCTAACTATACTTGCAGATGCTTCCTGGTTGACCTCCACCTCTACTGCCCTTGCCCTTGCTTCTTACACCTGAGTAACAAACCTCATAATAGGTAAGCATCTGGCAGAAGGCTCCCTTGTGGATGAGGGCTCTGGCTTGGGGCATGTTGTATTTCACTCTGCCCTAGTGTCTACCTCTTAGCCCATCCCGGGTTTTGACCTCATTCCCTCCTTAGTTGTTATTTTCTTGGGATATCCCAGAACTCCAGGGATGAGGTGGTTGAAGACCACAAGGCTCTAACCACCAAGACACTGTGTTTCTGTTTGGTGCTGAAGGATTGCAGGGGTCTCTGGGTTGGAAGCCAATGTGGCCCTGTGGCTTGCTTCCTGTTTGTTTTTGTGGGTGGGAGCTCTACCCTGCTGTCCATTCCAGATACAAGCCTAGACACTATCTATCAGGGGCTTACAGATAGCCTGTGAATGGGAAAGGACTGATGACAGGATGTCCACAGATCTCAGTGCTGGAGGAACAATGGATGCTTTCTCAGAGGCTCACTTCCAGAATTTTGCTTTGTTGAATGGGATATATGGAGGGAGTGTTGAAAAGGCTTTGTTACGAGAGGAGGAGAAAGGGAGATGACGCCACTGGTGCAGTGGAATAACCCTCTGTAGGAAGAACAGGGATTTCTGTCAGGGATGTTTGTTTAGCTCTGTGGTATGTAATTTGAATCTTTTGCCACAAAACAATCTTTATTAAAATATTGGTTTCTCTTTAAAAATAGCTTTTGTCAGACAAATCTGAACCCTTGCTGTGTTTCATTGGCATCTCTCAGAATGGGAGGCAAGCCGTGTGATTTCAGGTTCAGTTTCTCAGCCAGAGTTGCCATCTTACTTTTTTTTTTTTCTTTTGAGGCAGTCTTACTTTGTCGCCCAGGCTGGAGGGCAGTGTGTGATCTCGACTCACTGCAACCTCTGCCTCCCTAGTTCAAGTGATTCTCATGCCTCAGCCTCCTGAATAGCTGAGATTACAGGTGTGCACCACCACACGCAGCTAATTTTTTGTATTTTCAGTAGAGACAAGGTTTTGCCATCTTGGCCAGGCTGGTCTTGAACCCCTAGCCTCAAGTGACCCACCTGCCTCAGCCTCCCCTAGTGCTGGGTTTACAGGTGTGAGCCACCGCACCCGGCCTGCAGTCTTAATTTTGTTTTCTAAAGCATTTCTCTGTGTCCCAGAGAAGACCTTTGCCTGCAGGCCCTCTGTTCTCATCCACGACTACTTCCTTTTTTATTCCCTGGTTCCTTTTGTATTCATTCAAGGTCCTCCAGACAATCATTTATTTGCTAGGACAGAGTGTGGTTAATCTCTATATATATTATTAGAATCAAGGGCACACGTGCAGGTCTGTTACATGGGTATACCCAATGTTTAGCTCCCATTTATAAGTGAGAACCTACAATAGTTGGTTTTCTGCTCCTGTGTTAATTCCCTTAGGAAAATGGCCTCCATCTGCATTCACATTGCTTCAAAGGACATGATTTCTTTCTTTTTTTCACTGTGTAGCATTCTGTGGTGCATATGTAGCACATTTTCTTTATCCAGTTCACTGTCGATGGACACCTGGATTGATTCCATGCCTTTGCTATTGTGAATAATGCTGCAATGAACATATGAGTGCATATATCTTTTTTGGTAGAATGATTTATTTTCCTTTGGGTATATAACCAGTAATGGGATTGCTGGGTCAAATGGTAGTTCAGCTCTTAGTTATTTGAGAAATCTCCAGACTTCTCCACCGTAGCTGGACTAATTTATATTCCCACCAACAGTATAGAAGCACGCCCTTTTCTCCACAACCTGGCTGACATCCGTAATTTTTTGACTTTTTAACAAAAGCCATTCTGATTGGTGTGAGATGGTATCTCACTGTGGTTTCGATTCGCATTTCTCTAGTGATGATGAGCATTTTTTTACATTTGTTGGCCTTGTGTATGCCTTCTTTTGAGAAGTGTCTATTCATGTTCTTTGCCTACTTTTTACTGGATTTGTTTTTTTGCTTTTTGATTTAAGTTATTAAGCCTTTGTCGGATGCAAAGTTTGCAAATATTTACTACCATTCTGTAGGTTGTTTGTTTACAGTCTCTTTTATTCTTGCCTCCTTATCTTTGGCAAATAGAAAGTGTTCTGTAATTTTTAAAAAAGGAATGGAGCTTCAATGTGAAATACTAGGTGCTTTCCCTACATGGTCTCATTTAATCACACTGGTAATCTTGCAAAATTTCACTTCATAAATGATGAAGCTGAGGTGCTGGGAGGTTGACCAGATGGCTCAAATTCATAGAGCAGCTAGAAAGTGGTGCAGCTGGAATTGGAACCAATGAGACTTTTCATGTGATTCTAATATATATTTTTATTTTTAGAGCATTGGCTTTGAAGCCAGGATACCTGGGTCATAGCCTCTCTCACTTTGATTCTGTAACTTAGTGACCTTGAGCAAGACTCCTGATCATTGAACATTAGTCAGTCCTGCCTTGTTGGAGTAAAACAAGATGTGGGGCCAAAAGATCTTGGAGCTACTTTCTAGTGCTGATGTCTCTCTTCCCTCTTTGTTTCTGGGAAAATCTGTCCTCAACATCCATGTGTGCCCCTCACCTCCGTCCCCTTTCACTGGTCGCCCTTGTGTACTCTTTTCTCTTTGACTTCTCTGATTATTTTGTGGCTTTTCTTGCTCTCTTTCTTTCCACCTTTTGGTTAGAGGAACTAATGCCGGGACTTAATTTCTCAGACTTTCTACTTCCCTTTAGCTTACTTGGATTACCTTATCTGAAAAATCATTGCAAAAATAGTTGCTGTTTTGTGATGCTGCTGCCGATGTTAATGAGAATGATTAATTCCTCTGCTATGAGGACTGTTGGGTGGATCACCATAGGAAGTTGGGTAATATGATGGAGTCTTTATAGTGCAGGAGGAGTGGGACTGCCTGAAGGCAGGTAAAGAACTAGAAAACATCTTAAAATTTCTTGCTTAAAAACAGGAAAAGCTATCATTTGTCCATTCATTTGTTTGGTGGGCCAAGCTTTGTACTGGGCGCTCAGGATACAGTGGTGACAACAACAGTTATACCTTGGAGCTACCAATGCAGTCTAGTTTGGAGAGACACAGTTAATCTAAGAAACAGATATTAACTCACAACTCTGATAAGTGGAACCAGGTATAACAGGGAGAAGTAACTTAGATGTAGAGCTGACAGAAGATCTAAATGCCAATCACTTCATATGTATTATTTTATTTAATCTTTACAGTGGCTCTGTAAGGAAGATGGATAGAATGACAAGAGTGGACATCCTTATCTCGTTCCTGATCTTAAAGGAAAAACATTCAGTCTTTCACCATTAAATAGGACGTGGGTTTTTGTAGAAGCCCTTTATTAGTTTGAGGAAGTTCCTTTCTATCCATAATTTGGTGTGCGTGTGTTTCTGCGTGTGTGTGTGTTTAAATCATGAAAGGGTATGAAAGGGTATTGGATTTTGTCAAATGTGGGTTTTTTTTTGTCTGTTGAGATGAACATATGGTCATATGTTGAACTAACCTTTTATTCTTGGTGTACATTCTACTTGATCATTGTGTATGATCCTTTTTGTATGTTGCCGAATTTGTCTTACTAGTACTTCCTTGAGGATTTGAGGACAGGCATTGCTAAAGGCAAAAGCATGTGTAGCATATTGTCATCTTTCTTTCTGCTAACAGTGTAGGAAGTTTTAGAAAAATCCTAAAAATCAGCTTCAAGGACTCAAAAGGTGTAGTATTAATAGTAGTCTGGAGCCATTCCTTGCAGGGTCGTTGCTGACTTGTAACTTACACGTTAAGTGATGTATGTAAAGGTTATTCTGGCTTATAGAGACTCGATTGTTAGGACAGCGTGGAATATATTTTAGAGAGATTTCTAATCAAGAGAGTTTAAAATATAGAAAACTTTATATTTAAGTGGGGAACATGCCAGTTATCTGGAAATTTTACTCATTTGTGGGGTTTCGTTCAGCAGTGAGGCTGACAAATGATTAATGACTGCACTGCAGACCCCACATTCCCAACTCCAGGAAGGCTTTTCCTGGTCGCAACTTGCTCAGTCAGGAGGCAAATGTGACAGGGTGTTTACCTCAAACTGAGCCCATCCCATGAGGTTCTGTGAGCAATGTCATAGTTAGCCATTCCCTGATGAGGGGTGGCAGGTGGGGGTGTTTGCCAGTTGTCTCTGTGGTCTGGTCACTGGTAACACTCTGCTTGTGCCATTCACCGCTTCCGTCTTCACTCCTCTTTGATTCTGTTGAGACTAATTTCTTGATTCTGCCCTTCCATTTACTCTGGCATTTTAGATCACCTCACTCTGTGTACAGTTATTAGTCTATGAGAATTCAAGGAGGCTATTATGGTAAAGCTACAAATTCTGTACCGTCAGGATCTTCTTGGCTCACAAAGCAAGAACATGATAATACAAAGAATATTATCTCCTTATGATTTTATAATATTTTCTAAACTATAAAACTTTGATCTGCATTATCTAATTTTGATTTGCAGTGGTGCAATCATGGCCTACTGTAGCCTTGACCTCCGGGGCTCAAGCGATCCTCCCACCATGGCCTCCTGATTAGCTGGTACTACAAGCGTGTACCACCACACCTGGCTAAATTTTTTCATTTTTATTTTTTATAGAGATAGGATCTTCCTATGTTGCCTAGGCTGGTCTTGTACTCTTGGGCTCAAGTGATCTCCCCACCTCGGCCTCTCAAAGTGCTGGGATTTCAGGAGTGAGCCATCGTGTCTGGCCCATCTAATTTTGATTCTTATGACAACCCTGACATGTAGGTAGTACAGATACTAGGTACATTTCATGAATGAAACAGAGGCTTGGTGAGTTTAAGTACTTAGAATTTAGGAGGTGTAGGATGCTGGTGCTGCGCAAAGCTGAGTGCTTTCGTTCTTCATGTGAAGAATAAGGGATCTCTCTCTATTGTCATCTGACAGCCTTCTCATTTCTTCAGTTTACTGTTCTCCAGTAGTTGGATGACCATTTCCCTCCTTCGGTGTCATGGCACCATTTTTATTTATGTGCCTTTAATTCCATTCCCAAAGTCATTCAGATGAACCAAATAGGGATCCCCGTCCATTCCTTGTAAGTCTTGGTGCCCCACCATTTTTCACTGATGTGTTTTTGACCTTCTGACCATTTGGGTGTCCATACACAGGCATCCTCATCTAGCTCAAGTTGAGTTTAATGTAGTGAACCAGCCCTTGCTGGGGCATTGGCTTATGTTCATCCTGATTACTTATTTCCTACTGAAGTATTAGCATGGTGGTACAGGGTAGGGAGTCCTACACTGGTTCTGATTCTGCCACTCACAAGCTACATTTTCATTCTTTCTCTGAGCCTTGATTTTCCCTTCTATAAAATGAAGTGTTAGATCAAATCACATTTGAGGTCACTTAAACTCTGTCATTGGATCTGACTTCCTTATTGGTTTTCTGGTGTTCTTTGTTCACCTATCCATTCCTGGTTTACCTGATACAGGTGATGATTTTAATGATCATACAGCCTTTGTTAGTGTATCCCTTTGCCTCACACCATGTGTTGGACTTTCTTTTCTTTTCTTTTCTTTTCTTTTCTTTTCTTTTCTTTTCTTTTCTTTTCTTTTCCCTAGGAGAAAATAACCTGCTGGCCAAGTCAGCATCCCAGGTAGGCTTGGCAGAAAGTGCTGCTGGCCCAGGGTACAGCCCGGCCTCTGCCTCACACCTGCCTCTGTGACACGAGCCAGAGATTTTAATCACCAAGCTGAAGCTTTTATTCAGGAGCTGATAGTTGAAAGGCCAGAACAGTTTCTCTGTCTTCCTGCTTTTTTTCTCTCCTCTTTGCTGTACCCCTCAGATCCTCATAATAGAAATAATCAGGCCAACCCATCTAAGCTTTTGCTAATGGAGACTAAAAGAACTGAAAGACACAGCCTCCCCATGGGCACGCTGGTTGGATCGTTCTGTCTTACCCTCTGTCCCTTTTAGAGAATTGCATGGCATTAGCATAAAGACAAGTCATCACAATCATTTTGCACCCAGCCCCTTAATGTTGAGGAGCAGGAAGGATTCTGCTGTGATCTCCGGCACATTCATCGGCCCCTGCTGAGCTACTGATCAATAGTGACACAGTTGCATCAGATGGCCTTCAAATAGTGCTTCCTTTTTCAGATGGGCTGGGAGAGAGAGGAAGAAATATAAGTGCCTCATTCCTCTTAGACTACAAATAAATGAAGACGTGGTGTGCAGCTGCATTTCAAGCATTTTGGAAGCTTTTCTGGTGTATGTGAGGGGTGGGTGGGGGGGTTGGCACTGAGGCTTCTCTCTTGATTGCAGTTGAGAGCAAGGATGCTGCTAAATGTCCACATGGGCGCTTTGAGTCCCTATCCCCACGTCCCTTACACCCTAGCACCTGGAGAGCCCCGAGCAAGCCTCACAAGTGGGGAGTGGGATACCCTGACGCAACTTTTCTCTTTTTCCTCCCCTCCCCCAGAGTATTTAGTAGGAGGTCACTGGCTGAGTGTGTGCCCTGGAATCTGGGGCCGCTCCTGCTGCTGCAGTTAATGCTGCTTTGTTCCATGCTAAATGAGGCGAGAACTTTCACCCTGGTCACATTCATAATCCCGCTCAGCAGGACGCTCAGCTGTGCACAAGAGCAGTTTCTGCAGGCAGGGAAGGGCTTTCCCTTTGGACAGTCCTTTGGAAAGCTCCTTTGGTTCTCTGTTTCTGGAAGCTATCAGTACAGAGGATAGGTTCAGGGACTAACTCAGATGGGCAATCTCAGCTGGGGGTTTCTAGGCACGACCAGGGTATCAGATTTCTTTCTGCTTGTGTGTGTTTTGGAGAGAGGACACAGTATGACCAGGAGACCAGCGGGATATGAGGAGGTAGACAGGGAGACCAGACTGCATTTGGGACCCCCAAGGGAGAGAGTTTGGAAGAATGCAGGGGTCCTAGACTAGAAGCCAGGAGCTTGAGGGAGACTGAGCCCCTTCTCTGCCATCTGCTAACTGCTTTGGGCCTCACTGTCCTCTGTAAAAGAAGGGAGTTACCCCTGAAACTCACATGTTGTATCCTGTGTGCTGAGGCTGTAGAACTGAGCAGCTTCAGAGAGGAGATGAGAGCTGGGAGTGCAGCAGAGGCAGGGACCTTTACGTTATGCCTATTTCTGGGGGCCCTGTCCTTTCCTGTGGCCTTGCCTGCGCTAGCTAGTCAGTGGGGCTTATACAGACCCATAGCAGAAGATTCTGCTAGCCTCTTCTGAAGCATGTTTTCTTGTTCTTAATGATAGTTAACTTGGCTGGTCATAAATCCTAAATCTGCCTCCTCTGAGGTGGGGAGCAATTAAAATCTCCACTTGATTTTCTTGTTTTTCCAACTGTCCCCTTCTGCTGGCTTCCTTGGAGTTTCCTGAGCACATGCACAGTTGGGGGTCCTGAAGACCTGGCTGGGGTTTACACATGATTTTGGAGGCTTCCCCTCTGTGACTCCCTCCTGCCTGCCCTCTCTTTTAAGCTCCTCTGTCTGTCCCGTCTCTGGTATCCAACTCCCCAGGGTGTCAGAGTGAGCTTTTCTGCCTGAGCTCCAGCCAGCCTGCACTGTGCCTGTGGGGTTGTGCTGCCAGACGAGATGCCCCACACCCAAGCCTCACCAAGAGCAGTTCCCTTCTTTCAAAGCTTGACTTCTCATAATCTCTGCCTGTTTTTTGTCTCTTTCCAGGGCTTTCAAAGTTACTATTATTATCTTAAACAATAGACTTTATTTTTTAGAGAAGTTTTAGGTTAAGAGAAAAATTGAGAGGCAAGGCCAGAGTTCTCATATATTCCCTTCCTTCCCAATTTCCTTATTATTAACATCTTACATTAGTATAGTACATTAGTTACAATTGATAAGCCAATATTGATACATTATTATGAACTAACATTCACAGTTTATATTGTGGTTCACTTTTTGTGTCCTGCGTTCTATGCAGAGCTATTTTTTCTATCTTGTTCAGAGTTCCTATTTGTTACTTGTGGGAGGCTTAGTCTGATACTAGCTACTCCAACTTTATCAGAAGCAGAATAATCTGATGCATTTATTTTTGATTGATAAATACAAGGCCGGGTGCCGTGGCTCATGCCTGTAATCCTAGCACTTTGGGAGGCTGAGGCAGGCGGATCACGAGGTCAGGAGATTGAGACCATCCTGGCTAACATGGTGAAACCCTGTCTCTATGAAAAATACAAAAAATTAGCCAGGCGGGGTGGTGGGCGCCTGTAGTCCCAGCTACTCTGGAGGCTGAGGCAGGAGAATGGAGTGAACCCAGGAGGCAGAGGTTGCAGTGAGCCTCTGAGATCGCGCCACTGCACTCCAGCCTGGGCGACAGAGCGAGACTCCGTCTCAAAAAAAAAAAAAAAAAAAAAAAAGATAAATACATTTTTCCCTTGTCTCTGGAAGCATCTGACATAAACCTTGTGAATAAAAGGAGTTTCCAGAAGAAGGTGATGGTGATGGCAGAAAGTCTAACAAGTCTATGGATGGCAATTACATTGGTGAATGTTTTGAGCTTTCTGTCTTGCTGCTTTTCACATTATGATTCGTGTACCAGGGGCCACAACAGTAGAGTTGATTCGTGTCTTCAGAAGTTAATCTCCAGAAAATAGGGTGGAAGCCAGAAAGTGAAAGCACTTTATGAAATATTAACTTAGTACTGAGGCTGAGGTTGTCCAGAAACTTATAAAAAAATTTGAAGTCTTTCAGTTAACTTTATTTGCAGTTAGCTCCTGCTTATCTGGAAGATAAGATAGAACAGATACAGATAATCCCATATCTTGATTACCTATACAGTTTGCATCTTCTGTATAGTTTTTTTCTTTCTAGATGTTAATGAAAAAGAAGTAGGCCCTGGTATTTTTAAACTCCTTTACCTTATTTCCCCTTAAGCTCAGTGGTCAATGTTCTGAATAGAGGCCCTGTTTGATGTCTCACAGCAGGGATTCCTGGAAGGGGGGGATGCAGGAATGCTACAGAAGTCTTACAGAAGGCTAGGTGATTAAAAATCCACCAGCAGGAAGGTTTAACATACCACCCCTCTTGGTAAACCAGGAATTGCATGTGCTACTGTAAAAGCATCTGGCTTAGGTCCAATTGAAGTACCTGGATAAAAGTCAAGTAAGTTTTGCTGTGGGACTATACAGAGTGTAATGGAGGGCTGGAAGGAGCAGGCTGATGCCTCAGATGCCGGAACACCAGGCAGAATCCAGGACTCAGGATGCTCCTCAGAGGGGAGATTCTCCCATGGGCACTTGGGGTGAATCTGTGTTCATTTTTGGAGGATTCCACTCAGTCAAATGTATTTTGAGCATCTCCTGTGTACCTGGACCTGTGGGAGGCACGGTCAGCTAGTGATGACTAAAGCATGTTTTAGCTGTGTGTTCTAGACAGGAGAATTGCATGGAGGTATGGGAGTCCTCTCTAAGGGTATCTCACCTACCCTGGGGGTAAACAAAGGGGAAGCAGAGATTAAGCAGAAATCTACAGGATCACGAATGTTGGAAGATTAGGGGACGAGTGGGTAGAAGAGTGTTCTGTGCACAGGGAGGAACATGTGTAGATGCCCTTGAATGTGAGAAGATATGGTGTGATTGAGGAATTTCTGAATAATTGGCAAGGCCACCGGTGTGAGATGAAGCTGGACCATGTGGCTATGTAGGCCATGCTGAGGATTTTGATTGCCATCTTTGAGCAAATGGAAGCAAGTGTGGGAGGTTCTTAAAGAAGGGAATAAGATGACCCAATTTGCTTTGTAAAGAGATCACTCTGGCAGCTTCATGGAGAATGGTTTGCAGAGGGCCATGTGGGTAGTGGAGAAACCAGTAAGGAGGCCATTGTATAGACAAAGTGAGAGAGGAAGATTTTCTGGGATCAGGTAATGGCAGTGTAGACAGAGAGGTAGAGGGGAGAGAATTGGGAGGTCCTGATCACTGATTAGCTGTGTTGGGTAAGGGAGAAGCACATTCAGGGATGACTCTCAAGTTTCATGCTTGAAAAACTGGTGGATTTCCTGGGGGCTGCTAATCAGGATGAGGAAGGCTAGAGGAGGAACATGACATGGGAGAAGGAGGGGAAAAAGGATGAGTTTCCATTTTGAAATATATTCCTCCAATTCCCAGGCATCAGGCCAACCTAGCTCCATTGCCCTAGGAACGTGTGGGAGCCTGCATCCTGCAGGAGAGGCAGATAAAAGGAGTGCTGTTTCAAAGTGATCAACTGCCACCAGTGTATCAGTCTTTGACTGAAGGCAGGGAATTGGTTTTGCCTGACCCCTGTAGGAATTGACAGAGCCCGGATATCTGAAGGTTGTTGGCTCCTAGGCCTGAACTTCATCTACCTGCTGAGCTAACCTTCCAGTCAAGAGTGGGAGGGTGCTGCCTGAGTTCAGTTTACTGCAGAATTGCTTGAAGTTGAGCAGTTAGAAGGGCCACCCTCCAGCAAGTGTGTCTGGTCTTAGATGGTGTCTTACACTTTGCTCAAGATGAAGACTCAGGGACAGACAGAAGTTAGTTGTGGAGGTGGTAATGATTAGTTATCAAGGTACTCTTTGTTGTGGTGTCATATGTGTAAAGAAAGTATTCACATACCACACCCTCTGGTTTTGCCCTGTGCAGTAGACTTTCTGACCCTTTGCTTCCCTGGCATTGTAGTTCTGCTCTTGATTCATGTTATTAGAGTGGATGTTTAGCTTTTGTCTAGGAGATGCAGACCTGAATCCTGCTTTGTATATCGTTTTCATCTCTCTGGATGACCCTAAGGTGCAGCTATAGCGAAAACAGGTTATTTATTCCAGACACATTCTCAAAAAGGCAGATTAGTGATTCTTGTTTGTAATTTATTTTATTTTAAAAAATTTATTTTCAATTTTTGTGGGTACATAATAGGTGTATAGGTTTATGGGGGCACATGAGATATTTTGATACCGGCATGCAATGCATAATAATCACATCAGGGTACATGGGGTATCCATCACCTTAAGCATATATCCTTTCTTTGTGTTACAGATAATCCAATTACATTCTTTCTGTTATTTTTAAATGTACAATAAGTTATTGTTGACTATAGTCATCCTATTGTGGTATCAAATACTAGATCTTACTCATTTTACCTAATTATATTTTTGTACTCATTAACCATCCTTCCCTCCCTGCTGCAACTACCCTTCCCACCTACTGGTAACCATTGTTCTACTCTCTCTTTCCATGAGCTGAATTGTTTTAACTTTTAGCTCCCACAAATAAGTGAAAACATGTGAAGTTTGTCTTTCTGTGCCTGGCTTATTTCACTAACCTCCATTTTTATCTGTGTTATTGCAGATGACAGGATCTCATTCTTTTTCATGGCTGAATAGTATTCCATTTTACTGCATTTTCTTTATCCATTTGTCTTTTGAGGGACACTTAGGCTGTTTCTAAATCTTGGCTATTGTGAATAGTGCTGCAATAATCTGGGAGTGCAGATATCTCACCAATATACTGATTTCCTTTCTTTTGGGTATCCTAGCAATGGGATTGTTGGATCATGTTGTAGTTCTAGTTTTAGTTTTTTGAGGAACCTCCAAACTGTTCTCCATAGTGGTTGTACTAATTTACATTCCCATTGATAGTATACGAGGGTTCTTTTTTCTCCACATCCTTGCCAGCATTTATTATTGCCTGTCTTTTGGATAAAAGTCATTTTAACTGGGGTGAAAGATATCTCATTGTAGTTTTGATTTGCATTTCTCTGATAATGATGTTGAGCACCTTTTTATGTACCTGTTTCCCATTTGTGTGTTTTCTTTTGAGAAATGTCTAGTCAGATCTTTCACCCATATTTAAATCAGATTATTAGATTTTTTTCCTACAGAGTTGTTTGGGCTTCTTATATATTCTGGTTATTAATCCCTTGTCAGATAGGAAGTTTGCAGATTTTTTCTCCCATCCTGTGGATTGTCTCTTCACTTTGTTGATTGTTTCCTTTGCTGTGCAGAAACTTTTTCAACTTGATGTGATCCCATTTGTCTATTTTTGCTTTGGTTGCCTGTGCTCATGGGGTATTACTCAAGAAATCTTTGCCCAGTCCAATGTCCTGGAGAGTTTCCCCAATGTTTTCTTTTAACAGTTTCATAGTGTGAGGTCTTAGTTTTAAGTCTTTAGTTCATTTTGTTTTGATTTTTGTATATGGTGAGAGATAGGAGTCCAGTTTTATTCTTCTACATATGGATATCCAGTTTTCCCAGCACCATTTATTGAAGAGACTATTCTTTCCCCAATGTATGTTCTTGGCATCTTTGTTAAAAATGAATTCACAGTAGATGTATGGATTTGTTTCCGGGTTCCCCATTCTGTTCCATTGGTCTATGTGTCTGTTTTTATGCCAGTACCATGCTGTTTTGGTTACATGTTCTGTAGCACGTACATGTACATGTTCTGTAGCATGTACCTGGTTACATGTTTTGTTCTATAGCCTAATTTGAAGTCAGGTAATGTGATTCCTTCAGCTGTTTTCTTTTTGCTCAGGATAACTTTAGCTATTCTGGGTCTTTTATGGCTCCATATAAATTTTAGGATTGTTTTTTCTATTTTTGTGGAGGATGTCATTGGTATTTTGATAGGGATTGTATAGTACAGACACTTTAACAATAGTGATTCTTCCAATCCATGAACATGGGTTATCTTTCCATTATTTTGTGTCCTCTTCAATTTCTTTCATTAATGTTTTGTAGTTTTTATTGTAGAGATCTTTCACTTCTTTGGTTAAGCTAATTTCTAGGTATTTAGATTAGTGATTTTCTTTGCATGAATGAGAAGGAAGGAAGGAGGAAGAGCAAGTGAGTGTGTGGTGTGAGTGTGATGTGTTAGTAGGGGTGTGGGGTGAGGCAAGTGTGTGGCATGTGAGGTGTGCATGTACATGCACACCATGACTGTGTGTGAAGGTGTGTGGTACATGTATGCACACATACCAGCTGGGGTAGTGGCTGATGTAGTGAAGGAGTTACTTGTGGGGTGAAGATGGTAGATGTCTTAATGTGAGCCCCTTGTTAGGAAGCCTTGTCCAAAACTCGAAGCTGCCTCTTCTCTCCACCTGTCCTCCCTGCATCCTATGTTTCCTTTGGCTTTCTCAGTCCAGCAGTGCCTCTTCCAGAAGAGGTAGAAATGGGCCAGGGTCATGGTAGCAGGATAGGGATGGGTCCCATCTGGGTATTTGTGTTCAGGCCCAATGGTGGGTCTCACTGGGCAGCAGCCACTTTCCTGGTCTGCAGGGATCCAGTGGGAGGACCATACAGTCCCCCAGGCTCCCTGTGATGGGTGACCTTTCTCGGTCCTGTGGCCCTAGCTCTCATGTGATGGCTGAGGGAACATGAGCCCCTCAAGGCCTGTGTGTTCCTGACTGCACGGCATTCAGGGCAGGAGCCATCAGCTGTGCAGTGTCAAGGAGAGGGGGCATGGAAACTGCCCCCAGCTGGAGGGCCTGTGAAGTTGGGCAATCACGAATCTGGGCCTTACGTCATCCCTAGCTTTGGGTCGCTGTCTTGTTGACAGACTGCACCGCCTCAGCAGAGCTCAGAAGGAAAAATGTAACCACAGTTAAATCTGGCCACGCTATCAGATCTAAGTGGTTTTGTTTACCTCAGCAAGTTGCAAGGTTCTTCAATAGCTGTGTTGCTCCCCATGGGCCGTGGTGGGGCTGTCCCCTTGGGGCCAAACTGCAATGTGCTCACTGCTTGCCAGCTGTGTTCTTCAGTGTATTAGCACAAACTGTTGATCAATACTAGGGGAAATCCCTTTGTGGTATTTAGTTTTTGAAACCCTCCTCACTGGGGTCAGGCCTCAGCTCCAAATTTCGGGAAAAACTTGCTTTTCCCGTAACTACAGGACATCCCTTTCCCGCACAGATGTCGCAGTCTTATCTTCACTCTTAATGGAATCTTTGCTTGGGTAGACTTTTAAGTTATTCTGGGCTCTTAATTTCTAGTATATCCCTTGGGCTGTTTTATGTAATTTATGTATAATAAGGAAAGGCAAGTCCCAATGAATCAGTGTGTAATGGGATGGTGTATATGAAGGCGCTCATGTCATAGATGCTTAATCAATGAATCAGTGTTGGGTTGTCCTATTTTCTTGTTTCATTCTTATAAGCAATGATATCTAGAGATTATACCTTTTTAATTTTTACTTTTTGAAACAGAGCCTCAGTCCATCACCTGGGCTAGAGTGCCATGGCACGATCTCAGCTCAGTGCAACCTCCGCCTCCTGGGTTCAAGCAATTCTCGTGCCTCAGCCTCCCGAGTAGCTGGAATTACAGGCCTGTGCCACCACACCCAGCTAATTTTTGTGTTTTTAATAGAGATGAGGTTTCATCATGTTGGCCAGGCTGGTCTCGAACTCCTGACCTCAAGTGGTCTCCTTGCCTCAGCCTCCCAAAGAACCAGAATTACAGGCATGAGCCACAGTGCGCAGCCAAGATTATACTTTTGATCCAGCAATCTTACTTCTAGGAATCCAGCAATCTTACTTCTAGAGCTACTTGGATGGGCTCAAACTTGGCTAGATGAAAAGTATAATTTGTAGTAGTGTCATAGCATGTCCATCAGTAGGGGAGCCATTATATGTAATGTAGTAGTCCTGTATTCATTGGCATAGAGAGATGCCCTAGTTGTATTTAAAGTCAAAAAACCAAGTTGCAGAACAATGTGAGTAATATGAACCTTTACATAAAACAAATTCCCTCCTGTCTGTGAATATATACCCATCAGTACACAAAGAGAGATGTACATCAACTGTTACAGTGGGGACTTTATTCTTTTGTGCTGCATATTTCTGCATTATTTGAATAGCTTACAGTAAGAAAGTACTCATATTAAGCATTCGTCTTCAAAAAATTTTAAATAAATTAATTCATTTCTTTCCTCTAGTCGGGAACTTAATCAAATGTGTCAGGTATCTAAAAAATCTAGGGCTCAATCAGTGAAATTCCATTAGTTAAAAAAGGTATATATTCTTTTTTTTTTTTTTTTGAGAGCACTAATATTTGCCAATCACTTTTGTGTAGGACATTTTATTCTGTTTGATCTTTACTGAGAGCCAATTTTACAGTTGAGGAAATTGAGACAAAAAAAGTGAATTGCCTTGCCATAAAGTAGTGGTGGAAGAGTCTTCACACTCAAGGCTTTCTGGCTTGAAAGGCTGCTTGGTTAGACACAGTGCTCTACCAGATCTCTGGTTAAGAGCAAGATGAAAAAAGGAAGCAGTAATTTCTGGTTAACTTGCTTTTTATAAAGTTAGAAACAGACTCAAAACAAAACACCCTGCTGGCTCTTAATTTCTTCATCTGTAAAATGGGCAGATGAGCTAGTCCTTTACCCTTTGGAACTTTCTGGGATTAGGGACACTTGCTACCCCTCCTCTCAATGAGTGTTTGCTTCTCCCCCACAGTACGTAGGAAGCCTGGACGTGCCAAGGCCCAACAGCAGGGTGGAGATCGTGGCTGCCATGCGCCGGATACGGGTGAGTGGCCAGAGGTGGACTGTGTGGAGCGGGGAGTCAAGTGCCTTAGCTGCTGGCCCTTCTAGGTAGGGCTGGAGGGGCCAAAATGGATGGCTACACCCCTTGCAAACCCAAACTCCTCCTCTCTGTACCCTCTAGGTAGCTGTTCTGAATTGAACATTTGATCTTGATGAAAGGCCAATGTTAAAATGGATGTGATGGCTGGAGTGGTACCATCTTCCCTCTCTTGTGACCTGTAGCTCCTCAAACTGAGATACATGTTACCTTGATGATGTGTGGTGACTGGCCAGGGACTGATGTCTCTTTTTTATTCAAAGATTTTAGGGAAAAGGTTTAGTAATGATCTGGTAATTGACTCAAAAAGATGGGGTTTCACCGTGTTGCCCAGGCTGGTCTCGAACTGCAGAACTCAGGCAATCCACCCACCTTGGCCTCCCAAAGTGTTAGGATTATAGGCATGAGCCTGTATAATGTTTATAATGGAAGCTTTTATTAGAAACGGTGGCTCTTGAATAGAATGGGAGTGGAATAAGTACTCTAAATAGGAAAAATAACATTAGCAAAGATATAGTATAGTGACGAACTGTTGCCTGGATAAGGCAGGACAAAGAAATTGGCTTGATTAGGGCATTCGAGGGTGGGTAAGCGATGTGTTATATGGGGAGGGTTGAGCTAGTTAACAAAATGGTTTGAACTTCAGTCTGAAGGAGTTTGGGATTGAGTCCATACACAGTGTGAAGCCTTTATACATATATATATATATATATATATATATATATGTATGTATATATATATATAGAGAGAGAGAGAGAGAGCTTATATATAGAGAGAGCTCATATATCTATATAGAGCCTATATACATACATATATACATATATATATATATATATAGAGAGAGAGAGAGAGGTATAGAATATAAGATTTACTTGGACTTTTAAGAGTAAATGTGAGATTTTAACAAAATTTTATTGGTTGGATGCTGTAGGCTCTGGGAGTGTAAGTGCATTTTCTTCTGCCATTTTGTCTACTTTCGGAAAGTTCAGTATACATTCTCGTTGGTATACATGGTTCAGTCTGTGAACTTGTTGCTTTCTGACTCTGTGGTACATGAAGCTGAGACTGAACAAGAATCAAATTCTCTTCTGATAGCTGTGAAGGAATTTGTCCATGTGCTCTGCACTGGAACAGAATAAATTACCTTGTACTTGTGCATTTCAAAGGTAGGTTTGGGATTGGTGAAATGGATTTTAAGTGTTTTTTTAAAGAGATAATTGGCATTAGAGATGGCATGATTGGTCATCCCTGGATGCAGCCTGGTTTGTTCTTTAGAATAATTGTTCTGTAGAATAATCTACTCACCTAAATGGAAAAACATGTAGGTGATGCTGTAGCTTCATTTTGCTTTGTTAATTTTACTTTCAGCCAATCCTTCCTCTGGTCAACAGAAACTTGAGTTCAATGACAGCAACGTTGGGAAGAAAATTTGCATGCTTGGGGCTGTTTCTCTGAGCAGTTCATCAGCCTAATAAAATCTTTTCATTGCCTTGATCTTCCCAGTATTTCAGCATTTTTTATTGTTAAATTAAATTTATTGAGACTGCTATTAAATACAACAGTACTGTTTTTCATGGACACAGTAAGAAGTAGCTTCAAAGCACTTTCACTTGAGTTGTTTCATTCAACATTCACAGCAGGCTGTGATGTGGGGAACCAGTTACCCTCATTTTCTAGATTAAACTGAGGCTCAGAGGGGTAGGGTGAGGGGTCTCGCAGGTCTGGGAAGGGGCAGGCATGTGGCCTGAATGCATTTCTTCTCTCAGTCTCATGAGAACATGCAACTTTCGAGTGTTTCCAGGCCTCTTCTTTTCTTTCACCTTCTAGCTCAGATAGAAAGCACAGAGGCCTCGGCTGGGGAACATCTAGAGGTGTTACAGTTGTTAGGATGGGCTGCTACTTTCACCACAGTTGTGGTTGCTGCTGTGATAAGGACTGGACCTGCAGCTGGCCTGTCCTTGGGGTTTCAACCAAAAAAAGTCCCTTTTTAATTCACTTTTGATGAAGAGATAGGGAATATGTTGTCAGTAATACCACTATCATTATGAAAGTGATATCTCTGTTAATAGTAGCTACTATTAGGAATAGCTACTTATGTGCCAGGTGCTTTGTTAGGCTTTTTAATATTGAAATAATATTTTATTATTTTATTTATTATTTACAACTACTCTAGATGAAGATGTTATTATTACATTTTATAGATGAGGAAATAGAACCTTGGGTGGATTCAATAATTCTAGGTCAAGTTGCTGTTAGTAGGAAGAGTTGGGATTCATATTCAGGACTGTGCTGGCCCATTTGTAATCCTGCTGAAGGCTCTTTGTGACCCTAATATGAGTCATTACCCCAGCTGAGGAACCAAAGAACTGGGACATGGGACCTCCCCAGTAAGAGAGCCAGTGGCAGAGATACAACTTCATGGAACAAACAGAGGTACAGGAAAACATCACCTGGAAGCAAGGGAAGGCCGAGGCATGGTATGGGGCTGGCTGGTTGTGGGATCTGGAGGCATCTGGGGTTGGAATGTGACCCCAGTCTCCTTTTCCCTCATCATCTGCCAGCCCTTATGGCACATGTGCCTCTTCCTGTGGCTCCCTTCCTATGTGCTGCTTCCAGTGCTTAATGAGCAGCTCATTAAATTAGAGGGAGCAATTAATTGGCCAGAAAGCTGTTTGGTCTGGCTGTCCAGTCTCTTGTTTAGACTGGCCACCATTAATAGCAAGTGCCGTGGTATGTGTTTTACCCTAAACCCCTCAATTCACTGCTAGGTCCAGGCTGCTATTTTCTTTTCTTCTTTCCCTTTTAAAAGCTGTGTTGGCTGTAATTACAGCTGTCAAGAACTAGGGCATGGGATTTCTGTGTAAAGGACTATTCTTGACTTTGTCCTTTTATGTAGAACGGTGCCAGGCTAACATTGGGCAGGCTTTTGGTTGCTGGGTGTTCTGATGGGTTCAGAAGACACAGGCCTTACAGCTTGGCTGGAGCAGTGGGTAGACCTTGGAAAACAGCAGTTATGATAAGGATCACATGTGTGTGAGATGTCAACCTCCCTGATCCTGTCTAGAGCACTAAAGGGACAGTTGATGGGCAGTGAAGATCATCTGTTTCCCAGAGAGAGAAGCATTCAGAGTGAAGGGATCTGTGTGATGTGCCCCATTCATTCTTTGAGCTGGGGCTCTAGCTGGTGTGTGCACTCCTATTCCTTACCCCAGAGAGGACTCTGAGCTAAATATCTGGACTTTGTTTTTCACTGGTGCTTTCCTCTTCCCTCTCTCTATTTCTCATTTGGTCTCTCACCCTCTTGATGGTCTTTCTGAATTTATGTTATCTGTCTTGAGCGTATTTTGCTTTTTTTCCTTTTTAATGTGCTTTCAGTATTTTTTATGGTGGTAAATGTGTAACATTAAATTTAACTATTTTTAAGTGTGAAGTTCAGCAGTGTTAAGTATATTCACACTGTTGTGTCACAGATCTCTAGAACTTTTTCATCTTGCAAAATGGGCACTCTATACCCATTAAACACAATTCCCCTTCCCCCTCTTGCCAGCCCTTGGGAACTACCTTTCTACTCTCTGTTTCTGTGATTTTGACTACTTCATATGAATGAAATCATATAGTATTTGTCCTTTTTTGACTGGCTTATTTCGCTTAGCATAATGTCATCAAGGTTCATCCATGTTGCAGTATGTGACAGGATTTCCTTCCTTTTTAAGGCTGCGTAATATTCCATAGTGTGTATATACCACATTAAAACAATCCATTCATTTAACTATGAACATTTTGGTTGCTTCTACGTCTTGGCTGTTGTGAATAGTGCTGCAATGAACATAGGTATGTAAATATCTTTTTGAGATCTTGCTTAGAAATTTTTGGGATATATACCCAGAAATGTGATCGCTGGGTATGGTAGTCCCGTTTTTAATTTTTTTGAAGAACCTCCATACTGTTTTCCATAATGACTATCATTTTGCATTACTATCATATCTTCCTTGTTTATTGTTTACCAGAGAGTAGAAGCTAAGTGTTAGAACCAAGACCAAACTGCAGGCCTCTGATTCCAGATCTGGTACTTCCCCCTCTCTGTGCCAACTCCTTGGTATTAGGTTTTTCCATATATTACTCTCTGATCTCTACAATGACCCAGACAAGAAGGAAGCTTAAGGGACAGTCCCCAGAACTACAGGATGGTTGTCCTGCTCGCTCTTTGTTTACCAAGGATCCAAAGGTCTGAGAAGTTGCCAGCTGGAAAAGGAAGGGGAAAGTGAGAGAAGAGGGAACATGGCTCCTTTTTAAATTGAAACATATTTTTATTTTCTTTTAGCTGTATAACTTAGAACAATTCACAAAGTTTTCAGGGAAGTTCTCCTTGAGCTGGGGATTGGTCTGACACTGGCGCCGCTTGCTTGGAGGTTGCTGGTTGAAGGTGCAGCGTGGCTGGTAATGCTGAAACCAGGTTGCTGGCATTGCACTGTCAGTCCAACTGTGTGAATAGGTGAGTCCAGCAGCCAGATGTTTGGTATGATTTGCATTAGTAAATATGGACACCAATCTGTCATTTAACTTTTTAGCTTTCCTGGGAAGGCAGTACTATGTAGTGAAAAGAGCTCTCAATGAGGAATAATGAGAGCCAGACTTGAGTCTTCTCCTTGACTTCATAACCTTGGTGAGGCATGTAACTGCTGTTAATCTCAGTTTCCTCATTTATAAAAGGCAGAGCATGAAATTTCTTGTTCTGTCTCTCTAGTGCTATTGTTGAATCTGGGATGAAGCATGGAAAAACATTTTATAAACCATAAAGTGCTATTTATATTCATTGGTATCATTTTTATGCCTTCCTCTGGGTTTCAAAGCATTTCATAAATGCAGATAAATACCCTGAGAGATACTGAGCTGCCTCATCTAGCCCCTTTTAATAGCTAGCGCCTTTTTTTCAGGTTTCAGTGCAAACATCCCTTCCTTGGGGAGGCCTTTCCTACCTAGGTCATCTTGTCCTCTCATGTTCTGTGGCACCACACCCCTCTTTTTTGTAGCACTGAGAGCAACTGTATTCCCAATGTTTGGCATGGTGCCCATCTGTGCTCAGTAAACATTTGTTGAGTGACTGAGAAAATTAATCTTACTTAATAACCACCTGAGCTTAAACCCATGAAATCTGGGGAGGCTCCACCAAGGGGGTTCTGGGGAAGGAAGACAGCTGCACTCAAGTCAGACTTGACGGGTTCTATAGCTTTTTTAAGGATACTGGTGTGGAGAGAGCTGGGCTGCAGTGCCCAGCTCCAGCATGTCACTGGGTGGCTCCTGACCCCTTCACCTTTGGAACCCACTGTTGCTGTGGGAGCTGGGGGCTTTCAGTGCTGTCCGTGTGGCTGGAGACTTGATTTCTTGCTCTTAAACCAGGGGATAGATCCCTGCAGTCGAAACGTGGTGCAGCCTCTGGCGGCCAATACAGACCAAACCTGGGAGGGATATGCGCTGTAGCCAGATGACACTCAGGGGTATCTGGTCTCCTGTGGTGGCTCCTCTGGCTGTAGGCTGGGCAAAAACTTGGCCCCACTGCAAATGGTCTTCTAAATGGTCCAGTGTGGAGTCAGAGTTTCCTATTTAACAGTGACTTGGTTTCTCAAGTGTGGCACTCTGGAGTGGTGTTGGTCTTGGCCTTGAACAGAATGCACCGGTGACCAGAAAATGGCCAAGCCCTCCTCTCCCTGTAGCCCTCTTCCAGAATTGCCAACTCTTCCAGAAATTCTCTCAAGAAAAACAAAAACAGAAAAATATAAAATGGCCTTGGATGCTCTCTTGGGAGAATGTAACTGAAATGCTCTTAGGAGAACATCCAGGGACTGGTGGACAGGTGGCTTTATGGAGGCAGCGACTGGAGTTGTGAGTGCCGCCTGTCTGCACTTGTGTTTCCTTACCCACCAGCAGTACGCTTCGGCACGTGGTCTCATGCATTCAGCCCTGAAATCCATATTTCACCTCCTCTGGGAGGCTTTGTCCAGGAGTCGCTTTATCCCTTTTTATACCTTTCTCCCTAAGTGGCCCCCCTCAGCACCATTTACTCCTTTGTCATTGTTCTCCTTTTCATCCTAAGTTCAGAGTTGGCAAGCCTACCTCAGAACAGCTGAAGTTGTCACACAAACCTCTGTTTCACTGTGTTAGTATGGCTCTATTAATGTCCTATGCTGCTGTAACAAATTATTTAATAATACAAACCTAGCGGCTTAACACAAACTTACAGTTCTGGAGGTCAGAGTCCAAAATGGGGCTAAAATCAAGGAGTTGGCAGGGCTGCGTTCCTTCTGGAGGTTCTAGAGGAGAATCTGTTCCTTGGCTTTTCCAGCTTCCAGAGGCTCCCTAGATTCCTTGGCTCATGGCCCCTTTCCATCCTTAGTGCTGGCAATTATGTCCCTGAATTATGGCCCCTGCTTTCTGTCTTCACATCTCTTTCTCTGACTCTGACTCTCCTGCACCTCCATCGCCTTTGGTTATAAGGTCCCTCGTTATTAGATTGGTCCCTCCTCATTCTTCCTTCCCCAGTAATCCAGGATAATCTCCCCTTCTCAAGGTCCTTAATTTGGTCACACCTGCAAAGTGCCCTTTGTCATGTAAGGTAACACATTCATAGGTTTTGGGGATTAGGTCATGGACCTCTTTGGGGGGCTTTGAGTCTGTCTACCATAATGGGATTAGAGTGTTAGGCTCATAGCAGGGATTGGAGAGATTCCACCCCCTACTGGGGTACTCCAGTATTGGGATCAGGAAGAACTAAATTCAAATCCTGTTTCTTCTGTTTACTAGCTAAATGACTGAACACATTTCTTAATCTATCAGTTGTTCTTTAATCATCAGGAAAATTGGGATAATATCCTCTTGGCACATGTATTTTACAGTTATACATGAATGCATGCAGCATACTGAGTGAAGTGCCTAGCATGTGGATTATGAACCATAAATAATAGTTCTTTGCCTCCTTTCTTTTTTTTTTTTCCTGAGATGGGCTCTTGCTCTGTCACCCATGTTGGAGTGTGGTGGCATGATCATGGATCAGTACAGCCTCAATGTCCCAGGTTCAGGTGGCCCTCCTAGTAGCTGGGACTACAGGCATGTGCCACCACACCTGGCTAATTTTTTAAATTATTTGTAGAGATGGGGTCTCCCTATGTTGCCCAGGCTGGTTATTCCTTTCTAATTACTGTGCATTGGAGCAGGGCTTTGGGGTCAGAAAACCATATATGTTGGCTGCCAAGCACGCATAAGCACCTGCTAAATGTTAGCTATTATTATTAAATACATGAATTCAGTTGCCTCTAGGGCAATTATTATTTTTAACCAGTCAGTACATCAGTGTTTCTCAGAATGGATTCTGTGGCTCTCTTGGAATTTAGGAATGTATGTTCAAGTGTCTGAGAGTTCTCCATAAGAATTTTAAGATTTTGTTTTTCATTTGATCCTAATGACAACAAGATAAAATAAGCCTGTTCTGGACTGTTGGAAGGGCCATTGTCTGCCTGAGCACTGTCATTCGAGTTTATCATTCACAGCTGTGTTTGTCTACTTGTTTCTACGTGTGTTGCCATCAAATAGTTCTTCTGTAAGGGTTATGCCCTGAAGAAAAATAACAGAAAATTTTATATATAATGAATTCTAATAAGGTGAAGGACACATGACTGCACTTTGCACAGTCATGAGTTATGAATCAAGATTTTTGCGGTCGTTGGAATAGAGAGACGAAAGTAGCAGAAAAATGGAGTTAGTGCGTGGTGCATGGTACTGAAGGCGGGGCTGATATGTAGCCATAGTTCCTGAGGCAGCCTCTGGAGTTGCTGATGGCTAGTGTTTGTCCTGATAACTCTCAATGTCTTTTCTGATTTGTTGGGACTGTACCATCCTGGCTGTCAAATTTCTGAGTATCACCCTGTGTATTCCTCTGCCAAACCCAAGAGAACTGGGGGCAGGTAGTCACTGTATAGTCCTGTTGTGAGCAGTGATATCATTTCAGTTACGAAGACAAAGTATTCTCTGACTTTAACATTCTTAATTTGTTTTGGTTACATAATTTGTGTTTAATTTATAAATTTGTGTAAACCCTGTAAGTAATTTATATCTAGTTTTATGCTTTACATATTTAAATGATGTAACAGACATCATTTGGAACGCTTCTTTGGGTAACAGCTTTTTGAGGTATAATTCGCATACCATATAACTCGCCCATTTAAATATACAATTCAGTGAGTTTTAGTATATTCTTAATGTTGTATAACCATCACCACAATCAATTTTCAAACATTTTTGGGGTGTGAACCCCAAAAAGAAACTCTATACCTCTAATCCATCATCCCTGATTCCCCAACACCCCTAGCCCCAGACTACTACTAATCCACATTCTGTCTCTATGGATTTGCCTGTTTTGGACATTTTAAATGGCATCATACAATATGTGGCCTTTGGTATTTGGCTTCTTTCATTTAGCGTAATGTTTTCAAGGTTCATCCATATTGGGGCATGTATCAGTACTTCATTTCTTTTTATTACTGAGTAACATTCCATAGCATGGCTATACCACATATTATTTATTCATTTAAACACTGGGTTTTTGCCAATTTTTTTTTCTTTAAAAGAGGCCCAGACTTTATTAAATTTTAGAAAACACTTGATAGGGATTGAGCAGCGTGTGATGGAATGGTTAGAACTGTCTTCTTCTCAGTCAAAGGAAACAAATCAATGCTTTCTTAGGGGGCAAGGTATTCTCATCAATATAAAGAGCAGTGCCTAGACAGCAGGACCTAATTTTTTTCCCCACTCATTTGAAAAAATAAATTGACTTCCCTTTTTGAGCCAATACTTTTTGAGGCTCTGGGGATACAGCAGTCTACAAAACAAAGTCCCTGTCTGCATGGAGTTTACAGGGGTGGGTGCTCTTTTGCACAGACTGTTGCGGAAGGCTTCTGGGTTCTGATGACGCTTGAGTCTCTAGAGATGTGAATGGAAAGAGGAGTGAGCCGTGTGGGTATCTGGAGGAAATGTTCCAGACAGAGGTCAGCAAGTGCCCCAGGTCACCATTCCTGGGGGGCAGGAATGGGCTTTGCAGGTTCAAGAAATGGCAAGAAGGCTAGTGTGAATAGAGACTTGGGAGCTTGAGGGAGTGGTAGATTATTTCTAGGATTTTATTCCCAGGACTCACACCTCAGGAGAATCTGGTTTGCTAAGTACCTACTGAATACATAATGGAAAATACATTTATCTTTTCCTGAATCTGCACCAGACTGAAAAGTCACTCAGTAGGAGGAGTTTGGTTCTGCTCTGGAAGTGAAGTGATTTGGGAATGATTTTTAAACTGGGGCAGAACTGCTGAATGCATTATCTGTCAGCAGAGAAGAGTTAGTAAGAGCCAGGAGTTGTTGTCAAAGCAAAACAGATGCTATCTTTTAAATAAGGTGCTTTGCTTTATTACAGTCATTTATGCTCAAGAGTAAGAAATGATGTTATTGAGTTTCCACGGGAGGATTTGATATTGCCCAGCTCAGTCCACAGTTTCTTGCACTGACACACCTCATGTTTGGGAGTCCTCTGAAGCCAACAGTGTTTATCCATTGTAATAGGACAATATGCAGAATGTCAGTTCCTCGCTACTACACTAACCACCCTTTAGGGACCCTTTGGTTCATGTTCTTGGTGTTGGCAACAGGTTGCATTGAGCATCTACTCTTTGTTTGGATGACTTCTATGGCACACATATGTATATGCACACACACAACATAATTATCATTTTAATCACTTGTAAGTGTACAACTCAGTGGCATTAAATACATTCACAATACTTTGTATCCATCACCACTATGTATACCCCAATGTTTTTCATCCTTCCTAAGATGAACTCTGTACCCATTAAACAATAGCTCTGTTTTCCCCTAGCCCTTGGTAACCTCTGTTCCATCTCTATGAATTTGCCTAGCCTAGAAACCTCATATAAGTGAAATCTCATATATTTGTCCTTGTGTGTCTGGCTTATTTCACTAAGCATAATGTTTCTAAGGTACATCCATGCTGTGGCATGTATCAAAAGTTTATTCCTTTTTATGGCTGAATAGTATTCCCTTCTGTGACCTTTTGGTACTTCAGCACATGACACAGGGTCTGGTGTGTGGCAAGTTTCCTCTTGGAGCCAAAAGCAGCATATTATAGGACAAGGATGGAAAGCCATGGCAGCACACACTGACGATCGGATCTGCTGGGAGGGCAAACCTCTTTGATTCCTGCTGAAAGGCCCTGATTTCTCAGTTATGAAGCACTTTCTAGTTGTTTAAGTGAATTTTCATATCCACTGTCATCTAATGTTAGTCTTCAATAATCCCATAAAAAGCAGGCGTTATCCTTATTTTACAGGTAAGGGTCACATAAAGAAAATGACTCCCTTGCCCAGTGTGGTGGCTCACACCTGTAATCCCAGCACTTTGGGAGGCCAAGGCGAACAGATCACCTGAGGTTGGGAGTTCAAGACCAGCCTGACCAACATGGAGAAACCCTGTCTCTACTAAAAATACAAAATTAGCTGGGCATGTTGCCGCATGCCTGTAATCCCAGCTACTCAGGAGGCTGAGGCAGGAGAATTGCTTGAACCCAGGAGGCAGGGGTTGCGGTGAGCCAAGATTGCACCATTGCACTCCAGCCTAGGTAACAAGAGCGAAACTCTGTCAAAAAAAAAAAAAAAGACTTCCTCAAACTAATTACATTGTTGTTCTTATCAACATTAACCAGAATTGAGTACAGACTGCACTATGTGCTGTTACTGTGTCAGGCTCCATGCAAAGCACTTAACAAGATTTGTTACTTCATCCTTATAACAACTCTGTGTGGTGTAGGTGTAATAATTATCCCATTGTCCAGATGAGGAAACTGAGGTACCAAGAGGTTAAATAACTTGCCATAGTTCGCAGAGGTGGTAAGTGGGGAATATAGGATTCACTTCTAAGCTTGAACGTGGTATGGTTGTGGTATGGAACCAAGGCAAGACTCCAGTCTGCTTACGTCTGGCTCAGAGATCCTACAAGAACATGCCGACTGTCCCTGTTTAACCAAATGTCAGTCCAGGCAGCATTGTCTGTGTCCCTGATTGTGCCTTTCTCTAGTCTGGGAACACTGCCAGGCAGTGTATGTCACTAGATGTAAATAAGGCCATTATTTGATTTTATGAAACTCTTTTTGGAGGTTGAGACTTGTATATTCTGTGTGACACTCCCATTTGGATATCCCAAAGGCACCTTAAATTCAATATATCAAAAAACTGAAGTTATCATTTCTGCAGTCTCTCCTTTTTGCCCTGAAAAAGAACATGCACTTGTTTTTCATATTTCCTTATCTCTTGGAAAGACATCTTGACCACTCAAGAATGTAAGCTGGAAACCTCAGGGTCATCTTTCTTCTCTGTCACTACCCCTGGCTTAGGTCACCCTTACAGATGTGCCTCTTAAATATTTTTCAATCGTGTCTCTCCCTATTCCTTCCTACCAGTGCAGCCCCAGACTGTTGTGTTTCATAGACAGCTGCAGTGCCCTCCAGACTGCCACCATGCCTTTGGCTGTGCCCTCCCACCATCCTCCACACTGCTGCCTGGCTCATCTGTATAAGGATGATTCTGTAGGCATTGTCCTGCTTAAAACCATGTGGTGATTCCAGGCTGGAGTCTGAACTCAGAGCAAGGCACATGGCATTCTGCCTGGCACCTGAGGCCACAGCAGCATATTATAGGTCCGCTGTGCCTTGTGCCCTGAGTATGTCCTATTGAGGCCACTTCTATTCCTGCTCTTCCTTCTACCTGGGAAGCACTCCCTTCCCATTGCGGCTGAAGCCTGTCTCTTCAAACCTCAGCCCAACTTCTGCTTATCTTCCAGAGCCTATTTGAGCTTTCATCCCTTCTAGAAGCTTTCCCTGATGTTGGCAGAGTAGTTTTCTCTTCTTTTGTGTTACCATTATACTCTAGAGAGACCTTTGTTTCTGCATGCATCACAGTGTATTTGTCTTTTTGAAGGCAGGGACTCTGACACTCATCTTGACAGCAAAGGGGTGAATTACTCAACTGTCAATTCTTTTGTAAAATGGACAATGTCAACCCTGTTAGAAGTAAATGCAATAATGGGTGTCACGTCCTTAGCACTGTGCCTGGCCCATAGTATATACCCAGTGGACACCTGTACCTCCTCTCCACATCCTTGTTGCATGGTGACTGGGCCCAGAAGGCAGCTAGAATTGGCAACTCAAGCCCTTTTGGTCAGGATCCTTTGCTGGCTGGAAGCTCCTCGCCTACTAATGCGGGTGCCCTGTGGCTGAATCTGGTGAATCCATCAGGTCCAGGTTGAAAACTACTGAGCAGAGCCCTGCTGCCTCTGGGTATTCTGTTCACCACCCAGCCCTTTTGCATTTAATGAATGTAAAAAATAATGGGGCAGCTGCTGTTCCTTACTCTCTCCTCCTGCTGCACTAAGTCTCTGCCTCCCTGGAGAGGCATTTAACCGCACGAAGGTTTATGGTAGAAATGACAAATCGCTTCTCCACAACGAGCTCACCCTGCTTTCTAACCAGTTGGAATCACCCTTGTTCATGTAATATTAGCAATTTACCTGTCTCCTTAACCACTAACCATCCTGAGAGGATTTGGCATTCTTTGCAGCTGTTAATCCTCTCATCACCTGAGGGCTTATTAAATAGGTGGAGTGTACATCTAGCCTTTCTCCTACAGTGAACAGTCATTCATGGTCTTTTCCTTTTTACTCAGCCTCTCTCCTCAGCTGCCTGAGCCCAGGATAAGGCAGGGTCCTCCCCTCTAGAGGCCACAGTGGAGAGAGCTGGGCTCTGGACCGGGGAGTCCCCGGTTTGACTCCTTGCTTGGTCAGGACTTCCTCAACATAATCGCCTGGCCCTGGTGCCAGGGTGGTTGTGGGGCTGAGGGAGGTGCCTGTGCAGCCCATTTCCCTGTGGAGGTCAGTTGCCCCTTTCCTTTCCCTTCATCAGGCTCAGGCCGTCCTTGGGGCAGCCCTGCTATCTGAGGGGGTCTCTCCCGAGCCGCTAAGACATAGTCCTCATTCATATTGGGTGTTGTTGACAATCATCCCATCCTCTGCGGCTTCATTTTGTGACTTGTGGACCCAAGTGGGTCTTTGTTTATCCTGATCCAGGAGAGCTGGGAAGGGAGACAGTTTGAATTGCTCCGGGCATATGTTACTTGTTAATATTTTAAAATTTGACTTGTTGCAGTTTTTCAGAGGTATGAATCTAAAAGCCATTTCATGGAAAAAAGCAACAAGGAACTGGTTTTATTTCTTTTAGGTGACACTAATAACCAAACATGAGACACATCAGAATTTAAGTGGCTAGTCAAAAAAAAAAAAAAAAAATACCAGTGAAAATAGCAAGTCTACATTGATGTTAGTTGTTATATAACAGGCGCTGTTCTAAGCGTTTTGCCTGTAGCAACTCACTGAATCCTCATAATTACTTTATGAAGAGGAGACTCAGTAACCTGGTCACATAGGCAATGAATGGCCAGGATTCGGGCTCTAAAACTGGATCTCCTGACCACGACGATCCCTCTCTAGGGCTGATGGAGATCATCCCTAAATCACCTCCTTTGGGATTCTCTGCTCGTTGGAAATGGAGTGTTACCTGCAGAGTACTGCTATGACCTCTCCTTTAGGCCTCTCTGTGCAGAGATTGCAGTAGTCTGTGTTAGTGCTGTCCTGTTGAAGCTGGTCCACACTTTTCTGGACTTCTGGTTGAGCCAGTCTGCTCAGATACGAACTTCCAAACGAACCTGTTTCTCTTTGGTCCTCAGCCAGGCTTTGTGACATCAGCTGCTACAGCTGTGGAAACAGTTGATAAACAGGGTCAGGCTGCTCAGAGGGAGAATGTGGCAGTAGGGTCCCTGGCAAGGGTTGCCTGCTCACTTGGAAGGGCAAAGGCCTAGAAATCCATGCGCAATTGATGCACAAGCTGTCATTGTGCTGAGGCTTGTGGGCAGGGGGGTGTGTTTCTCTTTCCTTCTCCCCTTTTCTTCCTCTCTTTCCCTTGCTCTCTTTCTTTCTTCCTCCTTCCCTTCCTCTTTCCTTCCTCCCTTTCTTTCTCCTTTGAAAAACTAAGATGAGGTCCTGGTAAAGATAGTACATAGAAGAGAGGCTTCAAGCCTCAAAAAGTTATTTCGATAATATAGTAAGTCACTGCTCCTTATTAAATAAGAGGCCTAAGGGGCTGAGGTGGTGAGGGATTGAAGTGAAGTCTGGCTTGGTTCAGGCCTGAATACCCAAACCAGGCCAGCTTTGGGTTGGGTTGGCTCTGCCTGGCATGAGGAGACATCCAAGGATTCCGTCTCCCTCAGAGAGCCATGCTGGGAAATCTTCTAAGCATTGGACTTTGAGGTTAAAATAAAGAGTCTTGCACCCTTGGCGGGGATTTCTGAAAGATTGATGGGATTCTAACTGCCTAACAGTTCCATTTCCAGATGAGCGCCCTCCGTGCATGGGCTTTGCAGCAGCTCTCTGCCTTTCCTTGCCAAATGACCCTATTTGATCTGGAGCCCTGGCTTGACTTTTCTCTTCAGCATCTGCTGTTTTCTGACCAATCCCACACCTTCCCCTGGTTTTCTCTTTTACAGAAATCCTTTCTTCCAACTTGATTAGATTTCTTTGTTGGCTTGCACATCTGGTCTTCATTTAGTAGGGATGACACTTAATTGAAGTAAGAGTTTGGCTGCCTTTAAATTTAACAACTGCACCCTGCCGGGGGTGGCTGATGAGGAGTCAGTAGCTGAATTGTTTATTGAAAGAGATCATATTGATTTGTGATTTTCACTTAAGAAATGCATTCCCACACACCCCTGCATTTAGTTGCTTAGCTGGGCACTCAGACAGCTGCTTTAAGAATCCAGTACCCTTGTCTCTGGAGAGGCGTTTCTCCTCAGTGTGCATGCAGTACTACTGTATGCACATGGCATGTGTCCATCTGTCCTCACAGAGGAGACTGTGCATTGGTAGAGCTGGAGGGCTCCTCTTGTCCACCCAGCATGCCACTTTGAACCAGCTCCTAAAGCATGAGGTCCATCATGTCTCTATTCAAAAACTTTCAGTGGCTCCTCATTGCCTGTGAATGAAATATGGAATCTCAGCGGGCGGTCAGGGGCCTCCCAGTCTGGCTTCACTGTGCCTGTCCAACTCATTTCCTATGATTGCCATGCAGAAACCCAGTTCTCTGGCCACACTGAATTTCTTACAATCTTCCCATTCACTTGGCCATTCTGCCTTTATGTTTTTCACTTTCTCTGGAATTTCCTCCCTCCCTTTCCTGCCTGTATGGTCTCAGTTCTTCAAAGCCCATTTCAAATGAAAACCTTTGCTACGAAATCTTCCCTGATTCCTCTCACCTATAGTGCACCCCTTTGAATTCAGACACCCTCTCTGTATTTCTCTTCAGGTATTTTAGCTCACTTTATGTCATAATTGTTTTTATGATTGTTGTTTATTCTTATTCAACAGAGTCACTACCTGAGAGCAGTGACCTTGTGTTGGTCACATGTGTCCCCCAAAGGATACAGCTCAGTGCCTGGGGTAGTAATAATTGATATTCTTGAGTGCTCACTACATGCCAGTTCTATTCTAAGCACTATACATGTATTCATCTTGGTTGATCCTCACAAAAGCCCTTGGAGGGAGGTACTGTTATTAGCCCCATTTTACAGATAAGGTAACTGAGATCTAGGCTGAGTAACTTGCCTAAGGCTACCCAGGTAGCAAGCAGCAGAGCTGGGGGTCCACCTGGGCCTTCTGAATCCAGGCTCTCAACTAGTAAGCCACATGGCTTCTTTCATTAGCTACTTGCTCAATACATATCTATCAAGAAAAGTTGTACTGAAGTTAAGAGATATAGGGGAGCAGGAATAGGTTAGTTTAAAAACAAGGAGAGGGAAGAAGAGGAGGAAATTAGAATGGGCCAGTAGGAAAAGAAAAGAAAGGAGAAGTGCTAAGAAACCAAGGAACAGGCCAGGCGCGGTGGCTCACGCCTGTAATCCCAGCACCTTGGGAGGCTGAGGCATGTAAATCACTTGAGGTCAGAAGTTCGAGACAGCCTGACCAACATGGAGAAACCCTGTCTCGACTAAAAATACAAAAACTAAAAATACGAAAATTAGCCGGATATGGTGGTGTGCACCTGTAGTCCCACACTCAAGAGGCTGAGGCAGGAGAATCGCTTGAACCAGGGAGGCGGAGGTTGCAGTGAGCTGAGATTGTGCCATTGCACTCTAACCTGGGCAACAAAGAGTGAAACTCCGTCAAGAAAAAAAAAAAAAAGAAAAGAAACCAAGGAACAGAAGAGACAGGCAGCTAAATGGGTGGAGCTCATCCTGCAGGGAGGCTTGGGGTTCATGCTTTTGGATTTGGGGTGGGGTCCAGGGCCTCTGGGATGCCAACATGCTGGGGAAGACACAGGGGCTGTTGGTCACTGTACTTGGATCCCAGCACACTCAGCATTGTTGCTGCAAATACTCCAAGTGTGACTCAAGGCTTTTACCCAGAGGGATGGAGCGGGAGGGTGCAGAGATCAAGATCCTCATGCTCCTTTTCTGGGAAGGAACCTGAGGCATGAAAAGGTTGTGGCTTGCTCTGGATCCCACAGGGCAGCAGTTCTGGCTAGAATTCAGGTCGTTTGTTCTTTCTGCTTTAATTTCCTGCTTTATAAGGAATGGCACATGACTTTCTCTCCCCTTGCTGTTATTGGAAAGGGTTATGTAACCCTGGTGTCATGGGGCTGCTCATCATGGTCTTGTATTCTGCCTGCATCTCCTAGATCATATGTCTCCCTGCCTCAACTGCTTCCACTTTGGTCCAGTTCTCAGCCATCTCTTCCTGCCTCAGTGGCTGGCTTCTTCCTGTGCTTTGCTTCTGTACTGGTCTTCACTCCTGCTAAAGTTGCATTGTCTAATCTTTGTCTCAGCCATCCCCACCCCTGAACTTGGAGCCTTTGGGGACTAAGGATCCTGTAAGTGAGCTCTTAGGCCCTCACCCTTTATTAAGGTCTTTCATCAGGCTCTCCAGCCTCTCTTTCTGAACTCATCTCCTCTCACCTAACTTCCCAGTTTGGGCCTCCACTCTTCTCTGCAGAGTTCTTTTCATCTAGTGGCATCTCTTCTCTCTTGTCATGCTTCTCCTCGTGGCCATAGAACAACCAGCTGTGCCAGCCTTTCTCCTTTCATGGAATCTCCCTGTGCAATAAAGGAAAGCTGAGGACATTCTCCCATACCACCCTTTTTAGGCCATATATTTCCTCCTGAAGCCACCTTAACCCGTTAAATGGAAAGATGTCATTCCCAAGAAAGCCACTTAGCAGCCCCAAGGTTGGGGCTTCAGCCAGTGAGATGCTTGATGGTATTAGATGGGACGATGCTGAGTTGCTCAGTGGGAGAAACTTCCCCAGGCCTTACTCAGCCTACCCACTATCTTTTACCCATCACCAGTAAGACCTCTCTGTAAAGCAAACCAGAAGTCCAAGTTCAGATGAACCCATGACGGGTTGTGGGGAGAGGGACAAGAGGAGACCCAAGCACCCACCAGTAAATGGCAACTAAAGAGGAAACTTGTTGAGCCTATACTGGAGAAGAACACATCTTAAATTTTCACATTTTGTGGGTGGTAGGGTAGCTGTAGCAGTAGAAACATACATTATGAGCATCTTGGCTTTGTCTGAATTTTGAGAAATGGCAGTCACAGAGACTCTTCTATATGCATATCATCCCTTGACACAAGAGAATGGCTATCCCGGTCTGGAGTGGGGGATGTGGGCCTGTGAATGGGTGTGCCCCAAGTCCACATGATGGCTTTGCTATTGAAACCCTCTAGATGGCCATGACTCTGTGTTGCCAAATTACTTAACATCGCAAACTAGTGGCCTACAGGAATAATCTTGATGAGGCGGGTGGTTTAAGTGGAATGTCAGCAGGTGGTCATTGGAGATTATTGTCATATATCACTATTTTCTGTGACCCAGCCAACTCTTTGGTATATGTATGTGCTTTCCCTTCTGTCAGGTGAGGAAAGGTTTTTTGTTGTTGTTGTTTGCTTTTGTTTGTTTGTTTGTTTGTTTTCATCTCAAGGTTTTGCATAGATTAACCAATGGATGGTTATGAATCATTTAAATATGAATCATTTAAATAACTATGCTGATGTTGAGACTGAGCCTTGAGATTCTGCTATTCAGGCAGCAAACTTCTCTGCCTGCTAGTTGAGTGTTATTCTTAACCAAACACAAGTTCACCCTTGCTCAATAGGAGGTTTTTTTTTTTTTGTGATGGGGTCTCAGTCTGTCACCCAGGCTGGAGTGTAGTGGCGCAATCTTGGCTCATTGCAACCTCTGCTTCCCAGGCTCAAGTGATCCTCCCACTGCACACTGCAGCCCCCTGAGTAGCTAGGACCACAGGTGGGTGCTACCATGCCCAGCTAATTTTTTGTATAGGTTGATGCAAAAGTTATTGCGTTTTTGCCTTTGAAAATAATGGCAAAAAGCGCAATTACTTTTGCACCCGTCTAATATTTTTGACGGGGTTTCACCAGGTTACCCAGGCTGGTCCTGAGCTCAGGTGATCTGCCTGCCTCAGCCTCCCAAAGTGCTGGAAATATAGGTGTGAGCCACCACAGCTGTCCTCCACTCTCCTCCATTTATTAAATAGGATTCCCTATTTAATAAGTGGTGCTGGGAAAACTGGCTAGCCATATGTAGAAAGCTGAAACTGGATCCCTTCCTTACACCTTATACAAAAATTAATTCAAGATGGATTAAAGACTTACGTGTTAGACCTAAAACCATAAAAACCCTAGAAGAAAACCTAGGCAATACCATTCAGGGCATAGGCATGGGCAAGGACTTCATGTCTAAAACACCAAAAGCAATGGCAACAAAAGCCAAAATTGACAAGTGGGATCTAATTAAACTAAAGAGCTTCTGCACAGCAAAAGAAAATACCATCAGAGTGAACAGGCAACCTACAGAATGGGAGAAAATTTTTGCAACCTACTCGTCTGACAAAGGGCTAATATCCAGAATCTACAATGAACTCAAACAAATTTACAAGAAAAAAACTAACAACCCCATCAACAAGTGGGCGAAGGATATGAACAGACACTTCTCAAAAGAAGACATTTATGCAGCCAAAAGACACATGAAAAAGTGCTCACTGGCCATCAGAGAAATGCAAATCAAAACCACAATGAGATACCATCTCACACCAGTTAGAATGGCGATCATTAAACAGTCAGGAAACAACAGGTGCTGGAGAGGATGTGGAGAAATAGGAACACTTTTACACTGTTGGTGGGACTGTAAACTAGTTCAACCATTGTGGAAGTCGGTGTGGTGATTCCTCAGGGATCTAGAACTAGAAATACCATTTGACCCAGCCATCCCATTACTGGGTATATACCCAAAGGATTATAAATCATGCTGCTATAAAGATACATGCACACGTATGTTTATTGCGGCACTATTCACAATAGCAAAAACTTGGAACCAACCCAAATGTCCAACAATGATAGACTGGATTAAGAAAATGTGGCACATATACACCATGGAATACTATGCAGCCATAAAAAATGATGAGTTCATGTCCTTTGTAGGGACATGGATGAAGCTGGAAACCATCATTCTCAGCAAACTATCGCAAGGACAAAAAACCAAACACCGCATGTTCTCACTTATAGGTGGGAATTGAACAATGAGAACACATGGACACAGGAAGGGGAATATCACACATTGGGTACTGTTGTGGGGTGGGGGGAGGGGGAAGGGATAGCATTAGGATATATACCTAATGCTAAATGATGAGTTAATGGGTGCAGCACACCAACATGGCACATGTATAGATATGTAACAAACCTGCACGTTGTGCACATGTACCCTAAAACTTAAAGTGTAATAATAATAAAATAAAAAATAAAAAAACTTTCTATTATAAAACAGTTTTAGGTTCACAGAATTATTGCAAAGATAGTACAGAGAGTTCTTGCATACCCAACACCCAACTTCCCCTATTATCAGCATCTAATGTTAGTATGGTACAGTTGTTAGAATTAATGAACTGATATTGATATATTCTTATTAACTAAAATCCATACTTGTTCATATTTCCTTAGTTTTCCTTAGTGTTCATTTTCTGTTCCAGGATCTTGTCTGGGACCACATTTAGTTCTTATCCTCCTTAGGCTCCCCTGGACTGTGACTGTTTTTCAGATTTTTGGTGATCTTGACAATTTTGGTGATCTTCACAATTTTGAAGATTACTGGTCAGGCCTATTTTGTAGAATCTCCTTTAACTGGAATTTGATGTTTTCCTCATGGTTAGTATGTTTTTGGGAGGAAGACAGAGAGGTAAGATGGCATTCTCATCATATAATTTGAAGGGTACATACCATCATTATGACTTATCACTGTTGATGTTAACCTTGATCACCTGGCTTGAGATAGTATTTGTAAAGTTACTGTTTTTCTTTCCATGCAGTACTTTTTTGGGGAAAAAAAAAGTCCTTATGCATGGTCTGCACTTACATGCACTTACAGAGTGGAAAGTTTTGCTCTACCTCCTTAAAGGCAGTTAAAACAGTTAAAACAGTTATGTCAAGTATTTGGAATTCTTTTGCATAGATTTGTCTGTCCTCTCCCATTTATTGCTTTATTCAGTCATTTATTTATTTTTATCAGTAAAGAATCATGGATATTTGTTTTATACCTTGTATTATAAGTACTTCTTTATTTCATTGCACAAATTGTTTTAATGTGGCTGCTAAAAACTGTTTGATTTGGCTCTTGTATCCCCTTGCCCCATCATTGTTTGTTGTTTTGAGCACGTTTTAACTTTCTGGCACTACACAGTACTCCAGGCTCATCTGGTGTATTTCCTGAATCCAGCATTTCTGCAAAGAGCCCTGACTCCTTTTGTTGAAGGCATGGAGTTAGATAGCAGGATCGGAGGTGTGGGGGTGGGGGCGGTCGGTTAGTTGCTGCTGGAATGTGTTTGCATCTAGGCCCTCTCAGCAGATAGAGCAATGAAATACGTGTGTATGCTACCTCTTTAATATACAAATACCCATGAATATTTCTATATGTAGCCATCTATATTAAGCCAAACATGAGTTTGTAGTGATGTCTGCAATTCTGATCCATATTACATAAATCATTCTAGCTTCCTCCCTTGCTTATCTGTAATATCCCCCGCAAGCAGTTAGAAACCTAGCTACCACCACCCATTTGCTTAATTGTTCACTTCCAGTGTACGCATACAGTAGTATCAGAATCATTAACCCATACCCCCATTGGAAACAATTTTTCAGCTCTAGTACAGTGCTTATGTACAGTTCTTTTTGCCATTAGTTTGTACAGACTCCACTGATTTCTAAGATAACTTCTGTTAGCACCTTACTGTCTCACTTTTTCAGTGAGATTATTTCATACATTTGTAATACATTTAGATTTTTGGGGGTCACATTTTACATTCCATCCTGGGATCCTTGGCCTCCCACTCAATGATTTTTAAAAAAATATTTGCATGCATTTAGGTTTACTCTTGTGCTATAAAGTTCTGTGGGTTTTTGACAAATGCTTAATGTCCTATACTTACATTACAGTATCATACAGAATAATCTTACTGCCCCAAATAGTCCACTGTGCTTCATCTATTTAATTCCCAAACCCTATCCCCAAACCCCTGGCAACCACTGGTCTATTTACTATCCCTATAATTTTTGCTTTTTCTAGAATGCCATGTAATTAGAATCATAGAAAATGTAGCCTTTTCAGACTGGTTTCTTTCACTTAGCAGTATGTACTTAAGATTCATTCATATCTTTTTGTGGCATAATAGCTCTTTTTTTTTTTTTTTTTTGAGATGGAGTGTCGCTCTGTTGCCAGGCTGGAGTGCAGTGGTGTGATCTTGGCTCACTGCAACCTCTGCCTCCTGGGTTCAAGCAATTCTCCTGCCTCAGCCTCCCAAGTAGCTGGGACTACAGGCGCGTGCTACCATGCCCAGCTACTTTTTGTATTTTTTGTAGAGACAGGGTTTCACCACATTGTCCAAGATGGTCTTGATCTCTTGACCTGGTGATCCACCCGCCTTGGCCTGGGATTACAGTTGTGATCCACTGCGCCCAGCCAATAGCTCATTTTTTATTGCTGAACAGTATTCCATAATATGAATGTACCACAGTTTTTTCACTTACCTATTCAAGGACATCTTATTTCCAGATTTTGATGATTACGAATAAAGCTGCTATAGCGATTCATATGCAGGCTTTTATGTGCACATAAGCTTTCAAATTAATTGGATAAATGCCTAGGAGAATCTGCCTCATTTGAGTATCTGCCTTTCAGCATCTACCTCCTCAATTCTACCTGGACAATGTCAGCACACTCTAAAAATTGGTAGTTCTGCTGCTGAGCTGCCCATATACTGACCTGTTTTCTTCTCTGCCTGTAAGTGGTAAGCATTGACCACCCTTCCTGCTGAGAACTTTAAAAATTTTAATCCAGGAGGTGATATGGGGGAGGAGGGTGGATTATGTGATTTGGAATAGCCCTGGAGTCAGGGCTTAGCTGAGCCCCAAGGATTACGCCATTGTGTTAATTAGGAACTTAACCCTGATTCCTGAAAGCAGTTTTCACGTGACTTTGGTGTGGCAGTAAAGGCCAGTAAACCAGAGTGTTTGTTACACAGAGTGATTCGTCCTGTGTGACTCAGGAGAGAGGCCGGCCCACGCATGGCCCTTTCAGATCTTTGGGGTGAGTTGTGGTGGTGTCTGTTTTGCCAGGTAGGTCAGCTGCGGAGTCTTTCAGCCACTGGCATGAAGGGAACCAGCCATGGGTCTGGGGTCAGTGTAGCTCAGTCTCCTGGTTTTCCCACACTTCAGTTTGTGGGGCAGCTCTCTGACCTGTAGTTATATACTGAGTTTGCCTACTCTTTTTATTTACTTATTTATTTTGAAGTTTACATTAATTTATTTAAACATTTTTAACTAAATGATGTGATTTTTCTATTTTTTAAAAAAGTAGTAAACATTATTTTTAGAGTAATTTTAGCAAAATTGAATGGAAAGTTTGGGGATCCCATATATTCCTGCCCCTGCACATGCACAATGTCCCCCACTTTAAACATTCCACACCAGAATGGCACATTGGTTACAACTGATGAACCTACATTGACACATCATTATCACTCAGAGTTCATAATTGACATGAGGGTTCATTCTTGGTGTTGTGCATTCTGTGGGTTTGGACGAATGTTTAATGACATGTATCTACCATTATAGTTTCATACAGAATAGTTTCACTGCCATAAAAATCCTCTGTCCCCTGCTTATTCATGCCTTCCTCCTCCCAACCTCTAGCAAACACTGATCTTTTTACTGTCTATAATTTTGCCTTTTCCAGAATGTCATATAGTTGGAATCATACAGTAGGTATGAATGGCTTTTTAGATTGGCTTCTTTCACTTAGTAGTATGCATTTAAGATTCCTCTAGGTCTTATTATGGCTTGATAGCTCATTTTTTTTAGTGCTGATTAATATGCCATTGTCTGGATACACCACAGTTGATTTATTCATTCACCTACTGAAGGACATTTTGGCTGCTTCCAAGGTTTGGAATTATGAATAAAGCTGCCAAGAACATCTGTGAGCAGGTTTTTGTGTGGACATAAGTTTTCATTCCATTTGAATAAAGGTGAAAGACTGTGACTGCTGAATGATGTGCTTGCTAAGAGTATGATTAGTTTTGTATTATTTTATTTAAAAATATGTTTACTGAGTATGTGCCATACACCAAACATGGTGCTAGTTGCTAATATATTATTTAATAATCCTTTTAGCAACCCTATGAAGTAGGGCCTTCCATTTTGTAGGTGAGGAGACTCAGGCACAGGAGGGCTAGGTAGCTAGTAAGTGACAGCTGGCACTTACACTCATCCCTCCTGATGCCAGAGCTTTTCCCACTGCGTCATGCCGTCTCTGGAGACCAGCATATAACAGAAGGTGGCATCCACCCAGCTAGAAAGGGCTCGTCCAGAAGCACCTCGTTCAGCTCACCAGGGTTGCCCGTCAGTTTATGAACAGTGGAAGAAAAAGGCTTCTTTCTCTGTGTGAAAGTTGTAGCCTTGCCTAGGTGCTCTTATACTTCCTGGAGGCTCAGCCTGTGCTGGCCTATTTAGATTTAAACTGTTTTCATTCCGAGCATTGTCAAACATACACCAAAGTAAAAAGACTAGTTTAGTCCGTCTTATACCTATCACTCAGGTCCTGGAATTACCAGGATTTTATCATTCTTGCTTTATTTGTTTGTGGGGTTTTTTGGTGGGGGTTGGGGGGGGCGGTGTTGGTGGTTATGTATACTGTTTCTTTTTTGGCTGAAAAATTTTGATAACAGTTTTCTCATCTGCTCATCTCCTGGACCTGTGTGGCATCTCTCCTTTCTTTGCATGAATTTCCTACCACTGTGTATCTCGTAGTTACTGGGTATTTATTTTATGTAACAAATATTTATATAGTCTTAATCATATGTTACACCCTTTTTTAGTTCCTTAACAAATATTAGCTTGTTTACACCTCATAAAAATCTTACGAAATAGATATGAAAACGATTCTTCTTTTAGAGGTGGTAAAACCAAGGCACAGGGAAGTTGAGTAACCTGCCCCGAGTTACACAGCTAGGAAGCAGGCTAGCTGGCTTTCAAATGCAGGCTGTGGGGTTTTATAATCTGTGTTCTTATTTGTCATGCTGTGCTAGATAAACAACAATTCTACAGCCATTGCCAGTCTGTTCTCTGGTACTGCTAAAGACAGAGGAAGGAAAAAGCTAGTTCTTGCCTGCAGATGCATCCAGTCTGTTGGGAAGACGGACCTGGAAACCAGCATTTGGGGTAAATGCTGCAGCGATTATGCAAAAACAATTCAGTGAGAATGTAAAGAAACATTATGTGAAGCTTCTTGAGAAAGTCCAAGCAGGCTTCACAGAGGCTGTGATCCTTGAACTCAGATCCAGAAGGGTGGATGAGTGGGGAGGGAAATCCTGGACCTAGATGTGAGAGAGCACAGGGAGGGCTGGAGAGAGATGGACTTGACAGTGGATTTCTCAGGCAATAAGATCATGAAGGCGCTGACTTGCCTGCTAAAAAGCTTTGACCTCATCCTGCTGGTAGTAGTGACCTATTGGTAGATTTTTAGCAGAGAATAAATATGGTGAGGTTTGCAGATTACTAAGCTCTCTCTAGAGGTGATGCAGAGGATGGATTGGGAGGAGAAAAGGCCGGACACCATTTATTAGTGCTGGCTGCTGGTAAGAATGTAGGGGCCTAAACTGGAGCCATGACAGTGGGAATGGAGAGCCTGGATCTGAGAGGTGAGGACCAGCATTATGCAGGTGTTCATTATCTGGATTTCTGAATGATATGTTACCTAGGAAAGCAACAGTGATCATAACATCCAAATATTCACCAATGAACCCGTCACTTACAGAAACAATCCCTGTGGCAAATGCACCCGGTGACCTCCAATGTGCCAGGCCCTTGTGTAGCCTCCTCCATGATGTGTTATTTTATTTTTATTTATTTATTTTATTTATTTATTTTTTGAGACAGAGTGTCGCTCTGTCGCCCAGGCTGGAGTGCAGTGGCGCTATCTCCGCTGACTGCAAGCTCCGCCTCCCGGGTTCATGCCGTTCTTCTGCCTCAGCCTTCTGAGTAGCTGGGACCACAGGCGCCCGCCACCACGGCCAGCTAATTTTTTGTATTTTTAGTAGAGGCGTGCTTTCATCGTGTTAGCCAGGATGGTCTCGATCTCCTGACCTCGTGATCCGCCTGCCTCAGCCTCCCAAAGTGCTGGGATTATAGGCATGAGCCACCGCGCCCGGCCAATGTGTTACGTTATTTAAGACCCCATTTTAGCAGCCTGGAGCGGGACCTTCTGCATGTGAGAGGCACATGTGGAAAGGGACTACAGGAGCCTCTTGGGGCGGAGCATGGCCCTCAGCTGACAGCCAGCAAGAAAGTGGAGCCTCAGTCCTGTAGCTGCCGGGAACTCAGTTCTGCCAACGACGACGTGAGCTTGGGAGATGACCCATGAGCTTCAGAAAGGAACACAGCCTGGTTGACACCATGGTTGCAGCTTTGCAAGACTCTCAGCAGAGGACCCATGTAAGCTGTATTCAGACTCCTGACCCAGGGAAACTGGGAGATACTAAAATGTGTGTTGCTTTAAGCCTTGAAGTTTGTGGCCATTATTATGCAGCAAGTAGAAAACTAAAACAGTCCCTGTTCAGTCATCCTCCCCTTAACAGCAGCATCTATTCTCGGCTATCCTCAAGGTCTATCAGCCAGCATGCTGCTTTCAGATCTGGCAGTACAGTGCAATTTCCATGCAAATGTATTTCAAAGTGAAATTGCAAATCTTGCAAAAGATGTAGGATTATAGGTAGTCAATAAAAGGATTGCTGGAGAACTGCTCAAACAACTTAACAGACAAAAGAGGACTGGGCAGGGTTAGACCCACTCATAATTGGTGAGAAAAACAATCAGTATGCTGACAAGAAACTGACTTCAAAGGAGAAGGATTTGAATATCTTTGAATATTAAGACACACCTTTGAGAAAATGAAAGCTCTTAAATAATTTCTGCAAAAATTATCCTCTGTATAGTAATGTCATGAAAGTTAGAGATGTAGTAAAAGATGTCATGTTATTATGTAGTGATGTTGGAAAAAAATTACAACAATAAATCAATAACTCAGTCTAGCCTAAGAATTAATGCAAAATTCAATATGATCTAAATATTTCACATTTTAAATAAGGTTTTACATTTTAGATAAGCTTATTTGCATAATTTTTACTTCATTTCGAAAGATTAATTCTGTCAGCTCTTATTTTTTCCCTATTGTGAAGTTCTGGTTCTTATTTTTAAGGGCTTTTCTAGTACCAGCTGCCCCCTGGATAACAGTTATCAAGGGCCTTTTGAATTAGGGGGTGATGTTGACACGAACTGCTCACTGGAGTGGATGCTTCCTGATGGCCAGGAATGAGGGGATGGATTTGGGCACTTCCTTTGTAGGATGGAGCCCAAAATGCCCAATTTATTTCATTCATGGCTTCACAAGCCATCAGTATCTCAGATGCTCAAAGATTTTTGTTCAGTACTCTCCTTGTATCAGACAGGAAACATGGTAGACCACTGAGTATGGTCTGAGTTGATTTCAAGTGTATGCAACATCTTTTCTGGGGATGACCTAAGAAGGCCAGCTTTATGAAGGACTCTGGAGAATTCCTGATTAGAGTTGAAAAAAGTCCCACTTGACATTTGCGTTGGGCTTGTATTTTTCACAATGCTTCTATTTACATTGTTATTTTAATCCTCAGAGCTGTACAGTGAGATTGTCAGAGAGCCATCTGCCTTCTTCATGTACTAGAGGAGGAAGCCAGGGTCTGGAGAGATTTGAACACAAAGTCACATGGCTTTTTACTCAGAGGCCCAGAAAGAGGTAGATTATTACAATAATTGTTACGACAGTCATCATTTACAGTGTCTGCTTCCTGACAGTCACTGTGCAGGGTACTTTCATACATAATGTCATTTAACCTTATAATTGGTCACAATACTGTCAAGTTGGTACAGGCATACCTTGGAGATACTGCGGGTTTGGTTCCAGGCCACTGCAATAAAACGAGTATCTCAATAAAGTGAGTCACACAAATATTTTGGTTCCAAGTGCATATAAAAACAAGGTACATTTGATGTTGATGGCTACTGACTGACCAGGGTGCTGGATGCTGAAGGTAGAGGTGGCTGTGTCAATTTCTTAAAATAAAGCAACAATGAAATTTGCTGCAAGGATTGAGTCTTCCTTTTACCAAATATTTCTCTGTAGCGTGTGACACTGTTTGATAGCATTACAGTAGAACTTCTTTCAAAATTAGGGTCAGTCCTCTCAAACTCTGCTGCACTGCTTTATCAACTAGGTTTATCTAAATCTTTGTTGCCATTTCAACAATGTTCATAGCGGGTCTACAGGGAGTATATTCCATCTCAAGAAACCAATTTATTTGCTCATCCCTAAGAAGCAACTCCTCATTCATTCAAATTTTATTATGAAATTGTAGCCATTCAGTCACATCTTCAGGCTCCACTTCTCATTGTAGTTCTCTTGCTATTTCTATTACATGTGCAGTTACTTCCTCCACTGGAGTCTGAACCCCTCAAAGTCATCCAGGAGAACTGGAATTCACTTCTTCCAAGCTCCTGTTGATGTTTTGACCTCCTTCCATGAATCATGAATGTTCTAATGGCATCCAGAATGATTAATCTTTTCCAGAAGGTTTTCAATTTGCTTTGTCTGGGTCCTTCAGAGGAGTCACTATCTATGGCAGCTGTAGGCTTACACAATATATTTCTTAAATAATAAGACCTGAAAGTTAAAATGACTGCTGATCCATGGGCAGCAGAATGGATGGTGTGTTAACAGGCATGAAAACAACATTCATCTCCTTGAACATCTCCATCAGAGATCTTGGGTAACCAGGTGCATTGTTAAAGACAGTAATATTTTGAAAGAAATATATTTCTGAGCAGTAGGTTTCAACAAGGGGCTTAAAATATTCAGTAAACCATGCTATAAAGAGATGGGCTCTCATGCCGTCTTTGTTGTTCCATTTATAGAGAACATGCAGACTTGATTTACCATAATTCTTAAGGGCCCCAGGACTTTCAAAATAGTAAATGAGCACTGGCTTTAACTTAAAGTCACCAGCTGTATCACTAGCTGTCCTTTGAAGCTTTGAAACCAGTTATTGATTTCTCTTCTCTAGCTATGAAAGTCCCAGATGGCCTCTTCTTCCAATAGATGGCTCTTCCATTCACATTGAAAATCTGTTGTTTAGTGTAGCCACCTTCATCAATGATCTTAACTAGATCTCCTGGATAACTTGCTGCAGCTTCTGAATCAGCACTTGCTACTTCACCTTCCATTTTTATGTTACAGAGACAGCTTCTTACCTTTAACCTCGTGAACCAACCTCTGCTAACTTCGAACTTTTCTTCTGCAGCTTTGTTCCCTCTCTCAGCCTTTATAGAATTGAAGAGTTAGAGCCTTGCTCTGGATTAGGCTTTGGCTTAGGAGAATGTTGTGGCTGGTTTGATTTTTCTATCTAGACTGTCCAAACTTTTTCCATATCAGCCATAAGGCTGCTTTGCTTTCTTATTATGCATGTGTTCACTGGAGTAGCACTTTTAATTTCCTTCAAGAACTTTTTCTTTGCATTCACATCTTGGCTAACTGTTTGGCACAGGAGGCCTAGCTTTCGGCCTATCTCAGCTTTGAACATTCCTTCCTTACCCGGCTTAATCATTTCTAGCTTTTGATTTAAAGTGAGAGAGGTATGACTCTTCCTTTCACTTGACCACTTTACTGATGGGCCATTGTAGGGTTATTAATTGGCCTAATTTCAATATTATTGTGTCTCAGGGAATACAGAGGCCTGAGGAGAGGGAGAGAGACAGGGGAATGGCTGGTTGGTGGAGCAGTCAGAACACATACACATTTATGGATTAAGTTTGCTGTCTCATATGGGCACAGTTTGAGGTGCCCTCCAAAAATTACAATAGTAACAATAACGATCACTAATCACAAATTATCATAACAGAGATGATTATTAAAAAGTATGAAATATTGTGTGAATTAACAAAATGTGACAGATATGAGGTGAGCACATGCTGTTAGAAGAATAGCACTAATAGACATGCTTGACACAGGGTTGCCGCAGACCTTTAATTTGTAAAACAAACAAACAAAAAAACCCCAATATCTGTAAAGCACAACAGAGTGAAATGCACTAAAACAACGTGTGCCTGGCCTGTATTTTTACATTGTTACTGCTGAGAAAACTGTGACTTGGGTGGATTATTGCATCTGGTATGTGGAAGAGCCTGACTCCAGCACTTTACTCTTTCCACCACATCGTGGGACGTTCTAACATCCTTTCTCCTCCACCAATACCATGTCCCACACAATGGGAAAGGTCTCCATAGGATGCCTGTAGAGAACCTGGCAGCGCTGTTTTCCGGTAGTTCCCCTGAGACTGACTGAAGTGAGAAAGTTAGATTAAATCCAAGCTGTAGTCCTCTTTATTGTGTTGCAGTGAGAACCGTGATTTCAGCTGTTGAATAATCAATATAGTCTGTTTATTATTTTCTATTGCTGCTGTAACAAATTACCACAAACTTAGTGACTTAAACAGCACATTTATCTTATAGTTGTGTACATCAGAAGTTCACTATGGGTCTCACTGGGCTGAAAATCAAGATGCTGGCACAGCTGTTTCTTTCTGGAGCTCCAAGAGGATAATCCTTTTCCTTGCCTTTTCTAGCTTAAAGAGGCTGCTGGTATTCCCCAGCTCGTGGCCCCATCCTGTATCTTCAAAGCCAGCATTATTGCATCTCTCTGACCATTCTTCCATAGATATATCTCTTCTATCTTCCTCTTCCACTTTTGAGGACTCTTGTGATTACATTGTACCAGTGACTGATCCAGGATAATCTCTCCATCTGCAGGGCCTTAATTTAATCACACCTGCCAAGTACCTTTTGCCATGTAAAGTAACATGTTCACTGTTCTGGGGATTAGTATGTAGACATCTTTGGGGAGGATGCAGCTTGTAATACTGACTGTCTGTATTTGGTGACATTAGTTGTCAGCTCATGTTTCATTCTGTGGTAACATAATTCCGCCCTACTTCCTAGAATCAGTGGCCATACAGATTACGTTTGCCTTTTGGTCAATAATCTGATGCCTTGAAGAACTCAAGTCTTGATGGGGGTTATCTGAACAGCCAGTTATGCAAAGGACTGGAATGTGAGGAGACTGCTGAGTCAGCAGCTGTGCCCTCAAAGCTGGGCCCTCCTATTAACTTGCCATGTGCATTGGGACAGATTGCATAGGCTTCTACCTCTGATATTCCGTAGGAATGAGCATTCTCACCTACTGTCTAGGGTTGCTATAATCACTTATAGGATAGTAATGCAGTTTCTAAAGTTGCATTTTTACATATGTACTTACAATATTAAAGCCAAATATAATAATGAGGAATGTTATTATTATATTTGGAATGAGGATTTGTGGTGGAGGAAAAACAAAACCCTATGCATGCAAATTCCAGAAAGAAAGGATGTATGCACTCTCCCTCCTCTGGAATCATATTTTAATTCTGAATCCTTGTCACATAAGGAGTTACTGAGGTTCTGAGATTATTCTCAAACTTTAGGAGGCGGTCCTAGAAGGGGCTAAGCCTGATAAGATGCTGCCTGGAGGTTAGAAAAGCAAAGTCTTCCTTCTCCTCCTCCTCCTTCATAGTTGCTTTGCTTAACTTTTTGTTTACTTATATATTTTTTGTAAATGTTAAAATAACACTTGTAATTATGGCATCAAGATGGGGTATTCTTGGTGTGATGGATCTATATTCAGCACATTTATTTAAGACCTTAAGAAACACTCAGTGAAGCAACATTCTGGTTGGCACCACGTTATAATGCATGTCACTGGCAGAAATCCTAATGTCATTGCATTTGGTTCTCGAATGTTGTGATCATCCCACAGATGGGTGTTTAACCCTGTGAGATGTTTCCACAGTGCATTTAATTATTGTTAAACAGTAATTTCTGTTTTTTTAATGTAAAGCCTGACTCATATATATTGTATAAAGTGTTTTGAAAAGATGAAGAAAAAAAACAAAACAAAACAAAACAAAAAAACCCCAGCTCTCTCCCACTGGCCAGAAATAGCTACTATTAAGTATTTTGGTACACATCTTCTTTGGGTGGACTGAGTGTGTCTCCCCCAAATTCATACGTTGAAACTCTAACCCCCAATGGGATGATATCAAGAGGTGGTAATTAGACTTGGATTAGGTCATGAGGGTGGGGCCCTCATGATGGGATTAGTGTCCTTAGAAGAAGTGAAAGAGAGTCAAGTTCACTCTCTTGGCTGTGTGAGGACACAGTGAGAAGACTGCCATTTGCAAACCAAGAAGCAGGCCCTCACCAGACACTGGATCTCTTTGTTGACACCTTGATTTTGGATGTTCCAGCCTCCATAACTTGAGATGTAAATGTTTGTTGTTTAAGCCATTAGTTTATGACACTTTTGTTATAGCAACCCGAGCAGACTGACACTGTTTCAGATTTTCAGATTGTAATTGTTGCAAAAATGGAATGCTTTTAACAAAAATGAAATGTTATGCATAAAGGTTTTTTTGTTGTTGGTTTTGTTGTTGTTGTTGTTATTTGTTTATTTGTTTGTTTTTTTGAGACAGGGTCTCACTTTGTCACCCAGGCTGTAGTGGAGTGACCTGATCTCGGCTCACTACAGACTTGACCTCCTAGGCTCAAGTGATCCTCCCACCTCAGCCCCCCAAGTAGCTGGGACTATAGGCCGCACCATCACACCTGGCTAATTTTTTGTATTTTTTGTAAAGATGGGGTTTCGTCATGTTGCCCAGGCTGGTCTTGAACTCCTGAGCTCGAGTGATCCACCTGCCTAGGCCTCCCAAAGTGCTAGGATTACAGGCATGAGCCACCACATTCAGCCACCATGCATAAAGTTTTGTGATCTTCTTTATTCACTTAATAGTTTATATGATTACTTCACATCTTTAAATAATCCTTTACAACATTGTTTTTAATGACTGAGTATAGTTACATTCTATTAATACATATATTTATTTAACCAGATCCCATTTTTTGACATTTAGCTTGTTTCTAGTTTCTCACAGCTGTCAACATCTTTGTAGTTACATCACAAAATCATTCAGAATTATTCCTTAAGAATAAATTTCTAAATAGAATTTTGCACCCAAGGGTATGGAGAATTCTAATGCTTTTGATACTTACATTGTCAAATTGACTCCTCCTGCCCTCCAGTATTATACCCTCTGAGTATGAGAATGTGTTGGGCTTTCTACCACCCTCTCCAGTGTGTAGAGGTGTTATAGACCTGTGAAAACGGCTGAGTAGAAGATGTTGGAGATAGTTCATGGAAATGTAGGTCAGTGACAATGAGGGGCTCAGGCAAATTCTTGAGCTGGATCAGAAGCAGAATGGCCTTGCAATTGTAGCCATGTTCAGAGCCATGAACATTTGCTTGCTGTCCTGATTAAAAATTTCCTGTGTCTATGATGCCATGTGATGTGCTGGGCAGATGCCAGACTGTTTCCTGCTTGATTCAGCTACATTCATGAGACCATGTAGCAATCAGAAATAAGAGAGCATTTTGAGGAGCTCTGAGGGCCAAGTAAAATGTGGTGGTATAACATATTCTTGTCATTATCCCTGGCTTGCCATCTTACTGTGAAGAAGCCCCTTCCTAGCAAGGAAAACTAGCAGCAGCCCAAAGCCAAAACCAGTTTAATTACCCATTGACTGTTTTCCCATCTGCCTAGTAGGGAAAGTGGCTGGACTCTTGAAAACTGGGACCAATTCTCATGTTTAAGACTTTAACAAAACAGCCTCTGGTCAAATGGCATGCTGGAGTTTTTAGATGAAAGATGCTATTTTGTATAAGCAAATGGTGCCCTTTGCAATCGTTTTGTAAATTATCTGTGGCCTGCTGGAAAGCTACTCAGTATTCTGTTCCACAAACTTCTGCTTAATGAGATAATTCTTCTCTATATTTCTGTTGCTGGAATTGGGCTCACACACTGTCTCTTTATAGGCCATTTCCATAATGCTTGATTAATGCTCTGTTGTTAATATAAGACCTGGATCACTTGCTTTATTGAAATGGGATTTTTTAGATTGTAGGGGCAGCACTCTTGTTTGTGGGCTCTGATATATGCCACACAGCCTACAACTCGACTCTGGCAAATGTTGAAAGTGCCTAAATTTTTTCAACATTAGCCCAAGAGGGCAATCTGGCTGGCTTCTGTCGAATCTTTGGAAAAAGTGACAGAGGTGCTTTGAATGTGGGCTGCATTTGTAGTGGTCTTATGTGCCTTCCTTGAAGTGCAGTGAGTTTTGTTGAATTATAACAGTGTAATAAATGTCTCTATTTTTATTTTCAAATGTTGAACAGTTGGTTAAGATTATTTTAGGCTGAGCACGGTGGCTCACGCCTGTAATCCCAGCACTTTCGGAGGCCGAGGCGGGCGGATCACGAGATCAGGAGTTCGAGACCAGCCTGGCCAACCTGGTCAGGAGTATTTTTAGAAACTCCATCTCTAAAAATACAAAAATTAGCTGGGCACAGTGGCCTGTAGTCCCAGCTACACAGGAGGCTGAGGCAGGAGAATCACTTGAACCCAAGAAGCAGAGGTTGCAGTGAGCCGAGATTGCACCACTGCACTCTAGCCTGGGCGACAGAGTGAGACTTCATCTTGAAAAAATAAATAAATAAATAAAAAGATTATTTTAGTGTTTTTCATGTATATAAAGTTTGAATTTGCATTATAGTATATGTGTTATGATAGTTGTATCATGTCATTTTACCTTACAATAGGAGGTCTAAGAACCGTTTTTTATATGTTGAACATTTCAGCTCTTAATAACTACCCAGAAATTGTCACTTGAAAATGCCATTATAAAAAACCAAAATGTGTTCCTGTCTAGGCAGACTTCATCTATTTGAAACATGGAAAAACTTTAAGGTGCTCATTTAGTTCTGCTAATTATTTATTGTAGAAAAAACTGGTATTTTTTGTTAGTAGTCTGTTAATTCTTACCTTAAGCAAACTGGTTTCCATAATTTGGATGGAAAAGAATCAGATATCTCCTACTCAAAGAATTGGACTATGCTTGGTGTTTCAACAAATATTCATTTAATAGACAAATATTTGAGTATCAGTATCTGACAGAATGTTCTAGGCACTGGGAAACAGGTAAATAAGATAGGCGAGATCTCTCTTCTCATGGAACTTATGTTCAAATGGGAAAGGCACAGTAGACACAGTAGACAGGGTAACATCAGAGAGTGGTCAGTTTTGTGAATAAAATAAAGAGAAAATAAAGAGAAAATTATTTTTATCTAAATAAAGAGGGTAATGTGATGGAGAGTGATTCTGGGGAAGGCCAGGTGGGGCTACTTTGAAAGTGTCTGGGAAGTCCTCTCTGAGGAGGGGTAATTTGAGTTAAAACCTGAATATTGCCAATGAGCCAGGCTTGCCAAGATCTGTTCATGGCGAGGGATCAGCAGGTACAAGATTGGGAGGCAGCGGTGAGCTGGGCCCCTCCCAGCAACAGAGGGATGGTTTGTGCTGAGTGAAGTGAGTGAGAGCACCCTCCAGTGAAGATGAAGAGGGGCCAGTCCCAGATCGTGGAGACCTTCTAGGGCATGGCTAGTGAGTTTCTCGCCCTTTTGTAATCCAGGCCTGTGAATTGATGCCAAGTGAGATTTTGTGGAGCTTAACTTTTTGTAGTGGATATTACAAAAATAATGTAACTTTAACAGTCTCTGTCTTACCCTCCCTGCCCCTCTCTGGCCATGTTCACATAGAACGTGTTTCATCTCTGCTCCCCATGATAGCCCTTCAGATACTTGGCTCTGCCATCTCTCTAGGCTAAACATCTCTAGTTTTATCAGCTGTCCTTCCCTGCTTGAATGGGCTCTTCAACTTCAAGATTTCTTTCTTCTCTGAACACATTTTTTTTTAATTTAATTTAATTTTATTATTATTATACTCTAAGTTTTAGGGTACATGTGCACAATGTGCAGGTTAGTTACATATGTATACATGTTCTGAACACATTTTTTTAAACAATCTGATTTTATTTATTTTTAATTGACAAACAATGTGCATATTCATGGGGTATATAATGATATCTTAATACATAGAATATATAATGATCAGATCAGGATAATTAGCATATTCATAATCTCAAACATTTATCATTTCCTTGTGTTGGGAACATTCAGTGTCTTCCTTCTAGCTATCTGAAACTTTATATATTATTGTTAACTATAGTTATCCAGCAGTGGTGGAGAAGTCTGGGACTTAGTCCTCCTATGTAGCGTAATTTTGTATCCTTTGCCAAATCTCTCCCTATTACCCTCTTCCCCCTACCCTTCCCAGCCTCTAGGACCCACTGTTCTGCTTTTTACTTTTATGAAATCAACTTTTTTTTAGCTTCCGTATGTGAGTGAGAACATGCAGTGTTTACCTTTCTGTCCCTTAATGTCTGAGAACCTCAGGAATTGGTCACATTCTGATGGTCTGAGGAGAGCAGTGGAAGAGGGATGAGATGCTAGGGTAACCATCATCAGGGTTTTTGAGGGCTGTGTCTTTTTCCAGAAGCAATGGCTTCCCTATCGTGTTACTTTTCTAGAGTCCTGAATGGGCAGGGGCCCTGTGTGGGAGACTCTGTAAGCAGAATCTGACAGAGTTGTTCCCTGGTCCACCGCAGTCTAACACCCCATGGCTAGACTTGCCCGTCCGTATCAGCCTTATGTAAAGCAGCTCTTCTGTTGGCCTCACTTTGATTTTTCTCAGTGTGCCCCATACCACAGACACTGTCCACACAGGAACATCAGATTGGAAAATATCCCTGAGTTCCCTAAGAGACAGGCACTACTCTGAGGATCTTCCTGCACTGGCCCCACTTGCTTCTTTCCTGGGGTAGGGTTTCTTCCTAGCTTGCTTCTGACTGTTCTTTCCTGGGGGGGATCTTCCCTGCTTCGAAGTGTTTTCTGTGCACTATGGTGCAGGGGTTTGTGAGGGCAACTGCACAGCTTGTTTCTTTCTGTTTCCTCTCCACAACCCATAGATCTGAGATTATCAGGTTTTGCCCATGTGGAGGTACAATGGGAAGATCCTGTGTTCCCCCAGGACTCTTTAGCATGTCTTCTTTGATTTACTGAATTACTTGAGGGATCTGTGTTTGGGCTGGCAGAAGAAGATAAGGGATTCCAGAAATTCTTGCCGGTTTCTCCTAGATAGCTGGCTACATTCTCTTCCTCTTCCTCTTCCTCCCCCATTGATAAGGCCTGGGGGTAAGAGAGAGTCCAACTCAGATTGATCCTGTAGTTGACCTCTTTGTGTTTGTCACTCATTCTTGATCTTTCTAATGAAGAAAGTTGGCCCATTAATTTTAATTATGGTAATAATGTCATTGAAATCACACCATTCATTTAGCCTAGGTATTACCCTACTCATGTAGAATTAGATAATAAATGCCAAAGTGGTGACGTAGATCCTGGCCTGTGGTTGGTGCTGAGCTAGGGGGTTCTATTTTACTGCTACTCAGATAGGGAGTGGTTGTCCCCTGGAAGATAAGGGAATTGTCTGGGGTTTTTAATGACAGTGTTTTTGGGCTCCCATCTCTGTGTCCTGGATTATTTGAATAGTCCAGACAGTGATTCTGAAAATGTGATCCCCAGACCAGTAGTGTCAGGCTCACCTGGGAACTTGTTAGAAATGTGGAGTTTCAGGCCCCACCCAGCACCTATGGAATATGAAACTCTGGGGGTGGGGCCCAGCAATCTGTGTTTGACAAGCCCTCCAGGTGATTCTGATGTGTGCTCAAGCTTGACAACTGCTGGTCTGAGCCATCAACCTGACTGCCGTTTTCCAGGGTTTTTTCAAGAAGTGTCTTAGACTCTAGTGTGAAAGTTGCTACTCTGCAGATTGTCCTGTTAAACTGGGAAAGGGCTCAGGAAAGTTCAAAAGGGATGATGTGTGGGTTTTTGTGTTGGTGTGTAGCTGGTGGGGAGGAAGGCACTCTGAGTGTAGCATGAGGCCTGGTGCAGCAGGCCTGGTCACTGGGGACACTGGGTTCAGAACAAGGAATACAAGTGGCACTTGTGTTAGAGGAACTAGAGGAAGAAAGAGCCTTGAAGACTGGCTTTACCACCACAGAAAGGCTGTCGCCTGCCATGTGGTTTTGGGCAAGGCCACTTTTCCTTGGCCTGTGCCTCAGTGGGCACTGCCTCTTTGCTTAGATGTCTCAACTTTTCTGTTCTTCCAGTGGCCAATCCCTTTGCTGATTTAAATATATGTAAATATAGATTTTTAAAATAATTTAATCTACTTGTAGTGAGGTTTACCAGCCTGGGCACCTTTCTGTTTTCCTCAGGTAATTTTGCACCTTTCTGTGTGGATCTGATATATGTTTTATTTTTCAGTTTAATGCTCAGGTCTCCTGAGCTTTTGCAGAGCAGAGCATATCCTCCCTTCCTTTATAGAGACTATGGGGGAGACTTAGCAAGGGATCTATTCTAGTCTTCTGATTTCAGCCAGACCCTCTATCTAACATGCCACTTTGACCCCTGGTAAAAGTCAAGAGTGTGCCCATGTGCCAGGAACTGACAGCCTCTGCAGAAAAAGTCCTGTGATGAGAGAACTCACTGTGTGCTTTTGCGAACACTCAGGATGTTGAAGGACAGTTACAATAGTTACAGATTTTTCTTAACTGTACTGAAAAGATGACTCTCGGGCTGCAAGAAACACTGAAATGCCTTAAGGAGTGATGCTGTGAAGTGGCTGGAAAGGAGCTAAAGCTGGAAGCCTGGGTTGTTTGATAATAATAGGAGCTCTAGATCCCCGAAGTGACAGGTTGTCTCTTCTGAATTATCTTAAGGCAGATTTCAGGGCTCTTCCAGGCTGAAGTGGAGGTAAGCTGAGGTGAAGGGAGATAAGATTCTGGGGCATTTTGTCCTGGAGCATGTCCCAGTCCCTGGGCATAAAGGGATAGACCCAGGGAACTCACAGCTGTTGGGTATGCAGGCTGTTGAAAAGGCTCTAAGAGATAAAGTGGGAATGGCCTGAGAGTTAGAAAGGGAGCTAGACAAGCAATCAGGTCTGAGTGGAGTAAGGAGAGAGTGTTTAAGAATTTGTGCTGATGGATTATTTTTGCTTCCTTTTCGCCTTGACCATTTACTGAATGTTTGTCTATCTTGCTGAATAGCAGCCAAGAGACTCTAACTTCTCTTGGTTTCCATCTGTATTTAGTTGGATTGTCTATTCCCTTCTCTTCTGACAATTCCCTGAAGAATGTCTCCTGATTTTAGAGGGGGCCAGGGAAAAGGGGCCCTTTTCAGAAATCAAGCTAGATCTTTCCTGTTTCTTCCTGACCCTTTTTCTAAAGCCTGAGATCACTCTTTCCTCACCCCTTCCTCTCAGTATTAGGTTCTGCTGCTCTCTTTTCCATCTCTAGATGGATGTTTCTTTACTTTTCTTTCTTTCTTTTTAATTAAGTGGTTACCTTTCCGTGTGAGCTATTGGCAGGGATTTGCCAGGAGATCCAAGGCAGAGCTGCCAGCTTACTGGAGTGTGACAGCTGCTGAGGCCTCCCGTCTCACAGGTTCTGCAGAGATCCAGGGCTGTCACTTCAACAAGTGTCAGATATACACACTCTGCTTGCAGAGCTCCCCATGCATAGCCTTAAATAAATAACCTAGATGTATCTGCCCTGTTTCCCATCTCAGACTCCTCTTTTCGTCTCCATCTGGTTTTCAAACATGATTTCCCAACTTCCCAATTACCATCTCACAAGACCCCTATATGTCCCCTCTCTTCTTTTCATCTCTCTGATAAAATAAGGAACCAAAACAGCCATTACTACTTTAATAGGGCAGAGAGTCTATTCCCTTGGCTGAGATGAGTTTGCAAGACTGCTCTGCCCAGTCTTGTTTGCAGAGAGCCTGGTTGGTCCGTCTCTGTAGGTTGTGAGTTTGCGCTGGTTTGGGAAGCCCTCTCTCTGGCTGAGGAAAGTCCTCCCCATATTTAAGTACCCTTCAGTGCTGGCTGTGCCCTTTTTTGTGTTGAGACGTTTTCTCAAAGGGCACTGTGGTTTCTACTTTCCTGCTGGAAGTTCCATGTCTGTGCAAAAGTTTCCTGTAACCTTTCAAGGTTTGTACTCTGTTCCAGAGGGGCTCTTGGATATGAAAATGGTCTTTTTTTCTTAAATGATCTCACAGATGATCAAAAGGAGCACATAAAAGCTGTCCTGGGGATTTGGCAAGGTTGCCAGTGTTCTCTTTACCTTTGGTCTGGTATTTAGGTCTGAGACAGTGTCTCGCCAACAGCCCTTGCTTTCCTCGGGGGGTTGGGGCTGAGAGACACAGAAGGGGAGGCAGGAGGGGCGTATTAATTCCTCTAGGAAGTAGAACTTCATTTTTATTCTAGGAGAGCCATTTGAAATTGGGTTGGCACATTCAGTCCTGAAAAAGTGACCTTGCAGGAGCTAGAATTTTATATCCAGCATTATTTTGGAGAACCTGGCCAGCAGTATTTCCCCTGGATGTATTATTGCATTAACCCTATCCAGTCACTCCTATGAGGTTTGTCTGGACTAGGATTGCTTGTGCCTCGTAGTAGAGGAAAAGCCAGAGATGATGTTCTCTGGACTCACGGAAGCCGCTTAGCAGTTCTGTGATTTTTGTAAAATCTGCTTTCTCTCTGGTGAAATGGGATAGGGGTAGTATAAAGGGTCTCTGAGGACTCAGTGACACAATATATAAAGTACTTAGTATAGTATCTAGCACATAGTAGATATTCAATAAATGGAAGCTGTCATCGTGAATAATCACATTGATAATTATTAATATTAATACCAAATTACTATTTCTCAGCATGAAGCTGGTACCCCATATTTACTGTCCCATAAGTACCTTGCTCTTACTCATTGCATTTATCACTCTGTCCTTTAATCACCATTGTACTTGCTTTCTCTCTACGAGGCCATACTCCTAGACCCTTGAAAACACTAGTAATGTCAGGTTTACCATTGCATCCCAGCATCTCCAGCACCTGGCATGGTACCTGGCACATATGACAGGCTCAGTATTTATGCATTAAATAAATACATGATCAAAATTCTCTAGCTGACTTTTTATTTTTTAAATTTGTTCCTCTTCTGCAATGCTCATTCTCTACTTCATGCAAACTGGGTACCCCTTTGAACACTCTTTCTGCTTCCCCAGTTACCATTACTGTTGCCATGTCCTTTCCTTCATTCCTGCCTGTCCTCTTGTCTTGAAATGACTTTCATCTTTTCTGTTACTATTTGACATCCTTTTTTTCACTTCTTGTGTTCTTTCTCTTCTATGATGCATACCCTAATCACTCCAGCCCATATTAATCTTGTTCATGAAATCTTGTTTCACGTATAGCCCGTAAGTCCTTGTTGTTCTTGGATTGAGTTTTATATTTCCAACCAGATTGTCAGCTTCTGGAGAGAAGTCATAATATCGTTGATTGTCCCTACCCATTATAGGTCATGGTCTGGGACCAGGTACATAATTGGCTCTAAATAAAAAGTAAGCCACTGTCAAAATGATTAAATAAGTTAGACTGTTGGACCAAAGGGGTAAAGGAGATGAAAAGGTTTTCGCTGATAGGACACAGTCTTTAGAGTTGGTTGTGTGAATGTGGGGGTTAAAGAACAGTTACCAGTGCCTCAGTGCTTTGTTAAGATTTGGGTTTTCTGTATCTATACACTGTCTTACCAGTTCTTGGTCTTGCCTTTCCCCCAGTCATGTTTGGAGGAAAATGTGGTAAAATGGAAATCTGTCAACTGCTTCTGGGTTGGAAGGCAACATACTTGATGATGATAAAGGAATTGAGAATGCCTAATGGTGACATTGGGGCTCACCATTTAGTGGGTTTTATTCACCAATGCTGTCTTCATTTCTTTGCTAGTTTGGTTGATACCACGCTCTTTCTGTATTAAGCTGTAATCTATTGATTGATACGTTTAACATTTTTGAGGCCAGATGTACAGCAGAGAACTCCGTATGTTGCGGGGATTTCAGAAGATGTGGTGTGCAGCACATAGTAGATGCTTTGTTAATGTTGGGAAGCATGCACACAAATATAAAACATGCCCTTCGGGAATGTGCAGTCTGCTCCAGGCTGCAGTGAAGTAGCAGGGTGAGGCTGGAATGAGTAGGGGCCAAAGGGCACTAGTTCTCAAGGGAGAGTCGTTGGGAAGCAGAAACAGGAAAGAGATGCTAGATGAGCTTCCCATTGCCACATGGACTGTGGAAGGCAGACTATAATAGAAATCAAAGTGCTTTGAAAAAATGCAGTGCAGTATTCTATTATAAATATTTAAATAATCATAAATTTTACAGATTGATATAGGGGTTGCTTGTGGGGAACAGACTGCCTGGCACTTGGCAGATGGTCAGTAAAACATTTATTGTGCAAACGAATCTAGAGTAGAGTAGGGCTGGAGGCCCCGCTATGGTTTTTGTCCCTCTTTTCTCTTTTTCATGCCCATTCCTTCTGCTGGTTCAGGCAGTAGCATTTCATTTTCCAGCTGTAACTAAATGAGAAATTACGAGGAGTGGTTAGAATAGAGTTTGTCGGTGGCTCTCCTTTTCTTCTCCCATTCCATTGTGAAGATGAGCCAGTAAGGCTCTGCATGGATATTTTCTGGCAAGGGCATCAAACACGTTTCTGAGGGCAGAGTCCATGTTGTTGAGTAATAATTAACTGCTAATGGCATTGTCTTGGGTGTTGCATAGTAAATAATCAAGAAATAGTCTCTTTTCAATGAGAGTTTGAAGGCCAATGCAAAGACCACACACAGGCAAGCCTGAAAGATGCTGTTTTGACTAACCTTAATGGGAAACAAAGGGAAAATCTGGCTTGTTTTGTGTGGCCATGCTTAATTGCATGATGGTGTGTTTTTCCCTTGAATTTCCTCATGCCCCGTGGAGGGCACACGCATGATGGTGCTCTGCCGAGCCAGGATTATAGAACAGAGGTTCTTGGCAGCCGGGATGTACTGGCTGCTATGTTGTCTAGCATGCTGAATCTTACTGGGAGCTTTCAGATCGGAGTCTCTGTGAAATGGAACAAGTGAACTGAGCCTAGTCTGTTCCTAAAAATAAGTCTCTAAGAAGCAAGTGAAGTGCTTTTCAGTGGGAAGCCTGTGGAGAAATAGCCTGGAACACAGTCTGGAAGTAAGGCAATTCAGGGTTCCTTTACCCAACCCTTTTCAGGCTCAGGAGAGAGGAAGTGACTTGTCTCGGGTCACTTAGGGGCTAGGCCTCGCACCTGATCTGTTGTATTTCTCTGCCTGGGCTCTTTTCCACCACCAGGGGCCAACTGTCCAGAATGTCATTTTCCTGAGTGAGGAAGCAGAGATGCCTGGCTCTAGGCTGTGCGGCAGGGCTACAGGACTGAGAGTGTCCAACTCTCTTGGCCCTGCCACACTGTCCTCAGGTTAACTGGTGTTCCCCGCTGGCCTGCTGTTCAGGGCTCTGTGGGAGAGAGCTTTGCAGCACATGCAAAGGAGGTATGAGGAGGGCAGATGGCTCCACCAGCCTCGCCCAGAGTGTGTCTTCATCCTGCCTGCCATGGGGCGAGTCATGGAGGCGTCATGGGCCCGGCCTGGCTGTAGGAGGGCCCTGGTACTGCCTCCTCAGGGTTTGACCTGGAAGGCGTTCTAGGAGCATGATGAGGGAGGGATGGGCACAGGGTGTAGGAGAGAGTGGGCTGGTGTGATGCTTGTTTAGGGGCTGGGAGGGAGCTAGGGGAGCCAGGGAGAGAATGACATTTTAATTACACAGTGAGTTGTCAGGACTATAATCTTCTCTGATGGCTCTTCTTATTTTCCAGTCATCAAAGGCATCTGCATACGAATCGGAGGTGCTGAGGTTTAAACTTTCTGATCGTTGTGATGGTGATGCTGATGTCAGTCTTTTTGTGATCTTGTCCTGGGTGAAGAGGGCAGGATTCACTGGTTGTAGTATCTGAAATGCCCTGCAGTGGCAAGATTCAATCCCTTGTGAATCCCATTCTGACATTTCCGGGGCTGGATTTAAGAAACTTAAGGCAAAAGTCAAGCCCTAAAGACATCTGAAAACGATGCAGGGTCTTGAATTATTGTTGCTTGACTCTGAGAGGATGGGCCTCAGGAGGACTGCTTCTCCTAGGCTTTGGAAATGGGTACATCTGCATGGTATTTGTTAGTGTCAAAATGCAGCAAATCTCTAAATGATTGTTCCTCAGACTCAAATTTAATCCACTGATTCTTTCATTATCTTGTGGATTCATTAGCCTGGTATTTGTGGAGAGCCTTCCTTGTGTCATGCTCTTTGCTGGAACTGGGAATCAAATGGCAGACCAGGCATACTCAGTGCCTGCCTCCAGAGCTTAGGAGTGAGGCTGGAGGACACTGTGTACCAGCACCACTATTCATATGTGGCTTCTGAGGCGAGAGAGAGGACATATTTCACCCAAGGACTTGGGGCTTGGGGCCTTGCTTTCCTAGCTAGGTGGAAAGCAGCTGGAGGGTAGGATCAGGTTTTACCCCTCCGCATAATGTCCTGCAAAGAATAACCACTCAACTAATATGGGTTGATTGATTAAATATGGCAAAGGGACACCTTACACCCTCTCCCAGTTATCCTGCTTCATTGTTAGGGGATAGGCATGGGGGTTAAGCCTTGCAATCCTCCTGTTTCTCACCACAAATGTAACTTGCACTGACCATCAAACCTCCTTGAGTCAGCTTTAAGAGTTTCTTTCTAGAATCATGTGGGACTTGAGGCAAGAGGAGACTGGATGGAGGTTTTTACTCTTTAATGGAATCTCGCATAGATGTTCCTTAAAGAGTGGGGAAAAGAGGACCGCACCATTTATGGAATATCTGCTCTGCTGCTGCATGCCGGTTACGTCCTCACTGTTGTTTTATTTATTCCTTTAAAGCCTTGTAAGGCTCCATAGATGAAGTGAGGATAAATAGCAGGAAACTGACATAGCTGGCTGAAGCCCATGTCCCTGTCCTCTCCACTAGGTTTCTAAAACTTTCTGAGGGATGTAGAGGTATGTGTTATCATGGGCTTTTAGTGGTTTCTGTGGTTTGCACAAGAAAAGTCTAGAGCCTGGACCTCCTGAAAATTTCCCTGATAATTCTGGACAACAGAGCATGGATTGCGTGTGTGTGTGTGTGTGTGTGTAAATTCTGCAAATCCTCCTGCCCTGACAATAAGGGCTGATAAACCACCACCCTTAACAGCCAGTCCCCAGGTAATCCTGTTCTGGGATACAATTTAGTGAATTTGTTTTAACATTTAGTACTTTGTGGCTAAAACGCCTAATTCTGGGTTTGAGGACCACGCAGTGGACTGGCTTAATTGTTTGATTTGCCAACTTAAAATTAGAAACTGGGAATTCCGTATGGAAATGAAAATTAAGCAGGATGCAAATTAGTGCTTTCGTCCTAGAGTCTAGAGGACAGCTGATGCACCTTTGCTTTGTAGGAGGAGGCAGTAGGTAGTGGTAGAAGTCATGTGCGTGGAGATGGAAGCTGTTTGGCACTGGTGGCATGTTACCACGCGAGATCTCAGGAAACCCATTTCACTTCCTTGGCTTGGGTTCTTCCATTTGTGCACTGGTAGAAAAAAAATTACTGGCTATTGGCCATCCCTTTCCTGGGACTGCTTTATCTAGAAGTTGTGGTGTTTCTGGGGAAAGGAACTACTACTGGTCATCTGAAAGGGTACAAGCCTGGGTGAGAGCACATACGTGTGCACAGGTATTTGCACATGGATATTTGGTGGTTTTCACTCCTGTGGTTTTTCTATGATTCATCCCATCAGTCCCAGAACTTGGCTTTTGAGACCTTTCCCTGACCTGGAAGATGACGTAGAAGTAATCTTAAAGCATCTCTTTTCACTTCCCAAAAGTGCATTTTCTGAGACATGGAGAAGTGCTTGTGACTCCTTGGGCTGCAGGCTACCAGCCTTCCTGGGTCCATGAAAATAGTTTGAACAAAAATCTGGCCCAATTGCCTGTATATTTTGTGAGACCCTGGGGCCTGGCATTAGGGAGCGGAGAGGATTATCTCCAGAGAGCATTGAGACTCAGGACTTCTGTTGCAGTCTCCCTGGCATCCTTCTCTGAGGGTTTGGAAAGGGCTGGACTAGGTTCAGAGTGATATCACCCCTGAGGAATTCTTCGGAGACTATGGGAGGATGACTTTTGGAGAATCAGGAGTTCTCCAAAGAGAGGGGAAAAGATATGTTGCTGTGGTGAATTTCATCTTTACCTTGGGAACCTGTTTCTGTTCATTCTTATCTCAAGTTGGAGGAAACAGGAACTGAGGCTGCATTAACAGAGATGAGGTATCTAGAACAAGGAGGTGCTACTCCTTGGACACAAGTTACTAGACCACACCTGGAACACTGTGATGAATTTAGAGCAGCACATTTTTTAAAACTTTTATTCTAAGTTGAGTCCATTTGCAGGTTTGTTACGTAGGTAAACATGTGTCATAGGGGTTTGTTGTACAGAGTATTTCATCACCGACATATTAAGCCTAGTACCCATTAGTTATTTTTCCTGATCCTCTTCCTCCTCCCACTCTCTGCCCTCTGATAAACCCCAGTTTGTGTTGTTCCTTTCTATGCATCCATGTGTTCTCATCATTTAGCTCTCACTTATAAGTGAGAACATGTGATATTTGGTTTTCTGTTCCTGTGTTTGTTTGCTAAGGATAATGGTCTCCAGCTCCATCCATGTTCCTGAAAAGGACATGATTTCATTCTTTTTTATGGCTGCATAGTATTCCATGGTGTATATGTGCCACAGTTTCTTTATCCTGTAGTCTATCGTATCCTTTAGTCTAGACTAATGATATCCTTTAGTCTATCACTGATGGGCATTTAGGTTGATTCCATGCCTTTGCTATTATGAATAGTGCTGTGATAAATAGATGCATGCATGTATCTTTATGATAGAACAATTTATATTTTTTTGAGTATATATCCACTAATGGGATTGCTGGGTTGAATGATATTTCTGTCTTTAGGTCTTTGAGGGATTGCCACACTGTCGTCCATAATAGTTGAACTAATTTACAGTCCCATCAACAATGTATAGTGTTCCTTTTTCTCTGCAACCTTGCCAGCATCTGTTATTTTTTGACTTTTTAGTAATAGCCATTCTGACTGGTGTTAGATGGTATCTCATTGTGGTTTTGATTTGCATTTCTCCAATCAGTGATATTGAGCTTTTCTTTTTCCATATGCTTGTCCTGCATGTATGTGTTCTTTTGAAAAGTGTCTGTTCATGTCCTTTGCCCACTTTTTAATTGGGCTGTTTGTTTTTTCTCTTGTAAATTTGTTTAAGTTCCTTATAGATGCTGGATATTAGACCTGTGTCAGATGCAGTTTGCAAAAATTTCCTCTCATTCTATAGGTTGTCTGTTTACTTTGTTGGTAGTTTCCTTTAGAACAGCACATCTTAAAAGGGATAACACATTGCAGTGTGTTCAGAGGAGAGTTGGAAAGCCTACCCTATTCTATGGGGGTGGTGGGGAAACGGATTTTAATCTGGAGAGGGCAAAACTCAGGTTTTGACAGGGTTTTAAATATCTGAAAGGTTGTCCTGGGGATCTGTATGTGGTCCCAGAAAACCTAACATTGGGAGTCAAAACTCTAGGTGGAAGCTTTATGGAGAGAAATTATGTTTTATATGAAGAAGAAGAATGAATTTCATTTTGGAGGGGGTAGCTTTACTGAGTTTTTTTTCTTGACCCTGAAAGCGATATATTCTTATTGTAGAGCATTTGAAGAATAGAGAATAATTTTTTTAAAAAATCAGTGAAACACCTGTAATATCCCTTTTCAGAAGCAGCCACTACTAGCATTTGGCACATTATATTTTAGTATTTTTGTATATATATTTTTTTTTTACAAAGTTGAAATCATGGTACATAAACAATTTTGAATCTTACATTTTATGTCAGATAAAAGGTGAAACATTTAACCTTACATTTAATAATTTGTAGTAAACGTACATTTTAATGGTTTCATAATATTCTATGCTAAAAATATAGTGTGATTTTGTCTAATCATTTCCTCTAATGTGGGCCATTAAGTTTATGTCATAGTTTGTGCTTTTATGGTAAATATTATGAATAAATTTTTGCGTGTGTTTCAGATTATTTCCTTGGGTTAGGTTCCTAGAAATGAATTTGTCAGGTTAAAGTATATGAACAATTTAAACTGTTGAGATATATATGTATATATAGTTTTACAGAAATGTTATACCTGTTTACATTTTGTATCAACTAAGATGCTTTTTCTTCAAATGATGAGGAAACTTAACTTCAACTGGCTTGAATGAAAAGGAACTATATTGGCTTAGATATCTGGAAATAAAATATATGGCTGGAGCTTAGCTTCAGGTATGCTTGGATACAGGGGCTCAACTGATGCCTGTAGGTCTGTTTCCTTTCTCCCCATCAGTAAGAGTGTTGGCTACTAAGAGCCACTGTTTTTGGCAGCCTTTTTTGGTGATTGTGTGTGTCGGCGGGAGGGGTGTGCTGTATTTGTGCCTTGAGTTAGGGTAGTATCTTCGTGACTGGGACAGACAGCCTGAATCATCTAGAGAGGCTATCAGAGGAACCTGCTCATTTCTTTGGTCTCATTAGATCTGGTTTTGCTGACATAAAAAAGGCTGTTTTTTCCCTATGAAATCTCTTATTAGATGAAGGAGGTAGATTATAAATAAAGCTTTAAGAGGTTGTTCATTGATCCAACTCTCCATTGCTATGCTTATCCGTCTGTCTGTTCATTCCTCCATTCAGGTGATATAGTGCAGTGAGCCTTGGATAGGAGTTAAAGGATGTGATGTGGATTTTCATCCAGATTCCACTACTGGTCTGTGCCCTAATTGCATTGGCCAAAGCATAGCTGGGATTAGGAAGCAGGGAACAGCTTTTCCCCCAGCACACATCTCCAAAGTATCTACTTTTTAGCAATTTTCAAAAGGCGAGATGTCAACATTATGATGAAAAGTCATTAGAAGAAGGAGTGTGGGAATCACACAGGAAAGATAATCAAAGGGTGTAGCACCTTTAAAAAAAATTGATTTGCAGACTCCATCCCAAGATTACCCACCATGACTTTAGAACCTGACTTTGCCTCTGCTTTCTGAGTATTTCCCTATTACTTAAAGGGGCTAATCCCAGTTCTGCCACTCTTAGGGAATCACAAGAAGTGATAATGCATGTGATGTAGATGATGTTTTAAATGTTGGGCACCTAGGGCATAAAAGCAAGCTCCACCTTGCTTCTGAAAGGGGTTATCACATCCCATCCAGCAGGGCCCCAGAGGATTTGGTCTTTTTCCTCTTTGGTCAAGAAGGCCAGATGGAAGTTTGATAGGATATTAAAGAAGCACCAAGGGTCAGCCCATAAAGATCTGAAGTTCAAGAAATGCATGCCATCAATACAGATTTTTCTTAGTACCCATTGCCACCACAGGCCCCCTTCAGCCTAGGCTTAGATTTAGCAGGCTCGCCTTACTGTCCTCACACCCATCCTCCACAGTATGGCCAGAGTGCTCTTTCAAAAAATTCAAGTCTTGTTAGTGCCCATTTATGCTGCTTCAACCCTGCAATAGTTCATCCATGCTCTGGGGACAATACAAACTCCTTTACATAGCCCAAAAGGGCACAAGCAAATGACCTGGCCTGGTTGACTTCACTTTGTGTTTCCCCTTCTTTCTCTGCTGCCCTACATTACAGCTGGGCTTCTTTCAGCAACACCATGCTCTCACTTGCCTTTGGGCCTTCTCATTTCTCCACGATGCTCTCCCATCCCAAAGCTTTAGGTCATCTTACAGGTTTCCGCTTACATGTCACTTCTTCCCATTTTTGTCAGTCTTTCGGTTGGGGGACCAAATAGATAGTCACTGATGGTGGAGTGAATTAAAATGGCTCACATTTTTGTTTCCTCTGTGTGGGCAGGTGATGACTGGGGATTGAGCCTCACCTTGCTGCCTAAGTGCAGCGAATGGCCAGCTGGTGTCAGAGTGGTGTCGTCACTCTGAACATAGTTCACAGTTAGAGCTGGGAAGAGGGTGTTCTGTGTCCTCTTGTTCCTTTGGCATCATCCCATGTATGTCTGCCTTGTATATTTCCTGTGTTAGTGCCTCTTGTCGTATAGTGTGGAGTCCTAGCTTTTGATCAGTGCAGCTGCTGCCAGCTGTTTGCGTAGTTTTCAAAATGGAACGGAACAGAGAAATGTGTATGTCAAGCTTAGACATTCTGAATTCCTAGAAATCATTATGAATCTGAATCACTGGGTTGGTGTTGCTGCAATTATCTGAAGACTGTACGTGCACATGTGTGGCTGTGGGTGCTTGTGTGGGATGTGAATGGATGGTGATTTGTTTATAGGGGTAGGACTAGGGGACTTTGAGAGGAAGCTACTAAAATGTATCCTAGATTTTTGCTGAATTGGATAAGAAGATATCCAGGTTCTCTGCACACCAGATATTCATGAGGCTGAGCAACACAAGCCATCTGAACTGTTTTGTAATACTTCATTTAGCACAAAGATGTTGCCAGAAATCACACTGCTAATCAGTTTGTCCTGGAGAGAAAGCAAAACTGATGCCTAGCTTCTTGATAAATGAGTATGTGAAAAGAAGCCCTGTGAACCCCAGATGGGAAGTTGGTTCCTGATATTCATACATTTATTGAGCAAACATTTATTGATTACTGTGCGTCAGGCATGTGTGAGCCTGAATACATATCACTCCTTTCTTCTCTCAGGTTCAGGATCAGTTTAAGCTTTACTTTAAAAGTGTTTAAGATGAAATCTTGCATTTGTTTTAGATGGTCTGGATGTCTAGCTAATGGGGAGTGGAGCTCCCCTGTGCCTCTTGATTACAAGACAAAGCATTAAACATGAGCTTGGCTCTCTTTCCCCAGTTGCCATACCACTTTTTTTCCTTGGTAGAGGGTGACTATTAAGTGAATGGGGATCAAAGAAAGCACAACTTAAGATGCTTCTTGAAAATGGGATTCAAAGTTAGAGTTTTCCTTCTTTCTAAATACCACTCTAATATTCTCGCATTCATGCTCTTCCATCTTTGATCCAGAATAATGTAATGGTTTTTCCAGGGAGTATTCCGGTGTCATCACTATTGGATCTTTTTACTAAGAAAGTCTTTGGAGGTATGTTAAAAGGGTGATTCTCAGTCTGGGAATTGTAGCTGTCTTGCTCTAGATCAGGCCTGTTATAATTCCCAGCTTGGTGTGTGAGCCATCCAGCAAAATTCTGAACCCTGTAGACCTTGTTCCATGAGTAGGATGGGGCTTTTGGGGTTTTTAGTGGCTCTTCGATAGCCTAAACATTTGCTATCTGGCCTTACACAGAAAAAGTTTGGCAGCCTCTGAAGTTGGCTGAGCCTTGTTATACTGCTACTCTTTGATGGTTTAAGGAGTCACAGAGGTCTATGTCTGTTTGACCCACCTCTCAGCAAAGCAGTCATTTATACTGTTCAAATGAAGACCATTTTGTGAGGGACCTGGGCATCATCTTTTCACATCTGGAAAGGCAAAACAGTAGCATAAAACCTTTTAGAGAATGTTATCCAGTAACTGGAAAACTCAAAAGAACAGGGAAAAGAGGAAAATGTGTGTGCAGCAGGGAGTAATGTTCAGCAAGTGGCTGAAATAGCATAAAGGGATTTTTACTCCAGGGAGCTCTGGAAAGGAAAATGGACTGGGGCATTTCAAATCTATTTCTCTCTTTAAAAAAAAAAAAAGTAGCAAAGTTTTCTATTCTCTTGTTTCTGAGTTTGTAGATTTGACTCTATGGGTTAGTCGGATCTGTGAGAGGATGGGAAGACCCTATAATCTAGTTCAGGAGTTGGCAAGCTACATCTGCAAGTCAAATCTGTGTCTTCCCTTCCTGTGTTTATAAATAAAGTTTTATTTGACACACAGCCACACCCATTTGTCTCTGGCTGCCTTGGCAGAGTTGAGTAGCTGTGATAGAGACAGTCTGTCCTGAAAAGCCTAAATATTTGCTATCCGACCTTGTGCTGAAATAGTTTGTCAACCTCTGAAGTTAGGTAAGCCTTGTTATCATAAGATAAGGGGATTGTGAGTTTTTGTATCACAGGAATTTTTTTGTTAATATACAAGTAGGCATTCTTGATGATCATTTGCAAATTAAGTAGGAAAGGAGAGTGAAAATCACCTATTGCAAAGGGGCCATGCAGTGTGGCTGGCACATGATATTGTTACCAGACAAGCCAGAAGACCTTGTAGTGTGACCATGGGCAATTCATTTTACCTCATTGAGCCTCGATCTCTTTGAGTGTAAAATGGAGATAAGGTGACTTGTTTCTCAAAACGTGGTTGCTTGGATCCAATGAAATAAAGCCACGAGGGCATCCTATAAATGGTAAGAGGGCTGTATAAATAGAAGGAATTAACCAGCACCCATTTGTGCTGTTGCAGCTGCTGCAGATACGTGCCTTGTAAAATTACCCTATTATTTAGAGACCGAGAAATATTTGGATGGTGGTAATGTGCTGCTCTGAGAAAAGCAGTCGCCAGTGGGATTTTTATCACATAATTAGAGGGTTTGTTAAATGTGCTAGTGAAAAGAAGCTGTTTGCCGTGCCTTGTTTTAACATGGACCAGGGATCCTGAGCCTTCTCCCTGAGGAGATTCTATACCAGCATCCTTGCTCCAGTCTTTTTTGTGGTGCTGGCTTCTGGCCAGCAGAAATTCTGGGAAGTTCTAGACGTAGTGCCAGAGGCACAGTGGCCTTAGAAACCCTTGTAAAATCACCGTCTACCCACGTGACACCTCCGCTTTAGACAGCTAGGTGCTGATAGCCACTGCGTGTGTAAGAGCCCTGAGGGGTGGGGCAAGCTGGAACCCAAGGAACAGCAGGCATCAGAAAGAGCCCAGGTTAGTGTGGGAACAGCAGAGGTGTTCGAGCTGGTTCTTTGCTGACTTATTGGTTTATTTATTCATTCAGCCAGTCAGTTTCCTCATTTTAGAAGTGGTAATACCAGGTACTTTACAGGGTTGTGGTCAAGGATTGAATGAGATAATGCAAGTAAAGTTGTTAAGCAAACAATCTGGCAGGGAGCAAATGTTCATTAAATAGTAGTTCCTGGTTGGTGTAGTGTATTCTTGGTTATCATATAGCTTTGGGATTTTGAATTGGTAAATATTCATGATGTGTGAAAAATCATGATACATACTGTACGATCTCAGTCCCATAAAATTGGATGTTGTGCCTATACACACACAGGATCTAGAAGAACATGTCAAACTATAAACTGCTTGTGATTGTGAATGACTGTGTTCTTTGCTTCTTGTGTTTCTCAGTTTCTTATAATGCACATATTAACTTTTTTAAAAATAAAGTTTATTTTAAAAGCCTGAAAAAAATAGTGATTCCTGATTTAATTTTATTGTCTTTTTCTAATTATTTCATATTCATGAAGTACATACCCTGTGCTAGGCACTGGGGAGTTTCTGTAGATAGGAGATGAAGGTATGTAGACTGTGGTCAGGCTTGGCTTCTGCCAGCTGGCTATGATGCGGGAGGACCAGCAGTGAGCATGCTTCTTGGGTTTCTCACGGTGAGTCTGGGGATGCTATTGGAACCCCTCAGCTCAGCCCTTTCACCTGGCAGGGGCCTCCCAGCCTGCCTATTCCAATCTTACCTGCCCTCCAAGACCAAGCTCAGGACCCATCTGTTTTCTAATTAATGCTGGCCTACAGTTGCCACACTTTTCTCAGAATCTTGAAGCACTTACACACCCAATTTAACTCTGGATCACATCCCACCTTGTCTTTTTATAATTGTTTCATGTAGCCTTGAGAGAAGAGACATGTCTTATTCATCTTTAATTCTTAAGTGCCTACAAAGTTCCTGACACATACATATCCTCAATAAATATTGAATTGGATGAATTCTAGTTCATTTTAGCCACCATGTATCTACTAGTGGATCACCTACTTTAGGGTTTCTTAACTTTATTACCACCACCATGTTGGACCAGATAATTGTTTGTTGTAAGGGGCTGTCCTGTGTACTGTGGGATGTTTAGCAGTGTCCCTGGCCTCTATCCATTATATGGATATATGAAATGCCAGTTGTGACATTCAGAAATGACCCCAGACATTGCCAAATGTTCCCTGAAAGGCAAGATCATCCCAGGCTGAGAACCACTGATTAATTGTGTTTTAGACACTGCCTGTACCCTGCCTTCTGAGTTAGGCTATAAATACTTTAGGGGAAATTTTGTTTTCTCCACAATGCCTTTATACCGACCATAAAGTAGATGTCTAATAAATGTTTACTCCATCTGCTCAGCTCATTTTCCTGGTTGCACCACCTTCATGTGAGGCTGGGGAGAACAGAAAATTTGAGGCCATATTCATCATCTTCTATTAGCTCGTATTAAATAAATGCTTAGAATTTTCTAGTTTTCATTTTGCTTTCCTTGCTGACTCACAGGCCTGCAGTCCCTTACTTTCAGAATGCCAACACTGCAGGGGAATGAGCAAATTCTGCAACCCTTTTTCAGATTACTCTCAAACAATTGATTAAAAGAATAAGCTTATGGGTAAGATTTTTCCTCTTCTGGAATCCCATTTATGGCCTTTAAACCCCATGGGGCCTCTGTATTTGCAATTTTTGCACAAGATGTTTCCCAATTTGCTGGGGAATGACTTCCAGAAAAATTTCTGGTGCCCCTTCAGGGATGGGCACCAGTGTAGGGCCCAAGTATCTCAGGGACTGTCTCACATGTAAGGTTGTACCAGGCAACCAAAAGCCAAACGTCCAAGCCTTTAAGTTGGAAATAGTCTGGACTGAAGTGTGTGTATAAATGCATGTAGGTAGAAGGGCGATAGGATAGCACAGTTCTGCTTGGGGAAAATTAGGAGAAGTGGTATTTTAGGAGAACCCAGTACAAAGCTCTGGATGTGAGGAGAGCTCAAATATAACCTTGGGTGTTCTGCTAAGTGTCTATGAGGACTTGAACAAGTCAGTTTCCTCTCTTTGTGCCTGGGTTTCATCTGTGAAGGAAGAAGAATAAATGATCTTTATGATACCTTCTACCACTGAACATTCTGTGACTTGAAAACATTATTCTAAAGAACACTTTTTAAATACTCATGGAAGAGAAATTGATTAGAGAGTTGGGCCAGAGCCCTCCCAACACTTTGGGAAGATCCCTCTCTTGCTAGCCATCTTCAAGTTTTGGAAAGGCTCTCATGAAGCTGAGAGCTGGGGGCGGGGGGCGAGGGCAGGGGGACTCTTCTGTACTCAAAGCAGAACCAGGCAATTGAAAAGTGGATTCTGGCTCAATATAACAAGAATTTTCTGGTCATCAGTGTTGTTGGAAGATGAAGAAAGCTTAGGAGGGAAGGAATTCTTCATCACTGGGGCCATTTTAGCCAAGGCTGATGCAGAGTGGGCAGAGATTGAGATATCAGACGAGTGACCAGACTAGATGTCTCTAAGTTCTTTCCAACCTGGGAGTTTTAAAAATGTATATATTTTTGTTAATTTTTCCTTATTATTTTGATCCTTGTGAAAGGAGAAGGAAGAGAGATGGGCATACTGCTGTCTGAAAGACTGATTATATGGGAGGGATGGGTGGTAAGGCTCTGAGGGGGAGAGAGTATCACTTTAACTACATTTCTTCAGCAACAACTTTGCAGTGTGGAGTAGGCTGAGGTGCAAGGGCTTAGAGATGCATTGAGTGGGTTCCTTGGATCTCCTTGCTGTGGGGCCCAGCTTGACCTTCAAGAGCACAGTGACTTCTCCCATGCCCAGCCCACAGCTCTGCTTGCCTCTCTCACTGTGGGCCTCCCTGACTCACTCAACAGCAAGCAAAAGCCACACTGTTTTCCCTGCCACCTTCTGTCTATCTCCCCATGGCTCTGAATCAGCTGTCATGGGAGTTGGCTGTGACTGAGAACCAGAATTAATCCACTTTCTCTGGAAATTATTTCTCTCAGGCCCATGACTGTCATATCACCGAGCTCTCTGAGGCCAGCATCTTTCTGTGAAGTCCTTGCTTTTCATGACAGCATTTTATAGGCTCTGTGTGGAGTTGCTGTTCCACTCTGTAATTGACTGGGCATATTGGTGCCACTTGTAATTACCTCCAGATACTCGCCTGCTTCAAGGCCATGGTGGTGACTCCTCCTCCTCCTGGGTTGCCTTCATCACCAGGCTTCCTTGCCTGTGGAATGGGAGGTCCGTCTGCTCTGGTTGGCAGGGCATGAGTGACATGTTCAAATGGCTCCATGGCACTGGCCTTCCTCTATCCACTGACTGCCTTTATTTATTCATCTCTGCTATTGCACACAACCAGTATGGCCCAGCGACTGAACTGGCTGTCACTGTCAGGCCCCTGAGCTCATGGAGTCCGCAGCTGCTGTGATGCTGGAGGGGCTGCACTGCTCTCCACAAGCCTGGGGGCTCTGGAGTCCTACCATGTGAAGAAAGTTGGTCTCTTGCTACTCTGGTCTCACCCCACTTCCCACCATTGTGTTCTTGCTGTTTCCACCCAGGCAGATCTTCACAAGGGGACAATGAATGTGAGACAGGCTCATCTTGGGAATGAGGGTGAATGGTACTTGAGACTGGAGAGAGCCAGCAGGCTTCTTGGGTCTCTTGTTGTCTTAGCTCAGCTGCCATAACAAAATATCACAGGCTAGGTGGATTGAACAAGAGAAATTTATTTTTCACAGTTCTGGAGGCTGGAAAGTCCAGGACCAAGGTGCCAGCAGGGCCAGTGTCTGGTAAGGGCTGTCTCTTTGGGTTGCAGATGATTCTTGCTATGTCCTCACATAGCCATTCCTTAGTGCATGCATGAGAAGGACATCTCTCTCTCCCTCCCCTCCTCTTATTGGAAGGATGCCAATCCTATGGGATTAGGACTCTACCTTTGTAACCTCATTTAACTTTAATTACCTCCTAAAAGCCCCTTCTCCAAATGCAGTCACATTGGGGTTTAGGGCTTCAGTGCAGAATGTTGGTGGGGGAGGGACAATACAATCTATAGCACTTATTTATTGATGTTTCTTTTTTCAACTTCAGAAGCAATAACTCACCTCCTAGGGCATTAAAAACCCAGTGAGGCAGTGGGTTGTTTGGCTACCTTCCTGTCAGAACTCTTTATTTCCTTGTGTCCCTGTGTTTTTTTGTGACTGTTTGAGACCCGGGGGGAGCCACTTTCCTTCCTCTCTCTGTAGTCTGGTTGTTTACACTTTGCTGACCATATCCTGGTTAAGGAAACTGACAAGGGTCCAGGGTCTCTAGGTGTCCTGCCATCGGAGGGACTGGCTGAATTAGCAGCACCTGGCCCTGAATCATCCTTGGGAGTGTTGTATATTTAAGTCCAGTACTTGTAGCTTCCCCCGACAAAAGAAGATCATTTTACAGAAAACAGAACCAAGACCCCAAAAGTTCAGATTGTTGGTATGAAGTCATAAGACTACTTAGTGACAGAATCAGGAGTGTAAACCTAGCTCATAATCTCTAGTCGATGCTATAGCTGGGGAAGGACCAGGCAGATTGCAGGAGGAGATGCCTTGCCTGTGTTGCTGAGTTTTCCTCCCTCGGGTTGCCCTCTTGGAGGCTCCTCTTGTTTTTATACTTGACAGGACAGGGACAGGGAAAAGGTGAGACAGCTCATCGTGTGGCCCCCTCTGCAAGGCTGGGAAGGTGTTGTTTGACATATAGAGAACCAGGGGCTGCATGATCAGTGGTCTGAGCAGTGGTCTGGTCTTCTGTAGTCCCACCTCTTCTACTTAATGACCAGTTAACTCTTAATTCAGGTGACAGTAAACACTTAGCACCTGTGCTCGGTGCTGGGCTATAGTGGTGAGCAAAATGGGCTGGTCCTGCCCTCATGAAACACAGTCTAGGTTTTATGCACCAAACTATTTACTCTCCCCATCACAAATCCACATTGACACTCAAGGATGGGGAACCTCTAAGTGACTGGGGTTTGGGATGGGAAATATGTAAACTCTGCCCCCTGCCACCCCGCTGCCCACCGCAGTCTGGTAATAGGTGTGTATGTTGGTGGTGGTAGTGGAAGAGTGGTAAGGGATATAGGATAAGAACAGGGGTAATTGTAAAAGCTTTGGGATTTTAGTGAAGCCACACACTTTCCTGCCCCATGATCAGTCTAGGGGGTCTGGCTGTGGATGCAGGCCTAGAAAGTATCAGTGAGTGGGTGGAGGATAGCCATGAGATGGCTGTGGAGAGTGTCCTATCTCTCCTTCTTCCTGCTGGGATGTTGCTTCTGCCCTCGACACACCCTGGAACTTTGGCTGCTGCCGTGTAGCTTCTGAACTCTCTGTGGAGTGAGTGCCCCGGCACACAGCGGACCATGTCAACAAGTTCAGCTGTATGAGCCTAGAGACTGTTCCTCGAAAGCCTGTCACACAGCTGCCTTGAGCCCAAGTGACAAGCTGTGGATCTTGCCCAGGGTAACCATTTCTGACTCTCCTGAATAATATGGGGTGGATCTGGGGCATTGTGTCTAGGAAAAGCAGGTGGAGGGTGTCTCTAGGGGATCAGGTCAGGGCTGGCTGCCCACCTCCCCACCCTCAAGGAATCTAGGTACAGTTAGGGAGTCCCAGGTAACCTGAACACCCTGGTACATTTCCTTAGGAAGGAAATGAACGTATGAGCATGACCCCTTTTGCTTTATTCCAATACATATTTAAATACCCCAGCAACTCTCATCCACAACATTAGCTGTGATAACCAACTGTATTTCCTGTCTGAGACCCTTTCCTTCTCCAGTAATTAGCCTTTGTCTAGCCTTTAATCCAGTGGTGGTTATATGGGGAGCTGCCTGGTCAGGAATTTTTGCATTGAGGGAGGAGACTCTCCCACTGATCCTGTGCAGGCATTTTTGCTGACTGATTGTTATGGCTGGAGTTGCCAAATACAAGAAGCAGAGACCTTTCACCTTCACCTGAGCTGTGTGCTTTAGAGAAAGAAGGATGTGCCCACCTCCTATTTTCTGTCCTGACTGTTGAATTCGGTTGACATTCAGTTGCCCAATCTGCAGTCATATCCAACTAATTGGATTGTTTTTAAGTTCTCCTCTGGATGAATTATGAGCTTTCTTGACTTTGGTCAGGCTGCCTGGAGTCATTCCCAGCCCGGGCAGGTGCTGTGCCAACTTCCCTGGCATGTGCCTGTGCCTGCGGATTTTACTATTTGACCCCTAGCTCTCCCTTGGAAATACCAAGCCTGGAACTCTGGAGAAGGCGCCGCCGCTCGTGTAGTTCTGAAAGGCTCTCTTTGTCCTGAGGAATGCCTGTTGCAATGAAGCTTGGTAAATAGCCAGCTCATTTCTCCTATAAATTAAAATGAAGGAACCTCATCCGCTAGAAGTAACTTTACTTGTCTCGTCTCATCTTCTTTATTCAAGCCTATTTAATGAATATTTATTTAAGACCTAAAATCCAGCACTGTGCCAGGCACTATAATGGGGGACATAGAAGTAGAAGTTTGTGGTCCCTGCCTTCAAGGGCTTAAGGCTTCTTAGTGGGGACAGGCCATGTGCACATGAAACTATCAAAGAATATATAAAATCGAATTCAATTAAATGCCAAGTGGAGGAGTTTTCTTCTTTGGTGTGCCTGTGGGACCAGAGTTCCTTTTCCTATGTCTTTTAGAGATATCCATTTATTTCAGCCCCTTTAATGTTTGTTCCTTTGTTAATCTGTTTGCTTGTTCATTCGTTCGTTCGTTCATTCATTCATTCATTCAGTAAAAGCCAATATATTGTTTACTCTTTGCCCAGCACTGTGCTGCGTGCCTGCCTCCAGACAGAGAGGTGATATCAGCATGGCCCTCAGCAGGCTCACAGTCTGGTTGGAGGGAGAAGGAAAGGGGGAAGTGAGTATGCACAGTGGTAAAGGCTGTACACCCAGGAGGAATAGAGTGCCATGGGGACTGGAGGGAAGGGCTGCTTAGCTTCTGAGTTTTGATTTTCCCTTCATAATTTTTTTTTCTGTTCAAAAATAATTCTCAGTGTTTTTCTTAACCTTTCCGTCATTCAAATGGCTGATTAACCCTCCTTTACTGTCAAGCTGCATATCTTTTTAATTTTGTGAAGTAGCCTTTTCTTCATTAGATACTGTGTATTCATTTGTCTTTTGTCTTATATTGTATATTTGTTATTGTTTATTGTGTTCTTGAAACACTTCGCAGAACTACTATTTGGCCTAATTTTTGGTCTGGAAATAGCTACTATTTTCTTCCATGAAGAGTGGCTGACAGCATATGGGAGTTCTGTCTGTACGCTAACATTTGTTTGTTAGTCATATTTCTCTCTTTTTTGCCTCTAATAGTTGCTCAGAGTTACTAATTTACCATCGTTATTAATGAATTCTTAAACATTTTTTGAAAATGTCACCTTTCTCCCCGCCAGGCTACATCAGTGAGTGGAGCAACAAAAACAGAACACCTTCAATAACAGAAAACAATATTCCTCTGGCTTCACCCCAACCCACCATGATAGGGCTTTTATGCTGCATTCTCCTCGAAGCTTCTCCAAGATTTCTTGAGCATGCCTGGGAGGGATCTCACGAGTCCTCAAGGCCACAGTGCTCTCAGGACCATGAGATGCCTAGGATTCCCTGTCTCCTGTGTGTGGTGATGCCTGCCCTGAGCACCCCTAGCCTCGGGGCCCGTAAGTCCCAGGAAGTGCCTTGCCAAGGCCCCGGGGCCGAGTCTTTCTGAGGCTTGCCAGAGCTGAGCCACAGCACTCGACTGCGGTCATGCCACTCCCTGCTTTTAGAAACTGGCTTGCTGGGTGGGCCACACTGGTGATGCACTGGACCTTGCAGGTGGCAGCACTGTGTTGTGTCCCCTACTGAAGTGGTGAAACCTTAACTTGCAGTGCGGGGCTAGGCTCATGAGCCCTGGGTCATTGCTGTCTGCTGCTCTCTGTCCTGCTATTTGGCCTGTTCCTAAGATGCAAACATGGATGCTGGGCCAGGAGACAGTCTGAGTGGCAGGCACTGTATTATGCTTATAACTGACCTGTTGCCTGGCCTGAGCTCTGTCACTGGCTCAAGCTTGAGGACCCAGCTCTGCCCTCAAAACAGACGCTCTCCCAGCAGGCCCTTTAGTGTGTCATCCAGATGGTCTCCAGCAGAATGGCCCCTTGGGTCCTCCACTCATGCCCAGGCAGACCTGAGACCTCGGGCAGATGCACCTTAGGCTCAAGCCAGGACTGTTGTGATGATGTCGAATTCTATAATCTTTCAGATTTAAAGATGATAAATCTTTCAGAACATTTAGAAAACAGAGGAAAGGAACAATGATAACCCATGATCTTACCATGCTTCTTTTGTTAGCATTTTGGAGAATTTCCATCAGACCTTTCTGATGCACATATCCTTCATAGCATTATAACTCACTGTTCTCTGGCCACGCCTTGGTCTGTCTGTCCAGCTTCCGTGTGTGTTCACCCATTTGTGGGATGGCGAGTGGAGACCATGCTGAGCCTCTCATGTGCACTTTTATTTCCTGCTCCAACTGCAAGCTGCTTCCTTGCCCTCCTCCCCCATCTCCTCCCTGTCATCAGTCTTCTGAGTCCATTGACGTTGATTTGCATTCCTTTGCCTTCTCAGGTTGCTTTCTCATTGGTTGCTCTACTCTGAGCCACCTGTGTCCCATTCCTACTCTTACTTCTGCCAGGGACCTCCTCTTGCTGGTGTGTGCTAGGCCCACTGGCCAGAAGAAAAACCCTCTTTCACACAGATGCCATGAAGGGAAGGAATCTAGGCTGGGACTGGAGGTTGTATTAGGATCCATGCCCATGTAACTCTGCCCTGGCTAAAGCAGTGCTACTGCTGTGGGGACATTAATGACACCTTTGAAAGTGGTTTTATCAGTGCCTAGACAATCATTGGACCATTTCCTTCTAGAGCAGGCTTTACATCTTATAGTTGGACTCTTGGTGACTTGCATTTTAGTCTCAGCTTTGCCTCTGGGTCCTGCTATGTACTTTAGGCAAGTCGCTGAACCTCTATGCTTTGGTTTATTCATCTACCAAATGGGAATATTACAATTTGTCCTGTCAACATCACATGTGTATTGCAGATAGCATGACAAACCTGCTGTAATCCTGGTAGTACCATAATGTAAAATAAAATAATTATATTTGAAAAGAGAAGTATAAACATTGTGATAAGAATGTTATAAGAACACTGACTGTGGAACCAGGCAGCCTGGGTTCAAATCTTGGCATGACTATTACTGGCTGTGTGACCTTGGTCAACTTTCTTAACTTCTCTGTGCTTTGGTTTCTTCTTCCATCCAATGAGTAAGACAGCATAGCAGTACTTATAAGTTTATGGTTTTGGTAGGATTAGATGAGTTAACACATATAGCAAATTTAAAGGTGGGCTCAGCACATTTGCAAGTATTGTGATTGTGGGTGCTGTTATCGTTTATAGAGGATTCATCATCAAATCTTTTCCTGCTGTGAAGGGAAGGAGCTTTATGTGACTGACTTGGAGAGGAGCAAGGGCGTTCATGTATATTTGGTGCCAGTTGTGTGATGCATACACCTAGGTACTTCTATGTTTCCACTCTTTCACATGGGGAAGCTTAGGCTCAGGGAAACAAGCCTATACGACTCAAACTCTTTTGTCTGGGTCCAAATTGGTACTCTTTTCACTACACCATACCACTTTCCATTTGGGTCCTGAAACAGCTGTTGTTAGCTTTTTTTTTTTTTTTTTTTTTTTTTGAGATGAAGTCTCACTCTATCGCCCAGGCTGGAGTGCAATGGCATGATCTCGGCTCACTGCCACCTCCGCCTCCTGGGTTCAAGTGATTCTCCTGTCTCAGCCTCCTGAGTAGCTGGGATTACAGGCATAAGCCACCATGCCCAGCTAATTTTTTTGTACTTTTGTAGAGATGGGGTTTCACCATGTTGGCCAGGCTGGTCTCGAATTCCTGGCCTCAAGTGATCCACCTGCCTTGGCCTCCCAAAGTGCTGGGATTACAGGCGTGAGCCACTGTGCCTGGCCTTGTTGTTGGCTTTTTGTTCAAGCACTGGTGTGCTTTAATGAGTATAGTTGTCCCAATTATCATGGGTGCCAGCGAGGCAGAGTGAGAGTGTGGCTGGCCCCCTGATGCCAGAGTAAAGGACACAACCTCCACTTTAACCCTGTGACTATAATTAAACCCACATGCACACCTCTCTCTTTATCCTGTCCCTTTTCTGTGCATTTTTCAGCAACTTGGTCAGCCTGCCAGTTCCTGAAATTAACCTGCTGCCTGGTTTATGACCGAGACTGGAGATGGCCTCATGCTAATTGCTGGATGGTTTCAGCTTCCTTCCCACTCACAGATACAGTGGTAGGAATAATAATTATGTCTGCCATGTACTGAGCATATGGGAACTTTACATCATCTTGTTTCCATCTCATAAATAATCAAGAGAGGCAGTGCTGTTCTTCTTGCTACAGATGAAGAAACTGAATCTTGGAGAGGGTGACTAACTTCCTTTAAGTATCACTAGTAAGTGACTGAGTTAGGACTCAAACCTGGGACCTTTCTCTTCCTGGAGGCCCCACCTCTGAGTCCATCAGATAAGTTCTATTTTGGCTGATTTACAATGTAAGCTTCCAGAGAAGATTCTATTTGAAGCAGTTCCGGGACTTAAAAAATTTGAAAAACACTGCTCTAGGAGAAAGAATCCTTGGCTGGGAGCCTGATGACTTGAGGTCTTGCTCTGGGTTTATGCAAAGTTGCTTGTCCTTACTGAGCCTCAGTCTCTCCATATGTGAAAGTGGACCTGTACTATCAGCCTCAAAAATGTCAGGCTAATAAATCACTATCATAATGGCAGTGCTTTGAACTCTCTTACCTATTTGAAACCAAGCCCCTTCGGTTATGCCTTGAGCAATCGCAGTAAGGGTTTTATAATAATGATAATAGGCATGACTGTGATTCTACTGTTGCTCCCACTCCTGCTATCACCCTGCATAGGTCCTGCAGTTGTCATTTGTCTGTGGATGTTGTGAGAATGTCTTCAGGGCTGATTAGAGGCCTCATGGTCTCCAAGGGAGATGATCACACATGTCGTTTGCTGGTCAGTCATGGAACTATCCAAGACCAATTTCCCTTGCTAAGTGGCCCCCAGAGTCCAGGCTTTTGCTATTGCTGGAATCCAGCCTATTAGAGTGGAGGAGGGTTTCAGGAGTGTCCCGGGCACCCTGTCCCTTCCAGCCCCACTCACTGCTTGCCTGGAGTTGCTTTCAGGCACTCCTTTGCCAGAGGACAGATGCAACTATGGGTACTACGGCTTCCACCCTGCTTTTGAAAGTCACTTTCAAATTTCTCTTATCTGTGCCACCAGGTTTGATATCACCAGAACATTTGTTGATAGCTTGGCCTAAAACAGTTTTTCACATGCAGTTTTTGAACCATCTTAGGGCATTCACCACCGAGCCCAGGTGAAGGCCTCAGGTGCAGCAGCAGCAGCAGCAGCAGAATGTGCAAGTGAGGTATTATCTCCTAGTGGCTAATAGCTTCGGCATGACATTCCATCTGGGTTAGAATCTTCACTCCTTTATTTACCAGCTCTCTCTCGCTGAGTAAGCTCTTAACCTTTCCAGCCCTACCTCTTTGCTTATAAAATGGGAATAAGTACACTCACTTCATTGGGTCATTGTGATCGATGACATAAAATATGTCAAGAACTTTGAACAGTGCCTGGCTCCTGGCAAGTGCTTAGCAATAGTAACTATTAGTAGCAGTCGTCTCTAAGGACAGGGGAAGCTAGACTTAAACCCCAGAATATGTTTTTAGGTCTCAGATAGCCTCCTGTTTCTATCTTCCTTTCATCTCCAGGCCCCAAGAATCTGGTCCTTCTGCCTCTTTCTTTTTTAAACAGCTATCATGTATTACCTGTTCCTCTACTGAGATGGGGCCCTGGCTTTTTGTTTATCCTTTCACCTCTGTCTCCCCTTGCCTTCTCTGACCCCCTGCCACACAAAAAGTCTTTTTTCTTTTTAAAGGGTTACTGTTGCTGGCATCATCAGGGAGACAGATGGGGCACAATAATTATTCTTTCACAATAACTGCTGGAGACAATGTTAATCTTCGAAGTGGCTGTTGCCCCCACCAGGGTTCTAGGGAGAACAGCCCTGAAAACCTTCATCCTTCTAGGAAATGTCCTCTTTTAGGAGTAATTATGCTTTAGGTTTTAGGCTTTATTCTGCAATTCTCTTGACTTAGTCTGACAGCACTGCTGCTTTGAGAGATTGATGGCTTGGAAAATTGTTGCCTGTAAGTTTACCTTTCAGGAAGCAGCTTTTATCTGCTTATATCCCCTAGGAAAGAGTTAACATTGACACATTAAATGCAATAAACTTCTTTTTTTCTGTTGTGTGTGTGGTTTTTATTTTTGAGACAGGGTCTCACTCTGTCACTCAGGCTGGAGTGCAGTGGCACGATCATAGCTCACTGCAACCTCAAACTCCTGGGTTCAAGGGATCCCCCTGACCTCAGCCTCATGAGTAGGTAGTACTATAGATGAACACCATCATACCTGGCTAATTTTAAAAGTTTTTGTAGAGATAGAGTCCAACTATGTTACCCAGGCTGGCCTCGAGCTCCTGGCCTCAAGCAATCCTCTCCAGTAGTTGGGCTTATAGGTGTGAGCCCCCATGCTCAGCCTAACTTCTTTACATGTGAATGGGAATGAGAAATGCTGTAGGAACTGGGAAGCTTCTTCCTTCTGTGTAACTACCTCCCTCATTTTGATTCAGCTAGAATCTGGGTGGGTGTCTGCTGTGTGCTATGCGTGGGTCTCGGTTGCTGCCACAGACAGCAAACATTTTAGTGGGAGAGGGAGGTAGATGAACAGTGTCTGGGGAACACAGGTGTCCAGAGTGCGTGTTGGACCCATGCCTCCACATGGCCCAGCCAAACTCATGGAAGTGCTGTTGCTAAAAATGAATTTTCTCATTTATAAATTTTCTCTTTTATAAAATACCCAAATTGCAATCTGGACTTGGAGTCTCCCATGTGGGATCTGCAGCATTCCTAGGGCTGCTGTTTGTTTGATCCCTGGGTTTTGTCAGATGGATGCTTTATCAGGTCTTCTATGTTGCCCTGGCTGTTGCTTTCCATTCCGGCTTTAAATTCTCATACTTTGCTCCCCTCATCAAGCAAACCTTTACTTTCTCCATGGCCTCATCCCAAGGGCTCCCTGACATTTCACGCACCAGCTTTTGTTTTTGTTTTTGCATACGCTCTTGGAATCTTTGGGCCAAATGGGAAAAAGAAGTTCCTATGATCTACCATATAAATATGTTCATTAGATGATGAGTCTTACTATCCAGAATTTGTTGACTAATGATTGGAGCTGTATTCTGAAAAAAAGAAATCCTTTACACATTATTTTTATTATTTTTTTGAGACAGAGTCTCACTCTGTCACGAGGCTGGAGTGCAGTGGTGTGATCTTGGCTCACTGCAACCTCCACCTCTCGGGTTCAAGTGATTCTCCTGCCTCAGACTCCTGAGTAGCTGGGACTGCAGGCATGGACGACCATGCCCATTAATTTTTGTATTTTTAGTAGAGACGGGGTTTCACCATGTTGGCCAGGATGGCCTTGATCTCTTGGCCTCCTGATCCACCCACCTCGGCCTCCCAAAGTGCTGGGATTAAAGGCGTGAGCCACCGCGCCAAGCCCACACACTATTTTTAAACACATTTTTGAAGTGGTGGTTAAGCTGACTGCATGGTGCTAACCTACTCAGGAATTCGCATTGAAGGCTTGCTGATTTTCTTTCTGTCTTTCTTTCTGCCTGTCTTACTGTGTTTCTCCTTTTTAAATTACAACTAGAATCTTTTGCTAGAAGAAAAAAATCCAAATTGTTTAGAAGTTACAGTCATTCTCCCTTTCAACAGAGTTTTTCACCATTAGCACTTTGGGTAATCTCTCATTTCTTTTTTTAATGCAACACACACACGCACACACACACATGCACACACACACACACACACGCGCACACATGCACGCACACGCACACACACGCACACACACACGCACACACACACACACACGTGGGTTAAGACCATGGTGTCTGGGTTCAAATCCTGTCTCTATAACTCACTAGCTTTTTTACTTAGGGCAGATTACTAAACTTCTCTAAGCTTCACTTTCCCTAATTTTCAAACGGAGGGTATTAAATAACTTATAGGACTGTTAGTAAATATTAAATTTAAAAACGTTTGTTAGCATTTAACACAGTATTTGGAATGTAAACATTCAGTAAATGTCAGCTACTTTTTAAGACAAGAATGGGATCATACTATATACATTTCTATAGGTTGTTTTCTTTTTACTCAATGATAAATCAAAGATGTCCTTTCAGGTCAATATATGCAGACACCTGTACTCCATTTCTTTTTAATGGCCTCATAATGTTCTGTTATATAGATTAAATTATAATTTATTTAATCATTCTCCCATTGAATATTTGTGTCTTAAAAATTATTTGCCATTGTAAAAAATGTTGAATAAAAAATGTTGCAATATTGCAATGAATTTCGCTTCTATTTCTTTCCTTGCTCTCTCTGGATTTTTACAGTTCTTATTCCTAGCTGTGGAATAGTGGAATTGGAGGTTGTGCCAATTTCGTTAGGTAATATCAAATTACTCTTCAAAAAGTTGCACCAAGCCTTACTTCCTGCAGCAATACGTGACAGCTTGAATGCACATGGTTAATGTTCAACTTAAGCCACGTTATTGAGCATGGCAGTATACAAGGAGCACAGCAGTGTTGTATACGATGCGGTATATAATATCTAATCACGACTAGTATCATAAATTTCTTCCTTGAGCACAGGCAGTTGTTTAAGAGACCTTTTACTTGACTGATGTTAATTAAAGAGCTCATTATGGACTTGGGTGCCCCTGCATTGTCAGGATCCTTTGCAGTGTGAGGACTGTTAAGTGGTATTGACACCTCTGAGGTTAACTTCATTTGTGTACAGAAGATGCATATTGGTGCATCTTTCATCAAGCAGAGTTTTTTTTTTTTGTTTTGCTTTTTTACTTTGATAATATTTAATGCAAATTATTTGATGCTAACTCTGCCTCAACTGTGATTACTACTCAACTTAGTTCATAACCCATAGAGGCACATGCCCACACACAGGTGGCCTGTTACATTTGCTTTTGCTGGTTGGTTATGAAGTTGTACTATATTTTACCTTTTTGGAGACTTATGTTTTATGTCGGCCATGATGAGAGCATTTTTTGCATAATTCTGAAAAGGCATGAAACTGCTGAAATAAAAATGAAAAGAGAAACAGTACATCCACTTTTAAGCATGGATATTTGCATTCCTTGTGGGGTGAGGTTAAGATCACGTGTGCTGATTAGGTCAAGAGAATGGAAGAAAATGGGTGTGATAGTTATGAGTATTTACATACAGATCACACTATTCTTTTACCATTTTGTCATTGGAGAGCCATGAATAAACCCACCTGTTGTCACTTCAGCTCATTTATTGGTAATAATGCAGTCTTAGCTTTTTGTTCAAAGACGTTGTAACATTTTATTCAGGATGTTGAGTGTAAAGTATATGTAATCTTTAAGAAAATCGTTCTGAAATTATATCTAAGACAGTTGAGATTATTCCTATTACATGTAAGAGTTAAGTGAAAAAATACCTTCTTTAGAATGGAGAGAATCTAGTTACAGAATTTTCTCCTCTTAACTTAGAGGCGCAGTTTATAGACCTCCCTCCCTCCCCAAACTTTTGTGGGTTTGTTTTGTTTTATTTGTTTGTTTGTTTTTTGGTCTTGTATTGAAGAAGCAGAGAAACTCAGTTGAGGACAAGAAAACAACTAAGAAAATTCCTGAGATTATTTGAAAGCAGCTATAGAATAGATTCTGTATTGCCAAAAAGTGTGTAGGGGTGGGGTGGGGGAGCTCTGTGATAATTAAGGACAGGTCAGCAGAAAGTCTTCTGGGGTCAAGCTGAGCATAATGTTTGGAGGAATGTCTGAAAGAGGTTGGGGCTCCAAGGTCAAGACGTAGAAAAAGCTTTAAGAAATCTGAGGTTAAGATCAGGGGTTAATTAAACTGATTAAGACATTTGTGAGAAAAAAATTTAATTGTGTTTATCATTGTTTACATAAAATATTTTCTCTCTGAATCATCTGCTGTTCAGTTCACCTGTTTTAATAGCTGTGGTTTTGTAGGTAGAGAATATAGGAAATTATTAAAATTTCAAAGCATGTGCTTTGCAGTTCAGAATACCTGCTACCCATGATGGCAGTTTAGTCTATTTGAAGGAAAAAGCCAAAAGGAAGCCTAAGATGACAAAGTCAAGATAAGCATTTCAATACTATACATGAAAATACATATGTGCATATGTATGTATATATAATTTATTTTTGAATCAAAATGGCACCTTTCACTCTTGCCTGGATACCATGCGTGGATCATGGATAATACATTTTCTGCCAGAGTCACTCTGTTAAGGGCACTCTCCAGTTCACTTTGGGAAGTTTATGTAAATACTGATTTTAATTTGTACTGGGTGACACTTTGCATTCACAGGTTTAAAGGCTGTAGAGTCATTAACTTGTAATTAACAAATTTTGCAGTCCTAACGCTTTTCATTCCAGATCTCAGAGTGTTTTGGGGACAGAAAAAAAAAAAAAAGCACAGAACTTTTGTGCAGGTCAGGGATCCACTCAGGAAACAAGGAGAGAAATGAGTTTTTGAGACCGTTCATTCATTCAACACATATTTATTGCCTGCTTTTTTATTCAAGGCACTTATTTTTTCCAGGATTGAAATATATTCTGGCAGTTTCTCCCTGCTTCTGACATTCATAATTCTCCATTTGGTAATGAACTTTCATTACTTCATTACCTTGGTTAGAACAATAAACTTTTTTGACAGAGGAGATCAAAAGTTGGCAGTGGAAACTTAGGACATTATTTGATGTTCAAGGTGGTTGAGCTTTATAGGTGCAGAGGCTTAGAATTGGAATGCTGGGGGTCAGGAGAAAGGTCACATAGAAAGACAAGTGCCAGGTTGGATGCAGGTAGCTGTGGCACTAAGAGCAATATCTCTTCTGATGGAAAGCTTTACTTTAACTAATTAAACATGAAATAAAAGTGAAAAATTGTACTGAACAAGAAGACAGAGGAAATGCTACAGACTCATCCCCTGAGCCTGATTTTATCCAGAGTAACTTAGGGCAGGAAAGGAGAGAAGTTAGAGAGGACAAGTAGTGCCTGTCTTTGTTCCCAGGAGAATTGACCAGAATCTTCCCTGTTGATTTTGGCTAAGACTGATGTTGTTTCCAGGATGAGACCCCATGTCCTGAGGGTCACTGCCTTATCAGAGATGGGCTGGGGGCTCTTGGGTCAGTGAGCAACTCAGCCAGTAAAAGCAGGGCCCCCGGGAAGTCTTAAACAAGGAAAGAAGTGAGCATTGAAAAAGAAGCATCTCAGTAAAAATAAGGTTCTAATGAGCTTTCTTCTTGGCAACCATTCTCTTCCCAGTGACATGTCTGAGTCTCAGAAGTCCTGCAGGTGATATTTGCCACTTTTCACCACCCCACATACTTCTCCTTGAAGTCAAACCATTTAATTTGGGGCCTGCTGTGTGTCAGCACAAACTTTAGCCATGTCTGAGCAGAGTCCTCCTAGGGTAGGGTTATGAGGTCACTCTCCTTATTACTTATTCACGAGTTTTGGGTAGCTCTCACCTTTCCTGAAGGCCTGGACCATCGTCATGGCACAAACCATGGCTAGTTGTGGGGCAGTGTGCCTTCTGTCTGCACTGCCTCTTCCCTCACTCCCTTCAGTGTTCCCACTCCCTAGACCAGGACACCTCCACCACAGAAGATGCTCCAGCCCCACTGTGTCTCTAAGAGCATCACTCACCTTCCTGAGCCTCAGTTTCCTGCCTGTAAGATGGGTAATGGGTACAATAGTATCCACAGTGCACAGTGCCTCGTTCTTCAGGTAGGTTGTGTAAAGGACGATAAAGTGAGTGTTTGTGGGAGTGTTTTTTGAATATTATGAATTAAGTTATGCTTTCCCTCTTCGAAGGAGGATAAAAGTGCCTGCAGGTGCCTCATAAACAATCAGTGTTGTCCCACGATCCATTTCCTTAAAGTTTTTCTCTGTCACAGATGCAACTAACCCAGGTAAGGCTGTCAGTTTGCTAACCTCTGCTGTTTTGTTCACTTAAATGGGTGGAAAGTTTTGGGATCAAGTCTCAGAGAGGCTTGTGAAGTCCTCCCATGTTCTCTGCCTTCACCACTGGCACAGTCCGTAGATTACTGATGGTGTCATTAGGATAGAATAGGCCCTATAGTCACCTCTACTTTAGCTGCAGAATACTAATAGCTCAAATTATTTATTTTTCATACAATAAAATTATTTTAACAAATTAATTTTATGTTTAGAAGCAAGGAATGTTATAGAGAAACGAAAGCAAGATAAAAATATTTTGCTTGTATTCAACATTCAAGGAATGTTTATTGGCTGGGCGTGGTGGCTCATGCCTGTAATCCCAGCACTTTGTGGGGCTGAGGTGGGCGAATCACCTGAGGTTGGGAGTTCAAGACCAGCCTGACCAACATGGAGAAACCCTGTCTCTACTAAAAATACAAAATTAGCTGGGTGTGGTGGTGCATGCCTGTAATCCCAGCTACTTGGGAGGCTGAGGCAGGAGAATCACTTGAACCTGGGAGGCAGAGGTTGCGGTGAGCTGAGATCCCGCCATTAGACTCCAGCCTCCAAAAAAAGAAAAGAAAAGAAAAGAAATGTTTATTGATTACCTGCTATGGTGCTAGGCCCTGGGGATTTAGCCTTGAGCAAAATGACACATTCCTTGGGCTGGTATTGTGGGGCAGCTCTAAATACTAAACCTAACATCTAAATACTTAATATTTACTTACGTAGTATTTACTTAGTAATTCTTAGTATTAACATCTAAATACTTAGTATTTACCATCTAAATACCAAACCTAACATTACAACAATAATTGTGAACTTGCAAATTGTGATGAGTGCAATGAAGGATTAGTAAGGATTGTAAGGGGACCCTAACAGAGTAACCTGATTTAATTTGGGGGCATCAGGAAGGCTTTTCTGTGGATGTTCTATTGAAGCCTTTACTAACTTTTAATCCTTAGTTTTTCTGAATATTTACTTTCACCTGTATGTAGGCCAATTCAACTCACTTTCCCTCCTTAGGCTGTATTTCTTCCTAAGCTCTGCTGCTAGTTAGAGAACAAGTGGTAAATATCCCCATTAGCACTTTGTGTCTTTGTAAGCTAGCTTTGCCTTCAGGGAGCTCTGAAATTCTTCCCTCTTTAATAGCTCTTTGATGACAGGCCTTGGACTCTGTTCTTAACTCTTCTTTCTTCAGTATACTAGTGACTTTTTTTTTTTTTTTAAATCCCCAGAGGGCCAGTTTGTCTAAGGGGGACAGGGAAGAATATACAGGCCATCATACTACCTGAAATGAAATGCACCATTCATTCTCCTTTGAGTTGCGAGTTTTAAGAAAGAAAAGGATCCTGGATAATGATTAATACATGGTTATAGAAAATGTGTTTAAAATATTTAGGCTAAAAAAATTATCACCCTTAATTCCAACATTACAGAGTTATCTCTATTAACATTCATAGAGTAGATTCTTCCAGTCTTTCCCCCGCTGTGCATTGATGTTGTTTAATCTATTTCTATATACAAAAACATAAATTTTTCACACATATGAGCATTTTTAGTATTTAAGAGGGCCATATTAACATTTCCTGGTGGACTTGTTGTGAATAAAGTACAGTAAGCACATTCAGAATTATTTCTTCTGTTCCAAACACATAGGAACAATTTAAAAAATATAACAATTAAAAAACAAGAGGGAAATCTTAGAAACCAAGAATGGGGATTGATGGCCCAGACTTTAAGATCTCCTTTCAGTGCACTTAGCACATGACAGGAGATCAGAACCATCCTCCTGTGTGGACTGGGTCCCCGCCCGGGGTTGGGACCACGCTCCTTGCAAGTTGACTGGAGCCTTATCACTCATGGTTGAACTTTGTGGCAGGTAGCTCTCCCATGGCCCAGGAAGGAAGCAGAGATAGGTGTGAGAATAGGACCTACAACTGTGCAGCACACACATATCTTATGTTTTGTTGTCCGTTCTAGAGAAAATCCTAAAAGCTTACTTTGGAACCTTGTTCAGAGTTGTATATCCTATTGGTCAAGGCTCAATCATTATTTCAGCTGCTAGTGAGGGGCAAATAAGGAGAAAAAAACCCTCCTATGCAAGATGAGTTTGCAAACAAATTTCTGCACTCATGGAAAACCACCACTATGAGAGACAGGTGGAAGACCTGTCAAACAAGATAATTTAAACCCTAAAAAAGAGAAACCAGGGAGCAGTCTGAAAAGTTTGAAAAGTGTGTATATTTAGAGTATCGGAGAAAGACAGGAGCATTTCTCAAATGAAATAGAAGGTTGTTAAATAATAGGCCAATATGAAAAGATCCAATTGGAAATATCTGAAATGAAAAATATAGGACTGAGGCAGGGAGCAAGTAATGAAGTCAACAGTCGAAGAGATCAACATAGCTGAAGAGATCATGAATTGAAGAGCAGAAGTGAGGAAGCACGGAGAGATAAAGGGCTGGAAAGTTTGAAGGAGAAAAGGCTTAGAGGTTAGATTGAGAAGCTCTGATATACCATCATAATTTTTTTCTTGAGTTTCTTCTGATTTTGTCAGACTAGTTTGTATTATACTAATCCTTCCACTGTGAATACCAGAAAAGCATATATATGTTTACTGTGAGTGTAAATAGAAATAATATAACTCTCTTTGGAGAATACCGTGGCATTGATGCCTAGAAAGGCCAGAATGGTGGAGTTGAAGGAAATGAAGAGAAATGTGCCATCAGATGCCACTTTTCCCTCCAGGTATTTGCCAGTTTGTAAGTGGCAGCAAAGAAGCTAAATTAGGTGCCAGAGCTTTCAACAGTCTCTCAGAACTGAGGAGACAGAATAGGAGTTCAAGACTCGCCAAGGAGGAGGGGCCTGGTGAACCCCCTAGGCTTTCAGTTTGGACCCCCAGAAGGTTTCTCTCAGGAGTAAGGGCAAGCTGGCAATAGACCAGCACCCAGCAAGGCTGACACTTACCTTCTATCTCGCTCAAATGGATCAAGGTTCCTTTTCTCTACCCCGGCTGCCTGCCAAAAGCAAACAAGTACTCTCTGGAGGAAGATAACATCGTTCAGACCCACAAATTAACGCTATCATTTTTCAAATACAATGTCTGGCAGTCAATAAAACATTACCAAATGCTTAAGATGGTAAAACCAAATGATGGTAAAACAAGAGAAAAAAAATACACAGGAGAATTAGAATTGCACAGGACCTTCTTAACTTGCAGTCATATTGGACATAGACTTTTAAATAACTGTAATTAATACATTGAAATAAATAGATAATAAGATGGAGAAATTTGCCAGAGAACTAGAGTCTCTTAAAATAAACTAAATGGAAATTCTGGAACTAAAATTTTCCTGGGAGCAGGTAATATCTTAATCCTGTGTTCAATGTGGAAGTTGGGATGAAGTTGGAGTCTGGGGCCATGATCCTAACAGGTGAAATAGAGCTGACTGGCTCTTTAGGACTGTTCTAATAATGTGCTGCTTGGCTGTGGCTCAGGAAGGAGGCAGAGGCAAGCATGAGAATAGGAACCAGGCCTGTGCAGCATGCAGATACAATATCTAGGATTGCTCCTGAGAACACAACTCTTGGTTAGTAAGATACTGGTTAGATGTCTGTAGGGGAGAGAGGAAACCCTGGAGTAAGAAAAAGCCCTGAGGAGGACAGAATGTTGCAAAAACTTCTTTTTGTTTTCTTTACATGTTTTCCTATGGCCAATTAGGGTACCCAGAATGGTATGTCTGCCTCTTTTATTTTTAATTATTTGCTTATTTTATATTTTCAAATATTACATTATAGTGAATTGTATCATCCTTTATTTTTATTTGCTGGGTTGTTAGGTGCTTGAAGCCTGAGTTTCTGTTTCACCTGTTCCTGTTTATTTTCTCTGTGTTACTTTTTCTTTTTCAAATTCTCAACCACCCTCTGTCCCACACCCAGCATATTGCCCTCACATGATAGGAGCTAAGTACATAAATGTTTGTTGAATGAATGGTAGAAGACTTAGCCCTTGATTGACTTATGAGTTTCAGTTCTTAATGTGCTCCCTGAATGATAATCCCAGGGTGGTAGTAATACAATGAAAAACATACATTTCTGTTTTTAGGGAATTGAAAATAGAGGAGGAGGGGAGCTAGAACCTGAGAAGAACAGTGGGAAATGCAAGACGTGTCTCAACTGCTCAAAGCCTTGTGACACTTCTTCAGCAACTTTTTTCATTACTAATGGTATCCAATACAGAAATCATACCTGTAATTTGAATGGAAAATCTAGTATGAAGAATTATTAACTAGTAAATGAAAATCAACTGCTAAGATGGGTAAAAAGAACTTTAAAGAATACAAGAGAAGCAGCCTGTGTCCCTAGGGCTGAGTGACAGTGTCCAAGGAAGAATAAACTAGGAAGGGATCCCCCAAAGCTGAGACTCAGATCTCCTTGCAGAGTTAGTGGCTGGGGCCCACTGGATGGTAGAGAAGTCACTGGAGCACCACAGGACAGGGCTGGTAAGCAGGAAGCTGTCCACTGGGGCGCCAGCAAAACCGGACGGAGGGGTGTATGCTGCTGGGTCTCCCATATCCCATTGGCCAGGAAGTTGCCTGCTGTGCCATAGAAGTAAGAACAAAAGCACTAGAACCAGGAAGAGAAGCTTTTCCTTTCAGCACCCTCTACTGACAGGACCCAATGTTGTGCCAGCTGGCAATGGGGAAATGTTCAGAGCAGCTCAGTCCAATAGAAATATAATGCAAGCCACATATGTAATTTCAGAATTTCTACTAGTCACATTAAAAAGCTAAAAAGAATCTGGTGATACTAATTTTTAAATTTGGGTAAGATATAACATAAAATTTACCATCTTCACCATTTTTCAAGGTACAGTTCAGTAGTTGTGCAAACCAAACTTCGAAACTTTTTTCATCTTGCAGATCTGAAACTCTACACCCATTAAACAACAACTTCCCTTTCTTCTTTCCCTGCAACACCAGTTAACCACGATTCTCATTATTTCAATGAATTTTATTACTCTGGGTATCTCATATAAGTGGAATTATGCAGTATTTGTTTTTTTGTAATGGGCTTATTTCACCTAGCATAATGTCCTCAGAAGGTTCATCTTTGTTGTAGCAGGTGTCAGAATTTCCTCCTTTTAAAGGCTAATATTTCATTGTATGTAGGTAGCATATTTTGTGTATACATTCATATGTCAATGGATTGGCTGGGTTGCTTTTACCTTTTGGCTATTGTGAATAATGCTGCTGTGAACATAGGTGTACAAATATCTCTTTAAGACCCCGCTTTCAGTTATTCTGGATATATACCCAGAAGTAGAATTGCTGGATCATATAGTAATTCTATTTTCAATTTTTTGAGAAACCACTATTTTCCATAACAAATGCATCATTTTACATTTCCACCAACAGTGTACATGGGTTCCAGTTTCTCCACATGGTGCCAACACTTGGTCTTTTCTGATTTTTAATAGTGAGCATCCTAATGGATGTAAAGTGGCATCTCCTTATAGTTTTGATTTATATTTCCCTAATGATTAGTGATGTTGAGCAGCTTTTCATATGCCTCCTGGCCATTTGGGTGTCTTCTTTGGAGAAATGTCTACTCAAGTCTTCTGCCCATTTTAAAATTGGTTTATTTGGCTTTTGTGTTGTTGAGCTGTACTTCTTATATAGTCTGGACATTAACCCTTTATCAGATACGTGATTTGGAAACATTTTCTTCTGTTCAATGTGATGTCTTTTTACTCTGTTGTGTCTTTTGCACAGGCGTTTTGCATTTTAATGCAGTCCAATGTATTTATTTATGTTTTTGTTGCCTTAATTTTAATAATATATTTTATTTAACCCAATATATTTAAAATATTCAATACGTCATCAACATACAATTATTGATATTTTATGTTTTTGCACTAATGTACAGTTAGTACAAACTGTACTGTCATACTGGCCACATTTCAAGTGCTCAGTAGCTATATATGACCAGTGACTACAGGGTTCCTCTCCAGTATCAGAAAGCAGGGCAAAGCAGGAGAGACTTGGAGCTGAGAGATGATAAACTGATAACTGGCACAGGATTATAGTAATTATGTGGCCACATATGGAGCATTACATATAATTAAAAGCCATGTTCTAAAAAGTTACGAAAATTTTAGGAAAAGGCTTATGTGAAGTTCAAACAGAAACCACCTATGTATTGAAAAAGAAAGGAAATACACTGAAATCTTAGCAATGGTTATCTTTGGGAATTAGTATTGGGCTGTTTTGGTTTCTTCTTCCTACATTTATGTATTTTCAAAGTTGGTTTAATGAGCACACACAGTTAATCCACATAAAGTTTATGCTCTTATAGCACAGAGGTGTCCTTTGTAACTCTAAGCAGTGGAGCTTATTAGAAGTCTAGGCCCCTAAGCTTCAATTTGGTCGCAATTTGAGAGAGAAATAGGTACCTTGGAAAATGGGATTGACTCCAGTTAATTGTGCAAACCTGGGTTTGTAAAGTGCAAAGATCTTGCCATTCTGAGTTTGAAAGGTCATGACTGGGAGTCCTCGAGGTGGCAGAAAACCTAATCCCTCTGAATTTATGGGACAAGGGAAGGTGGTTTATTCAGTTTCTGTTAAAAGCTGCTTGTTAATGGCTGTGATTGGAATACTTGACATTGTTCACTTCCTTTTTTCCTCTTGGGGATCAGAGAATTAAAAGGCTGTTATTGGAATTGATTTATTTTGCCACTTTTATGTAGAACATTTTATCTTCCCTGCTCTGTCATACAAAGTGGAAGTTCTTTCTTTTCCTCAGGGAAGCTGAAGAGTGTTGTGATCTTCTTTTGTGCTTAGAGTGTGTGTGTGTGTCTAAGTGTGTGTGTGTGTGTGTGTTGCAGATGTGGTCTGCTGACACAGCTACAAGACAGCTTGCCCATTCTGTGGGATTCTCTCTTGTGCTTTGATTCTGCTAACCTGCCTCAATTTTATGCTGGTTTGGCTTACCAAGGGTGAAAGTACATGAGACCAAATCTGAATGTTAAAAAAATTTTAAAGCAAATAGTTATTTACTTTATTATGTACCTATTATGTACCTTTATTATGCACTCTATTATGTAATAGACACTGATTTAAGTCCTTGTCATAAATGAACTCATCTAATCCTCATAATAACCCTATGATACATAGGTATGGTTGTTTCTCCCATTTCATATACAGGAAACTAACACACAGAGGTTTGGTAACTTGCTGAAGGACTCATAGCCAGAAAGAGGATGAGGCAGAATTCAAATTTAGAGTCTGGCTCCATAGTCTGTGCCCTTAAGAATTAAACTGTGTGGTGGTTCTCAAACTTCAGTGTGTTTTAGAATCTACTGGAGGGCTTATTAAAACACAGGTTGCTGGGCCCCACCTTCAGAGTTTCTGCTTCAGTAGGTCTGAGGTAGGGCCAAGCACTGGCATTTCTAAGTTCCCAGGTTATACTGATATTGCTGGTCCAGGGATTACACTTTGAGAAGCATTGAGCTATATATGGAACCCCTGGTGTTGCTCATCCTCATGGCCAAAGCAAACAGAGCTTGCTAAGTAGCTCCTCCCCACCCCAATGCCTGTGGCTCTTGCATGGTGGTGGCTGGCGGGGTAGTTGTACTGCTGTGGCTCTGACTCTCCCAGGAGGGTCAGACTACCCTAGACTCTAACCTGGTTGTTTTCCAAGTGTCCTCCTTTACTTGAGGTATGTCTTTAAAAATAACATCTTTATTGAGACAAAATCAATACTGTACAGTTTACCCATTTAAAGTGTAATATTCAGTGATTTTTTTGGTAGATCCAGTTGTGTTACCGTCACCACAATTTAAGAATGTTTTCATTATCCCAAGAAGAAACCCTATACCCAATAGCAGTCACTCCAATTTTCCCCCAATAACCATCAACCTTAGAAATACTTGATGAACTTTTATCATTTATTTTAAGTACTTTATTGTCCAATCCCAAAGATAGATATGACTTTCTGGGACTTTATTTGCAAGGCAGTGTTTTGAACTCAAGCCTCTCAAAGCTTTGCTTTGTGGCCAGGACTTGTGAGGATTTGCTTGGCCTACTAAGTGGTTCCTCTTCTTCCAAGAAACTCATATGAGATGTTTAACCTCTTCTCCATGCTCCTGAATACTTTGGGATTTGAGATCTGACTCTGGCACCTTGGAATGGTTTGTGATTTTCTTTTTTCCTTTAAAATTCAACAGTTAGGGAAGCATTACACATGTGGTAGTAACCTACTTTGAGAAACGCATCTTGTCTGCTATTGGACATACATGAAGATGAATAAGACATGGTTTTAACACCCAAGGAATTTAAAATCTAGTAGGAAAGACCAACATGCATAGAGAGGACTGCAAACACAGGCAGAATGCGATTGGGCCCAGGAGATGGGCAGAGTGCTGAGGAAGCACACTTTGCTCATGGACAAGGGGGCATGGTATCTGGACCTTGAGAAATGGGTATCATTCCAGTACATGAAGATGAGGAAAAGCTATAGGCAGTGAGAAGCAGAGCTAGTATCCTAGCAATGAGTTGGGAACAAGAGGGCTTTAAAGGAGTGAGGGTAGGAAGTCACATTGGGCTTATATCATAGAGTGCATTGAGGACCACCATGCTAAGGAGTGTTCCTATTCCATAGATAGTAGGAAAATGAGGAGTTTTAGATCAGGGAATGGCAGAGCTGTGCTCTTGGATGTCTCTTTTATAGAAATTTTTCTCTTGGATGTCTCTTTTATAGAAATCTTTGTCTTGTGAAGTTGGCAAGATCATTGTGGCAGCTCTTCTTCCCAAGTTGCCCAGGGTCTCTAACTTCTGAATTCCTCCCACGTGGAGCCAATGTGTCTCTTCCTCTCTATGTGTCCTGTGCCACTTTGTGTCCCCATCCTTCCCAACTCACTCCCTCCTTAAAATTCTTGCTGTCCTGTTCTCCATGATGTTTCTAATCTAAGGTTTCTATCACAGGAGGAATGGGTGCTGCCATAACTCCTGAGTCCATTCCAGAAACCACAGATGGGTTTTCACAGTGCTCTGTTGCAGGACCACAGCTCCACACCCGTCCTCACTCCCACTCCCATGTGCAGTGCCCTTTGTGTTTAATCAAATGGAGTGGGGAATTGTAGCCACATAGAAGAGGCTGTTGCTTCTGGAGTTCTGCAAACTATACCCTGCAATCGGCTGTTGAGGCAGAACCCTACTCTGATTCCAACCCCTCGCTGGTTGTTTTATGCCCTGTTCTGACAGTTCCCTGGGCCGAGTTTGCTCATCACATTCTCAACCTGTTCATTTAGATTTGGGCTACCTCCTTTTATTGTTTTAAACCTGAGCGTTCCTTCAGTAAGTCCTGAATATGTGAAGAAGAAATGTAGTACAGAGAGAGAGAAATTTTTCCTATTAAACATTTTTAAACTTTTTTTTTTTTTTTAACTTGCCAAGTGTTATGAGGTTTAGAACCTGGGGACCCGATTCTGAAAGCTTTTCCCCCATAGAAGGGTTCACTCAGCTAACTTGAATTTGAACTTAATCTTACTCATCTCCCCACAACAAATCATTTTTCTCTCTGTCATGATTTCGTTGCACTCTGTGGCAACAGGCATGACCCTTACTGGGAAGCTCTTACGTAAGAGCTTGCCTAAGTGAAGAAGCCTTCCCTGGCGCTGGTATTGGCTCTTGGTAGCATGAGCCTTTGTTGCCTTTTTCCATTGCCCTCTCCCTGATCTCTGCACCTTGCAGGTCCTCACTGTTGCGCATACCTGGAAAGGGGCCATGGGGAGCCTCGTCAAGGCTGACTTGTCAAAGGCTCTTGCTGGTTTGTGTTTCAGGCTCTTGGAGCATGGTCAACAGTGCGGAAACATGCTGCATGGGGAGATCAAAGCTTCAGTGGCCAGAATGATGCAGTCACTACTCTGCTTAATTAAAACCAGGCCTGTGTACGTGGTTTTAATTAAGCAGAGTAGTGACTGCATCACTAGAGGCCAAGGGGCAGTTACAAGAAAGGTGATGGTGGTTAATTCCTGGCATTCCGTCTCTTGGTCCACATGGGGCCAGTGTTCAAGGAGCACTTGCCTGACTCACTGATGACATGAATGTTTCATGCTCACATACATGCATCCATGTGTTTAGATCATTTGCTGATACTTGTCGCATCAGTTGGATAAATCAAAGAAATATAGAATCTGAGATCTAGAAGGCACATAGACATCATCTGGTTTCATTCATTGGAGATGAGAAACTGAGGCCAGGGGGATCCTCCAAGAGTTTGTTAGGAGCACAGTCTACATGTTAAGTGATATTTCATGTCACTTCCCCAGTCCCAGTTTAGAGTTGTATTGTAAATGACAAATATAGGTTAGTTAAATTCTCATTCATTCGTTCCACAGATGTTAACTGATCACCAGATTCTGTGTATCAGGGTCTTTGATTTCATTACTGATTTCCCATTCCTCTGGCTTCTTTCCACCTCAACTCCATAGTACAGTTCAGCTTTCCATTCCTATGCTAGTAGCTGTCCAACTTTCTAATACCAATCAGCAATTTTGAATATGTACAACTGTGCTACCATTTTCCTTGGTCACTAATAACAAAAACTACCATTATATTGAGCCCCTATGAATCTGTTAGATGCTTTACAGATACGATCTCACTTAATCCCCAGGAAAATATTTTTAGCTGACTTACCCTTCACAACATACCATTCATATTTTCACAGCTGAAGGGCTGCAAGCTTGAGCAGTGTGTCCAGGGATACCCAGAGAGTAACTAGTGGACATGTCTTTCTACTCCCGTCCATCAGTCTGCCATTAAAGCACACCCTTTGCCCATATGTTACTTCTGTTAAGCCATGAGGAAGCAGGGCAAGTCATCCCTCTAGTCCCCTCTCTCCTCTTTCCATTTTTTGCTTTCTTGAACACTCCAGCCCCCCTTTCCCTCTTTTTCTTTGGTGGGGGGATGGGGGGGGCAGGTGTATTCCTCAATTTGCCTTCCTTTCTGTTTCCCTTGGTTAGAAATGTTGTCTCTATAAACCGAAACCCATAGTTCACAGGCCAGTCCATGTATTGCAGAAGAGTCTGGCTGGTTTCAGGCTTCCTGGTCTGCATGCAGGCTGTACTTCCTCACTGACCTGTCTTCACCCTCCTTCTTAGGCATCAGAGGAGCCTCTCCTAGCTAAATTGCTAGTTACTTGAGAAGGAAAATGTTTCATCTTGATGGTAGCATATTATTCAGAGCCCTGGTTAACCCCCAGCTCTCCTGGAAACACAATACATGTATGTTTGATGGAATTTATCTTGATGATTGGTGAGAGGGTGGTGATTTAAACCAGCTCGTTTCCCGTTTACCACTGAGGCCAGCTCACCTTTGCTGGAGAGGGTTCTTGACTCTTTCTTTGTAGCAGGAACTCCTAAGTTAATCAAGTCTTTTCAAGAGCTTCAGGCTGAAAGTCAAGATCCCTCAGGTTAGACCCAATGTTGAAATTTTAACTGGGCAAATTCTCATTAGAGACAAAGGGCCAAAGACTGTGCTGGTGGAATCTAATGTCTTTTAATGTTGACTTCAATCCAGTAAAGCCCTTGTTAAGCCATTTAACTGTAAAATTGGGCCTTGGGAAGGCAGGACACCCTCTGAAATTAGAGGTCAGGGGATGTGGATTTGATTTCCAGCCCTCTGCCAGTCAGTCAGCCACTCACTCTCAAGCCTTAGGCTAGTCACTTTCTGTCTGTTTCTCAATTTTGCACAGAGATTTTTGTGGGCATTAAGGCCCACTGGGAAATGATCCCCTTTTCAGCTCAGTGCCTGGTTTGTTAAGGATACTGGTCAATCTGGACTTTAACACACCTATGATTTTGGATTAACTCTATTACCTCTGCCAGAAATTAACACAGAAAATTGACAGTTGATTGACAAGAAGGAGAATCAGTTTTAAAGAATTAAAATATAACTGAGTCCTTTATTACTAAAAGAATATTCAACTCAAGTGGACACAGATCACCCATTCTAACTTCATCAGCTATAGCACTTAAAGGAGGCAGGCTTTGCGGGGACAGTGTTAGCTATGTACTTTGAAAAAGTCATGTGCTCTACAAATAAAAAGCTACTTTTGTTGTTACTTTTGGTCCCCAGTAGAAATGGAAGTCATTTTCAGAGAGCATGGGAGACACATGAGTCCTCTGCTGTCCTCTTGTCTGCCTCTGAGGGTGAAATGAGAGGAGTGTGAAGCACTTTGGGGTGTGGCCAGGCACACAGCTAGGCTCGATGCAGAGCTGCTGTCGTGGTGGTGTGGCCCCAGTCATCATGAGCCACATCTGACAGGATTAATCACATTTCATATGCAAGCATGCTCTCTGCTTGACCGTGCTGTTGTTTTTAATGAGAGCATCATTTACAGTATGGTGCAGTGCTTTAACCTGATAGCCCTGCCTAATTTTGTTCTGTGTAACAATGTGTGGACTTGAATAGGAGGCAGGGTTGGGGGAGAAGGAGGGAGAATGGACGTATGAATAAGAGAAAGGTGTCTCTTCCTTTGGAGCATGGATGGGTTCCAGTCCTCACTAACCCCCTCAGCTGGGTATTTTTGTGCGGGTCACAGCCTGTGCTACATTAAGCATCAGCCCTGGTTGGGGATAGAGTCTACAGGGGAAGGGTTAGGGCTTCATCAAAGAAGCAGCTCTCTTAAGTGACCTCCACTTAACTTACCTGCTAGTCTCCATTCCTTCTGTAAAACATACTACTGGCAACTGCTGCTACGTGTTTTTGTTATTGTTGTCTTATGTGCCACCATAATTTTTTTCCCTCCATTAGGGCTGAATGCATACCAAGAGCCAATTGTGTGAATTCCTAAACTTGTTTGCACCAGTTATATTTGTTATTGTAATTGAATAATTTAATTATTACATAAATGAAATATGAGTGAGAAAAAATAGATGGCTAACATTCACTGAGTACTTACTGTGTGTTAGGTACTCTTCTAAGTATCTGACATCTCATCTCTTATAATTGCTGCGTATATAAAAGTAGAATGTTTTGAAAAAAATGATAACAGTGAATTGTTACAGAAGTCACCAATGGATTAGTTATGAAGAAGACAGCATAAAAAAGTTGGAGGGAAATTAAAAATCTTAGAAGGATCCTGCACCCATGTTACTCAGCAAATGTCTCTAAGTTCTTAATCCACTTGGAAGAAAGCAAAATTAGAAATCAGAGTCAATATATTGTGTTATTTATGTAAGGAAGAGTTTGGTAAGTTAATCTGTAGACCTATTCCTAGAGGAAAGACCTCCAATCTACATTACAATATTAGTGAATAGACATACATTTATATGACTTATATTAAAATAAAATGTTTAAGGTATGCACATACTGTTTTCTATGGTTCTTTGCCTTAACATCTGTTTTGAGTAACAGACCAACTTTTACTGGTTATGATTGTGTTTATAAGAAGTCTTTTACTGTAAGAAGATTAGTGAAGACAAATCAGATATGAGCCCCACATGGCCCCAGCTGATGTGGGCAGGTGCCTCTAGGAGAGCCGAGGAAGCTCATCTAAGGAACATGTCTATGAAGTAGCCATTGTGATCTACAGATCATATTCTCTTATTGCAAGTTCCTATTTTACCAGTTATTGGGTGAATTCCTAAAATTCAGTGGACTGCATCAACCAAGGTTTTGGAGCCCTATTTTGAGTATAATGCAATTTGACATATTATAATGACACTGCCCTTTGGTGCCTGTCACCAAAAGGATTCCTTTGTTGTTCCAATGGTCAGATCCTGTGAAGACTGAGAGTGAATATGTATTTGCACACATACTCACACAGATCAACACACGTGCTTATATTCAATTAAGCAAATATTCAGCAAGCCTGCTGTATGCCAAGTGCTGTGCTGTGAGTCATAAGCCCCCAAGAGATTGCCTGATATGATTATTGCCCCTAAGTAACCTGGGGATGTACCTGGAGGAGTCACATATCACCAGCTAAGACAGATGGGCTAACAGAGGCCACTGTGAAGGACAAGAGGAGTGGGAGAGAACCCCAGTAGGAAAAGCAGCATAAACAAGTAGGGTGATGTTGCAAAGGGATTGTACAACTCAATGAGTATAATGACTTCGAGAATAATTTACTTTCAGATTACTTTTACTTAGGTTTGTCTGATTTTATGCTCAAAATAATTCCAGGAAGTAAAAAGGCCTGTATATTGCCAACTAATACTTGGGGACACAGATGTAGAGGGAAGGTGACTTGCTTCAGTAATGTGGCATCAGAGCTCCCTCCAGGCTTCCCAGTGCCTGGATTGGTGCTCCTGCCACCAGATGGCAGCTTCCTGGCACATTTACCCACCTGCCACGCTAGAGACACTCATTGAAACCCATTCCTTAACTCATCAGATGAGATTACCTTATTGCCTTATGGTCTGTCCTTCTCAATAAGCCACAACAACTGCCAGCTGACTGAACAGAGGGGCCTCACTGACTTCCATGATTGGCTCAAGTCCCATTCCTGCTGCACTGTGTGGCCAGTGTGTGTGTGTGTGTGTGTGTGTGTGTGTGTGTGTGTGTGTGTGTGTGTGTGTGTGTGTTGAGGCATGCCTGCTCACCTGGCACGTGGCTTGGGATTCCTGCCTTCTGGCCCTATGGGCAGTACCTCAGAACAGCCTCTTCATTCAGTGCCTTCTGAACGGTTCAGGGAAATATTTTTGGCTTATACATTCTGCCCAAGCCCAGGCAAGCTCAGCAGGGCCCCAGAATAGCACTTTGCCTTTTACTAGAGAAGGTTGCATTTGCAGAGGTACCATTAACCACCTGGATAAGGGCTCTCACAGCACAGCATGCTTTCTAGCGGGAGCCTGAATCACACTGTCTATATGAATTGAAGTCTCACTCACTGTTCTCCCAACTCAAAACAAAAACTACAAACGTGGAGTAAAGATAAAACATCAGCGTGTTATTTGGCAGCTTTTTGTTTGCACAGGTACACTGTGGAATGTATAAACAACCCCAAGGGAAAGATACAAGGCACATGGTCATTTCTTCATGGTCCATTCATGTATTCAACAAATATTTACTGAGCACCTATTAGGTGCTGGATGATATACTAAGTATTGGGGATTTCACTTGGAGCAATTTTGGCCCTGCCCTTGCAGAGTTCACAGTCTGATGGCGGGATACAGACGTGTCAAGGGATGGTCACAGTGGAGTAGGATAAATGCCATGAGTGCACACTGGAAGCAGGGCAGTGTGCAGTTATGTGGGGTGTGGCTGTTTAAGGGCTCTTGGCTGAAAGGATGAGTAGAGGCTGAAATCCAGCCTATCCTCTACTTCTCAAGACATGTGCTGCCTAGAGGCAGGGGAGCCTTTTTGTAACTCACAGAAAGGCTCACAGGGACCAGCAGTGACCCTGATTGGGAAGGCACCTACTCTGGATTTAGCATGGAAGGGAAAGCTTCTTGGAAGGAAACATTTCAATTGAGACTTGAAAGATGACCAAGAATTAGCCAGACAAGGGAAGCAGAGGAGAGGTGGGAAAGAGCATTCTAGGTAGAACCATAATCACCAACACTGAAGATAATGCTTAGCATGTGCCAGGCGCAGAGCTGAGTGCTTTAAAAGATTAATACTTTTAAGAGGAAGTTGCATATGGAACAGCATGGAAGGGCAAGAAAACCTGGCACTTTTGGGAAACTGAAGTGAGTTCATTTTGGGAAGAGCATGGAGTTCAGAGGAGAGAGAGATTGTGAAGACTGGAGTGATGATAATAGCTAGTTAAAATTACTTCACACTTGCTCTATGCTGGGCAACCTTCTGAGTGCTCAGTACATATTGACCCATATAATCCCCATGACTGTATGAGGTAGATACTATTATTATCCTCATTTTACAGATGAAAATGAGGCTGGGAAGGATTAAGTAACTTGACCCAGGCTACACTGCACAATGTGGGAGAGAGAATCTGCACTCCCCCTGACTGCAGAGTCCAGGCTCTTAATTCCCACACTGCCTCTACGGGAAGAACTCAAGATGAAAATAGGTCTCCAAGGATTGACTCAGCAGAGGAGAAAAGGGAAGGCATTCCAGATGAGGTGACAGATGTCAACATCAACAAAGCAGATTCACACTGAAACTCTGTGAACAAGGAGAGGCTGGCTGCATGGTGCCATCTCTAGTCTTACTTTTTCAGCAACCCTGGGAAAATGAAAATCCTTCCTCCTAAATCATCTCATTCATCTCTAACCACAATCCCATGAAAGTTGAATGTCATATCTCCACTGTAACAATGAAAGAAAACAAAGCTCGGGGACAGTAAATGACTTTTCTCTCAAAAAATAGATCTAGAAGTTTCCTTACTCAAGAAGTTCATTTGTTCTTTTTACCTTCCTTCCTTCATTCATCATCTATTTATTGAACATCTACAATGTGTCAGACACTCAACTAGGCTTGAGAGAGTAAGGAACAGAGTATATTCCCTGACCTCAAGTGAATAGGGGTTTTAAGTGATGACAGGTCAGTGTGGGTTTTTAAAACATGTCTGCAAATTCTTTGAGACTCATCTCATTGAAAGATGGAGTTTGTGACTACTCTTGAATCTTGGTTTACCTTCATGATTTGCATGTAGCCAACAGAATGCAGTGGAAGTATGCAGCTTCTGAGGCTAGGTCCAAAAAAATGGCCAGTCAACTATTCCTCACTATGAGGAACACTAGCTGCCAAGAAAGAAGTCCAACTAGCCTGACATAGCCATGCTGGAGAGGCCACATGTAGGCACTCTGGTGACAGCTCCAGCTGAGCTCCCAGTTGATGGCCAGCATCATCTGTCAGCTGTGGATTGAGCCATCTTGGACGTCCAGACCCATCAAAATTTCAGATGCAGCCCTAGCCAACATCTTACTGTAACTGCACGCAAAACCCCAAGCAAGAACTGCCCAGCCAAGTCTCTTCCACATTCCTGACCCACAAGAGTCTGAGTAAAAAACAATGGTGGTTGTATTACAGATGTAATTTGTTATATAGAAATGATAGCTCTAATCATCAGCCTCCAAGAATTGAAGAAAGCAGCAACTCAGGGGATCCACTAGAGATAGGGCTCAAATCACTAGAGAAGAAATTGCTAGTCTTCAGCAGTGAGCATAAAACCTTCAGCTATCTCCTAGATTTTATTGCAAATTGGTCTTCGGGAAGGAGGGGCGCGGGCAAAAGTAGAGGAGAAAAAGTGAAAATGAGCATTATTTAATAGAGGAGTTTATTTTGCATGTTGCTTTCGGTTTGAGCTCCTCCCCTATATACGCATACCCATATATACATACACCCACAGACAGCAGGCAGTGCAGGAGCCTGATTAAACAAGGAGTTATGATTGTCCCTAAGGGAGCCTACTGTTCTCAGTCTTCAAGCTGGTAATGAGTAGTGCTATCTGCTTCTGCTTTAGGAGTGATATCCTGATTGAAGTCTGCAGTGACTTTAATTCAGGTGTGTCTGTTGAAAGGTTATTGTAGCCGAGAGGGGACAAGGGGGTGTTAGATGTGTAATGGCGGCAGCTGGAAGAGGAAAGCATGCTTCTCAAGGTCCCATCAAGCACTGGCTAGATGAGAGAGAAGCAGGTGAGGAAGGTAATGATGAGGGGCAATGGGCATGGGCTCCTGCATAAAGAGCAGTACCTCTCAGAGACCAGGGTATTCACTTCCTACATTCTGTGTCCTCGCTTTCCCTCTTTGCTGTGAATATGCATGGAAGAAAAAAAACAAGGAAGAGAGATGATGGTGATTAGTAATGTGTTTCAACTATGGCCCTGACCTTATCAGAAAAGAGACAGAGAAGAGTGTAAGGTCTCCTTTCAAATCGGTCTGCCTCTTTGAAGAGCAAATCTCTTCCCCATCTCCTAAGGGCTGGCCTTGCTCTCTTCTTAACCCATCAATTATGGTGGAAGTCATATGATTTCACCAGAAATATCTACAGGCAGCTCTTGGGGTTAATTCTGAGAGGTTCCAGGTAAATATTCTTCCTTAATTAATGTTTCTAATTTTTAGTCAGTTTGAAATTAAAGAACTTTACCCATGGGCCATCTGAGATGTTGGCTGTCTGTTCATTCTTGCAGGGACCCACAGGACCATTTTTCAACCTCATTTAACCTGCAAAACAGCTGTTGTAAGAATTGTTGGAGAACCGTCTTCCCCTCAAAGGGGGTGTGAGTGGCAGGAACTGATTAGGATTCAGCGTTGGTATTGCCTGTGGCCTGTCATTTGAAGGAGTGAGTCCCAGGTTCCCACTACAAGGTGACTTACCTCCTATCAGAGCTCCGTCTGGATTTTCAAAGACACCATATCATTGGCACAGACTCATTTATAAGTTGGAGACTGGCTCAACGAGGTGTATCGGGCCTTAAAGTATTTTTACCTGCTCTGCTGTGAAACTCAAATTTTACATGTTTATATCCCTGAAGTTGAGTGAGTAGGCATGGGATGGAGGAGAGAAGGATCCAGACTGGTGGGGCAGGGTCTATTTAGGGAGTAACTAGATCCCAAGATTCTGCTTGACAGGTGCTGGGAACCTGTCTCCCCTCTCAGTTGAGGCAAGGTTCCTGCTGGGGTCAGCAGTTGATTTTCATTCTCTTTGAGACACATTCTCAAGGACTGTTCTCTTAAACCAACCTTTGTTACCATCTTGTTGAATTTAAGTATGGAACCTAAGGACATTTTCAGGACTGCTCCAAGTTCTATGTGGTTTTGAATAAATAGCTATATTTATTTGCTACTAGAGGAGAACTTAGAGATAATTTAGGTTAGCTTCTGCATTTTACAGATGAAGAATTTAGTGCTTTGAGAGATTAAGTGTTTTCCTGAGGTTATACAACTAGTTAGTGACCGAGCTAGGAATAGAACCCAGGTCTCCTGGCTCTCAAATCTGTATTATTTCTATTATACTATATTGCTTTATCTAAAGGAGTACCTGTAAATTGATTTAAAGCAGAGTTTCCAGATAATTCTTCGTTGTGGGGGACATTGTATAACGTTTAGCAGCATCTCTGGCCTCTACCCATTGGGTGCCAGTAGCAACCATTTCTACTGTCCAGTTGTGACAAACAAAAATTTTTTTAGATATGGCCAAGTATTGCATGGGGATAAAATTGCTCCTAGTTGAGCTAATGATTCAAAGTTAGTGCATCTTTAGAGAAGAAATGGGCTTATGTTAACTCCTCCTGGGCATGCGTGAGTATACATGCATTTGAGTAACAAGGATATGAGAAGATCTACTTCCTAACTATGGCTATATAGGGTAATGGGAGCTTGAGGGAAGACCATAGCTGCCTCCTCTTTTATTTAAATGCTGAGACTGTGTGCTACCATGTAGAGGAGGAGGGGACAAGGATAGGGCGAGGAAAGAGAGGAAACTAGTAGGATATTTTGTTTTTAATTTGGGGAAGGCAATTGCTGTGAACATTCCTGCCTAAGGACTTGTATTCAGAAGATAAAGAACTTAAAAAAATTAATAAGAAAACAACCCAATTTTAAAAACTGGGCAAAAGCTTTGAACAGATACTTCACCAAAGAAGACATAAAGATGGCAGATATGCATATGAACAGATGCTGAGCATCATTAGTCTTAAGGAAAATGCAAATTAAAACCATAAGGAGGAACCTCTGCATAACTAAGAATGATGAAAAATTTAAAAGACTGACCATGTCAAATGTTGATGAAGATGTCAGGGAACTGGAACTCTCACATAATGCTGGTGGGAATGCAAAATGGTACAGCCAGTTGGAAGACAGTTTGGTAATGTCTTAAAATGTTAAACATACACCTACCATATGATCCAACCATTCTACTTCTAGGTATTTACCCAAGAGAAATGAAAGCATATGTCTGTGAAAGCAAATGCAAGCGCTTTTACATGAACCTTCATAGCAGCTTTAGCTGTAGTAGGCAAAACTGGAAACAACCCAGATGTCCATCAGCAATTGCTTTTTAGACATTATTTTGTGAATGAGACATTTTACAATCCTGTCAGCTAATCAAGTTTGGTAGAGAAAAGGATCAGACCGAGAACATCTGTTTATGCCAGAATACTGGCTTGATTTCTGGGTGTGTCAGAATGTCTTTAAGTATTCTCTTTTGGCATCTGGATTTGGCAATGGAGTTGGTAATCTTCTGTAAGTCCCAGGTGGGCTATTTTAATGATGATAGCTTATGATGGATTAACGTTTATGTTTTTCCTTAAAAGAACACATCTGGCTCCAACTGCTAGCTCCTTTAAAGCATTTTATTAATACCAACATTAACACATTTGAGGGGTCAAGGTGTCATTGGTTACTATTGACCTCTCTCCTAAAGATGGCAGGCCAGGTGCCCTTAGGGCTACAATTCTATCGAAAGAGTAAAAAATGGGAACCAAGAAAAGAAAACGTTTCAAGGGAGGGTAGAGTGATCAACTCCTGCCCCAGAGGTAACTTAGACCTTCTGTGATGTATGTGGGTTGGTTGAGACTTGTTGTAGAATCCATTTTTTATTTAATCCTTTTTTTTTAATCTCCTAGTATGTGTTGAATATTGAGATACACACAGGAAATAAGATATGGCCCAGTCCTGTCTTTAAACATCTTATAGTCCAGTGAAGAGAAAGACAATGTGCAGGGACGGTACAGAGTGATGAACAACATGGTGGATGTGGCCATTGGATGCTGCCAGCAGAGCATGCAGGCTAGATCCTTAATGAAGAGTGAGGTAGGAGTTGGTCAGGAATCACTTGAGTGTTCCTCCTAAATGTCTTAGCTTGGTGCTGGCTGTTATGGTGTGAGTGCTTAAAATTACTAGGAAAACATATAATTCTTGCTCTCCAGGAGATTTTAATCTAGTTAAGGAGATGAGATTAATACACATAGGATTAAGATGACCATGAGTTGATAGTAGTATAATATATTAGAAATAATACTGTACAGAAATAGTAATTCTGGCCTGGGATCTGCTCCTACTTGACTCTGTAACCCTGGGAAAGTCATTTACTGGGTCTCTTGGCCTCAGTTTTTTAAACTCTAAAATGAGAAGCCTAGATAACAGTATATGATATGTGGGGTCCCTTCTAGCTCCCCCATCTGTGCTGTGGGGGTGTTGATGGGAGACCTGGACAGGAATGGGTATGGCCAGTTTGTCCTCGCTAGAGAGATTTGCCTCAAGGAAGCAGAGAAGTTGTTGTTGAGAAGAAATAAAATCCATTATAAGGTTGGGTAAAACTGTAGGAATCAGGGATTTTTAAATTTTGGAAGTCATTTTGTGGGAATCATATTTAAAGCTAAAACTGAGTACAAATCTCATCTTCCTGGGATCAAGGACGTTAGTTCACTGGGTGCTTTTCTTCAGTAATCCCTTTTGATTGTCTGGCTTTGAATTGGTCCTGGGTTTCTGATGGTTATTAATAGAAACCTATATATATAGAGTGAGAACTCTTAGCATGTTTTTTGTTGTCTTGGTTCCTTCCCTCTTGGCATGCAGAATTAACCAGTGTCACCAATCCCATGATTGGAAAGGCATTTTCTCCCCTTGCCTCTTTCTCTCGTAATTCCTTCTATCTGATCCCTCAGGAAAGATGCTCTGATCTAAGAGTATCCCAACAATGCACAGCAGTGTTATTTGAAAGAAAAACATAAATAAGGAACTTTTGCAGAACCAGAGTGAAGGAACTGCATTCTCTTTTCTCTGCCATATCCGGTAGCACCTGAATGCCTCCTTTGTCTGATTCCCAGAGTTCCCAGGGTTGAGTAACCTTTCCTGGAGCACTGTAGGCCCCACCTGGCAACTTTGTGAGTGCTTATTTTGCAAGATGAGTTCAAAGTTTATGTTGTCTTTATAAAGGGTCTGAAAGATATGGAAGAGACTTTTTGGACTGGGGTAATAGCAATATAATTTCTACACTTGTTTCTGTTTCCAGACTCCAGAGCTTTCAGAACTCCCATTTCTACATGTATTAGGCTTGAAAACTTACCTATGAAAATAATTTTTGTCCCGTCCCCCCCACATTGTCCTCCTTCCATACCTACTGTGCCAGAGAGCCTTTCCTACAGCTTCAGCATCTTATTCCCTATTGAAATGTAACTTGCCAACACTACTTTGGGAAGACAGGTCTAATTGTCAGACTTGATTCCTGCACATGATCTGATGGCCTTCATGAGAAAGAAGGCTGTGAGGACACATATTCTATGTTATCCACAATTTCAAGGTCACAGTAATTGGTTGGATGCCAACTTTTCAAACAGAGCTGGATGACACAAAATGATTTACTATGGTTCTGCCTGGAATAATTAAAATCAAAAGCTGGTCATGTGTGGTGGCTCACTCCTGTAATTCCAGCACCTTGGGAGGCTGAGTTGGGAGGATCGCTTGAGGCCAGATGTTCAAAACCAGCCTGGACAACACAATGAGATCCCACCTCTAATATATATATATATAAATCAAAAGACCTTTGTTGATATGGGTGTGGCATTTTAGGTAACTAACAAACACCATGGTGTTTGACAAGTGATAACATAATTTATTGATAAGGCTTTATGCCATATTAAGTACACTGGCAGTTACAATCCCCATGAAGTAGAAGAGATAATTGAGACTCAGGCATGTGAAGTGCCCAAGGTCTTGCAAATAATAATTGATGATATTGACGTTCAAATTCTGATCTTCTGACTTGATGCCAAGTCTAGTGTGTCTTCCATTACCCATATGCTTTTCTATGTGTTATTTATGGAACTTTTTAAATTTACCATAATCTTCTCTCATTAGATTAAAAAAAATCAACTCTTTAATGGCAGTGGCTATTATGAAGTAGCAGGAAAAATCAGAAGGACTTCTAATATGCTCCGCTTTTACCTGAAAAAAGTTTTCAGCAGAGGAGAGGGGGCAGACAGCTTACATCAATTTCCTTATGACCCTTTAGCCTCAGGGGTTATGGCCTGGACCACGCTGATGAGCCTCACAACTGAATGTTTCTCTAGAGATCCTAATTGACAGGGTCCTCCAACAGATGAGTATCGGTCATTCTGTATGCCATTTTATTCACCCCAACTCCACCAACACAAATAACAACAAACCATAAACATTCATGTCCCTAATTCATTTCCTTTGGAGATTAGAGGTTTTCTTATATACACCATTAAAGTCTTCGGGGACCCATCTCAATATGTTTTTTTCATCTTGACTTAAATCCAACTCTTCTTGTTTCCTTCTCCATCAAACCACAGCACCCCCCCCTTCCTTTTATCAAGGGGTGATGGACAATAGATGATAGCAACAGTTTCTATGGTAACAGCATCTGAGTCATCTCCTTGGAAACCTGCATAAAGGCCTTCCATCTCCAGACCAGCTCAGTGCAACTTTGAAGGCCTTTGTTCCCTTGAATGGATCAGCATGGGGGAGCAAGCTCTCCCGGGGTTTGGCCACTGCAGTTTCCTTTGGTTCCTGATGCCCATGGCACTTTGGATATAGAGTTGGATTCAACCAAAGGTGGGGGATGGTGGGACCTGGAGTGCTTTTCTCAGCCTAGCCCTTGGCCAGAATGCATTGTCCCTAGTCCAGCACCAGATACCCTGCAGATTTAGCCAATAGATGTCTCACTTTTTAAAATGTCCATATGACTCAGCCAGGCTCCCACAGTGACCATCTATGATCAAAATAAAGCAATGTCTCATGTGAACACAGATGAGCTGGGTATTTTAGTATGGTCACGAAGAGAATCCTGAAAGAGGGCACCATGGGGCAGCTTGTAAGAATCCCTTTCCTTATGGTGTCTTTCAAATGCAGCAGTTTTGTTACTTCAATGAAAGCAGAATGGTTTCCAGTGGCTAAGAGGATTAATTCTCTTGTCATCATCCACACCAAATAAGAATCACAAACATATCCATTGTACTGCATATTTTGGAGATCATTTTCATATACATGAGCTCAATTAATCATCTATTCAATGGTTGAATATGTGTTAATTTGAAACCTACTATGTGCTGCATAGGGTATTGAAATTTGGGATACAATCATGAGAAAAACAGACATGGTTCCTGCTCTAATGAAGTTTACTTACAGATAAGAAAAACAAGTGCTAATCAGATAATTATGCATGAGTGTAAACATTCAACCATGATCTACTCTGAAGGAGAGAGTCCAATGTATCAGTGGGCACGAGAGGGAGATTTGACCAATGGGGACAACTTCCCTGAAGAAGTGATAGATGAGTAGCAGTGAATGGGCCTTTTGCAGATGAGGAAGTAAAGACTTTGTAGGTTGAAGAGACATCCCTATGTCACAAACTGCTAAATGACCAGTCCAGCCCTGGAATGTGAACCCAGGAATGGAGCAGTCAAATCCCATGCCCTGTCTGTTCCCTTGTTCTGACTCTCAGAGCACTGCCTAGAGTCAGTCCTAGACCAGGTAGCCAAGGAGTGCTCTCCCATTTCCCCTTTCAGGGCTTATGCTGTCTTCAGAAAGGTTCCTCCCAGCTTCTAGGACCAAACCAAATGCCCATTTTCCCGAGGGGACAGTTCTAGGAATTTTCTGTTTATACAGACATCCTCCTCCAAGGTGTTATCTGATCATTGAAGTTAGCCTTCCTAGGGATGTTGACCTTAAAATATAGCACTCTAGAAGGCTAAAAGTTTTGAAGTACCTCTTCCCTCTAAAAAAGGATGGAGATAGGTTAAAAAAGAATATCCACTGATAGAGTATAGGCTTTAGGAGAGAGATTGTTTTAGCCAACATTTGGAAGCAAAACAGCTGCAGAAGCAGGCGAATCCATTTCATTCATACTCTGGGCCCATCTGGTTCCCTGTGGTTACATCTCCATTTAACGGGCAAAGAAAGCTGTATTGTCTCCTCCTCAGAGGAGTGGGAAAGCCCTCCCTCCATAGTCATTGAGAATAAGTGAGTCAGGCAGGGGAAAGTGGGGTGGGGTAAAATGGGACCACCCCCATGCAGCAGTTGAGGGAGCTGCTGTGTGCACAGCCCTATGGTGATGCAGTGGATGTCTATATTTAGGCATTTGCCTACTTGTTACATTTTTTGAAACAAGAACTTAAAGGTGGCAGATTCCCCCTGGCATGCGAAGAGTGTGTGAGACTACCTTTCCACCTATAGCTTGAGTTCTTCCTCCCTCTTATCCCTTTGTGGATACCATTATCAGCCAGACACCTTTTTCTTGAGCTTTTGTAACCTAAAAGCTAACCCTTCTGCCTCCTGCCTTGACGTCCCAAGCATACTGGAACTTTGACTCTTCCCTTCCTCTCTGGATCACTTGCTGTAAAGGCACACTTTATCATAGCCCCACTGGGACTGCCTTGCCTGTCATACTTCCAGGGGAGGAGACTTTAGGTATTACCTGCTGTGCCCTCTGTCCTGAGCTTTTTTTTTTTTATTTGTTTGCTTGTTTGTTTGATAGTGTCATGAGACCACTACCACAAAAATAACCTGTTTATCTATAAATTCCTTAGTATGAACTCAGCTAATGCCTGTGGCCTATGAGCTGTGTGAATAGAGGTAGTCTGAGTACAGCAGTATGGTGTCATGCCATCTTTGGCCTAAACAATCCTGCTCTCCCACTAGGCCCTCTCAGCTCATGTCCTGCTGTCTCTGTCACATCTTCCCTGAGTTCTTCAAATTCCCGCAGCCCCCGATCCCCATGCCATTCACTTGCCATCATTTTCTACTACCTTGTCATTATGAGTCAACGTTTTATGTGTCCTTGTCCTGTTTCTTCAGAGAGAACATGAAGACCATCTATTACTGAGCAAAAGGGGCTCATTTCCCAATGTACTAGAAGCTAAACACTGTGACACTGGGTTTTTAAGAAAATAAAAGCTTTATATTGAAAGTTGACTCCCAAGGAGACAGGAGTCAAGCTCCAATCTGTCTCTTCAGGCTGGGTTTATTTAAAAAAAAAAAATATATATATATATATGTGTGTGTGTGTGTGTGTGTGTGTGTCTGTGTGTGTGTGTATAAATATATATATGTGTGTGTTTATGTGTGTGTATATATACACATACATATTTGAGATAGGGTCTCACTCACTCTGTCACCCAGGCTGGAGTGCAGTGGTATGATCATGGCTCACTGTAGCCTTGAACTCCTGGGCTCAAGTGATCTTCCCAATTCAACCTCCCACGTAGCTGGGACTACAGGCATGCACCACAACACCTAGCTAGTTTTTTTGTGTGTGTGTGGAGACAAGGTCCCACTATATTGCCCAGGCTGAACTCAAGTGTTCCTCTCTCCTTGGTCTCCCAAAATGTTGAGATTATAGGTGTGAGCCACCACAACTGGCCCAAGGCAGTATATTTATTAGAAAAGGTTCAGGGGGTAAATTCTTTTTTCTTTTTGTTTTTTTTGAGACAGGGACTCATTCTGTTGCCCAAGCTGGAATGCAGTGGTGCAATCTTGGCTTACTGCAGCCTCAGCCCTCAACCTCACAGGTCCAAATGATCTTCCCACATCAGCCTCCTGAGTAGCTGGGACTATAGGTGTGTGCTACCATGTCCAGCTAATTTTTGTATTTTTTATAGAGAGGAGGTTTCACCATATTTCCTAGGCTAGTCCCAAACTCCTGAGCTCAAGCAATCGGGCCACTTCCTCCTCCCAACATGCTGGCTGGGATTATAGGCATGAACCACTGCATCCAGCCCAGGGGGTGGATTCTGAGATTAATGGATGATTGGTGGAAGGAAAGGGGAGGTCTGGAAATTCCTTGGGCATGCACAGTTATCTCTGCATGTTGCCTCATGGATCGCATGTGCAAATTCAAGGGGAGGTAGTATGAAGCATGCAGTAGAAATTCAGGCTGTGAGGTCAGCAAGCCCATTCTGTGCACTCTAATTGGCCATCTTGGTTCCAATAGATTTCAGTAGTTATTTTATCTCGTAAGTGGAGGGAGCTTCAGCAAGTTGTTTCTCTAATTACCTGCCATCTTGTGAACTCAAGAATTTCTATTAATCCCTGGTTTCTTTAACTCTTTGGGGCACAGTTTCACATATGCGCAGGGACCATGCTTTCTCTTATATTGGTGTCCCTTATAGCTGTGTATTCAATATAATAGCCACTAGCTAAGTGTGGCAATTTAAGTTTCAATTCGTTAAAATAAAATTAAAAGTAAAATTCAGTTTTTTGGTTGCACTTGCCACGTTTCAAGTGCCCAGAAACTGTATGTTCAGCAGCTATTGTAATGGATAGCACAGGTATAGAATATTTCCATTATTACAGAAAGTTCTGTTGGGCAGTGCTCTTCTATAGCACTTGGTATATGCTGGTACATGCCTGGTGCCTAATTGGTCTCTGCTATGGTTTGAATGTTTGTCCCTAACAAAACTCATGTTTAAATTTAATTGTCACTGTAACAATATTAAGAGGTGAGACCTTTAAGAGGTGATTAGGTGAAAAGGGCTTTGCCCTCTTAAATGGATTAACGTCATTATGGAGGGAGTGGGTTTGTTGTAAAAGGGCGAGTTTGGCCTCCTCTTGTTCTCTTTCTCTCTTGCCCTCTCTACACTTCTTCCTTCCGCCATGGGATGATGCAGCAAGAAGGTCCTTGTCAGATGCCAGCACCTTGATATTGGACTCCCAGCCACTAGAACTGTGAGAAATTTCTGTTCATTATAAATTATCAGTCTCTGATATCCTGTTATAGGTGCAAAATGAACTAATTCCTCAAGAAATATTTACTGCTTGAGCCTTCAAGTTAAGTCTGTTTCTCATGGGTGAAGCCAAGGGTGGTTACAGATATAGAAGAAAACTTATACTTTACCCAATTCAGTTATGAATTGTCAGAGAGAAAACATTAGAAAAATGAGGAAAAAAGCTCTCACTTTTCATCCTTAGAAGATCAAAATAAGCAAGATTAACCCTGTCTAGTTCTGGCCAACCACATAAGTGAATGTTTAAGCATTCCCCATAATCCTAGATTTTCTAGCTATAACAGTTTTGTCCTTGACTTCTGTGATGCTGAGATCTAAGGAAATGTCACTCCCTTTGTGAATATAATGATCTTTTGAGAAATGCAGTTTTTTCAACATAAGCAGACTTATCTTCTGGGTTTTTTTTCTTTTAAACATCTCTTGATTTTTATATTTCAAGCCACTTTTTTTCTCTTATAAATGTTTTTGCTGACACAGATGAGTAGTTTAGCTGAAGATTTATCTTTTTTAATGCATGAATCCAGAAAATAAGAAGCAGGCGTATCCTATGACAAGGAAATGATGATTACTATCTTGGGGAGATAATGTCACCTCCTACAGAGGCTACTTAGTGATTGAAGAGGTAAAGGGAAGATAGGATTCCTGCATTCTGGAGTGGTATGGTTTTTGATGACTTGGCTTTTCCATCTGTAAAATGTACTTTAAGAATCATTTTCTTATTTTTTGAGTAATTGTTTTTGATGAAGGATGATGAAACATTTGTATCATTGTCTCTAAATGCTTTTTAAAGTCAGTGCCTCGTTTCAGCATCTCGCCCTGGGTCTTGACTATAGTAGGTTCTTGGTCAATGCCTATAGCTTGTTTAAGTCCTCATTAAATGTTCATCATGTAACTGCAAGGCCTTCTTCTTGTATCAGGGGCTATAGTTTATAGAACACAGGCAAAGGGCTGGGATTTCTGGTGACCAGGAGCAGTTTAGGAGGATGCTGTTGGATGGGACTGACATGAACCATTGTGGGTGAATGTGCAAACATGAGTGTTACCACTGTCCCATGTGACTAACCCTCCCCAGCAGGGGCCAGTGGTTTTAAAGGGCAAAGCCATGGGCCTGCTAGATGATGATGGAGCGCAAGAGACATGGAATTCAGAGCTAAAGCTGGCAAGCTGGCTCCTCCACCACTTTGCTGGCAAACATGTTGGCCATTTTAGGGTGAGGAGTGGGAGGCCTTGAGAATCTCATGGATGTGTTTTCTACAGTAGCTAGCATGTCACAAGAGGATGGGACTGGTGAATGTGTACAAAGGAGAAGGGACATGAGGAAAGTGTGCTCTAAATTAACTACTACAATACTTTATAGTATGCCATAGTTTATAGCATATTACAAATTATACCCTAACTGTAGACCACTATAAGCTGGGAACAGGGCAATGCATTTTACCAGTACAATCTGTGGTATGGGTGGTGTTATCCTCATATTACAGATAAGAAAGATTGAGGCTTAGATGTTTAAGTGACTTCTTGGCACTCACACAGCTGGTAGATTCCTTATCTGGGATTTAGATTTAGATCTTTCTCCAAGTCCATATTCTTTCTATTATTCCTTCTTCCTCTCTAAAGAGGCTCTTTGTGGTCCATTTCAGTTTGGACATTCTATGATGTTACCAAATGTTTTCTTCAAAAGGTCTTTCAAGAAGCAGTTAGAGCTCCAGGAATAGTACAGCTTGAATGTGCTCATCAGTTAAACACATTCACATCTCCCTTGGGGCTGCGGAGTCAGGAGGGTTAATTAGCATCTGTCAGGCAGTTCTAAAGTACTTACAAGTGCTCACAGATGACCTTGAGGAACATTTTATTTTGAGGTGGCTCCTAGAGTTTGTTTTATAGATTGGTCACTTTCCACCCCCCTCACCCCTAACTGGGAGCTTTTAATTACAACAGGTCTTTCTCCAGAAGCTGCATCTTTGCTGCAATTTCCTGTTTCAGCTGGCCCTGGCCAAACTGAATTCAGTGTCCTAGACTCTTCCCCAAACAGTGTTCTCCTCTCTTGTGGCTCCTTTTACTGTTTCAGGTCAGGAGACCCAGACAGTTGGCCCAAGGTAGGGATTTCAGATGCATAGGTTATTTGCTGCTGCTGATTTTTTTTTTTTTTTTTTTTTTTTTTTTTTTTTTTTTTTTTTTTGGTAAGATAGGTAATGCATTGCTCTGAGCTATCCACATTCTCCAATTTCCTCTCTCCAGACTTTCCACTGCTATGTGTAAGGTGTTGATCAGGGCAGGCATCTCAGCCAAAATGAGAGCTGTAATCGATGGCCATGGAACCAGCAAGGTCAAATGGATCCTTTAAAGAAAGACCTCTGTAGCATTGTGAACTCACTGGCAAAATCTAGTCTCACAAACAAGAGAAACGTTGGTGAGGGCAGGGGTGGAAAAAAAAACTATGCCAGTGATTATTTTCTGCTTAAGCACTAACCCAGTCTTTATGGGTAGGAATGAGGGAAATAAAAATTGGGTAAATTGATGCTGGGTGCGGTGGCTTACGCCTGTAATCCCAGCACTTTGGGAGGCTGAGGCGGCAGATCACCTGGGGTCAGGAGTTTCAGACCAGCCTGGCTAACATGGTGAAACCCCATCTCTACTAAAAATACAAAAATTAGCCAGGTGTGGTGGCAGGTGCCTGTAATCCCAGCTACTGGGGAGACTGAGGCAGGAGAATTGCTTGAATCCACAAGACGGAGGTTGCATTGAGCCAAGATCGTGCCACTGCATTCCAGCCTGGGCAACAGAGTGAGACTCTGTCTCAAGAAGAAAAGAAAAAAAAAAAAAGAATTGGCTAAATTGGAATAGAGGTAAGCAGACAGGGTACAGATAGCATCCTCAGCTCTCCCCGTAGTCCAGCCTGTGAGAATACATCTGGCATTATTACAGAGTGTCTGAATGATTATTTTGCTCTTCTGTCATCTGATGTGTTGAAAAACACTCCTGCAATTGTTTTCCTTACATTGGCTTCTGGGCTGAACTTAATCTTCTAATGGATTTTACTCCTTTTCCAAAAGGTCTTTGTAACAATCTAACTCCTTGTGAGTCCTTGGGATTTTCCCTTGTTGGCCAATCCCCGCACCGATTGTGGACACTGTTTAATTTACTGTCTCCTTTCAGACTGCCTGTGAAGATTAACTGTCCTTGAACAACAGCATCACTCATTGTACTTGGCCACATTCGCTTCACCTTTCTCAACTGCACTGTTTTCCTTCCTTGTCTCTTAGGCACACACACATACACAAATCCATGTAATTTGTTAATTCCCCCCTCATAGATACACACACACAAATGTGCGTATGTACATTAACACTCAAATGTGTAGCATATATGAAGTAATGGGGTCTCCTATCTCTTAAGAGCAGAGTAGTTGATGTTGCAAATGTCATTTCTCATGAAGTCTTAGGATTTGAGTTTTGAAATGCCAGGGACGCCTTTTTTTTTTTTTTTAATTTCTGGTCATCTTGAACCAGATCCCAGAGTTGCTTGTGAATGTGTCCCTCATTAAGAAATCACTTCTTTGAGATGATCTCTTAGTGATTCCAGACCCTTTAATCATTTAATAGTTCAAAATGCCAACCACTTACAGGGCATTCTCTTCTCCAAGTTATTCCTAAGTGAAACTGACTTTTGTTCAGGCCTTTCCCAAGAATTGGTCAGAGGGCTAGGGTATTAGGGGTGAGAGGGCTACATTGGAGGGGAGATAAAAGAATAGAAAGGGCATATGGGTATCCAAGATAATAAAAAATTAGCTCATTACATAGCCAGCTGCATTCATACTTACATCATGCCAAGTGCAGCAGAACTTTCTGGTTGGAGGAATATTTAGAAAGGAAGCATTGCCCAGAGCTTGCCAAATGCTGGGGAGTTGGTACATTGGGAGGGCAGTGGAAGCCAGTGGGCTTCTCTGTTCACATCTGTGAACAGAGATGTGATTTTTCTAGGAAGTGCTGCTGGAGGTAGCTACTGAAGAGAAAGAAAGCCAGGCCCAGACCAGGCACGGTGGCTCATGCCTGTAATCCCAGCACTTTGGGAGACCAAGGTGGGTGGATCACCTGAGGTTGGGAGTTTGAGACTAGCCTGGGCAACATGACGAAACCCTGTCTCTACTAAAAGTACAAAAATTAGCTGGGTGTGGTGGCGGGCACCTGTAATCCCAGCTACTTGGGAGGCTGAGGCAGGAGAATCGCTTGAATCCAGGAGGCAGAGGTTGCAGTGAGCCGAGATCATGCCACTGCACTCCAGCCTGGGTGACAGAGCGAGACTCCATCTCAAAAAAAAAAAGAAAAAAGAAAGCCAGGCCCCAAATCTGGTACACATGTAAACAATGTCAAAGGCACTGTCATCAGTAGTGGTAGTCGAGGGAAGAGGAGAAGTGTCCATTGGCTACATGTGTAGTATCTTGAGGCCTCTGTGGCAATCTGAGTACTATGGGCCACAGTGAGTGTAACCCAAAGTTCCTGGACCTGGCTTAGCCTTCGTCTCTTCAGATTTTCTCTACTGGCTGTAGACGCATCTCTTTTCTATCCATATTTCAGAGGGGACATTTCCCACTTTGAGCAACTCCATTAATCAAGTGGACAGATTTATTGCTTTGCTTTTTTTTTTATTTTAAATGCCATAAATTGTCTCTTGGCTAAATTTTGAGCCTTATTTCTGATAATTCTCCAGTGCTCATTTCCTCCAAATATACAGGCCTGTTTGCTTTTCCCTGACACTGCAGGTATCTAGAGCTTTCTGCACAGGTGCTCGCTGCTCAGTCTCCCTCAGCCCTCACATTCCCCTCCTACCTAGTCTGCCTGGCAAACCCTAGTCACCGTTTCATTTTATCACATAGTATTTATAACATGGAATCATAATTATTGGACATCCATCTTTTCTTACTTGTCTCTGAGCACCATGAGAGCAGGAAGCATGTCTTAATTATTTGGGTGCCCTGTTTGTAAACAGTGACTCCTTACCCCTGTATCTCACACCAGGAATATGAATGGGATGTGGGGAGGTGATGGTTGGGGGAAGAATTATTGTAAGAACATTCCAAATGGGTGGGAGGCATAGGTGCATCTTATCTGGAATCTTTTCCTCCCATGGAATCCACCACTACTTCTCCCAGCTCTCCTCTCCTCTCTTGGTTTCTCGCATTGACACGTAATGGTCCTCTGTGGTTCTATGTGTCTTATCTCCCCTGGCTTAACTCCCAGCTCCAGATATTTCTCTCCCCATGGGCTGAACCCTTAACATATACAGTGGAAATTGCCTGACAGTAATGCCTATTTGAGCTGTTGCAGGCTTGGGTGACATTCTGACAGCCATTGGCATTCATTTGGTGTCATCTTTATTTCTTTACACTGCTTCCTATATGTGAGCTCTGAAGGAGGGTGAGAGTGCCCACAAACCAGTCTAACACTGGGATAAGTACATGGGTCTTTCTAGGATTTATCTTCATTAAATATTGAGATTTAAGTGGGCTTGATACAGAGTCCATAACAAATAATCTTGAGGTTGGCAGGGTGTGTTATGGGGTTCACATTGTAGGTGGGATGACGTCTGGTTGGTTCCATTAGGACCTCTGATGGCTAATTTTATGTGTAAACTTGAGAGCCCTTTCCCTCATCTTGTAAACCTCATCATATGATTCAGTATCACCAGCCTCACCATTGCTGAGGGAGACTAGAAAAGACAACCTGCGGCCTCCAATAAGGTTGTTGGGTTATGATTCTCATCATCTGGGACAGAGAGCTCCCTGTTCATACACAGGTAGCTTCTCTGCCACCACCCCCCTGTTGTACTCTCATCTTTTGTGAGTTAGATTGCTTTGGTTGACTGATTTGAACAACATTTTCAATCTTTTGAAAGACTATCCCACATCCAGAAAGGCATTCCTAAGATGTTCCTGGAGTTGTAAATCAGACTATTCATTGCAAACCCTTGAGAGAACGTGCTGGTTTCTCTCTGTAAGCATGGCAGACTTAACAATACAAATATAGTTTCATATTTGTATAAATAATATTAGGATGCTTGCTAGTGTCTGATTTTCTTGAGTCTTTCATTTTTTGTGATTACTTTTGAAAATGTTTTGTTCAAATTTTATACAATAGTTTGACTTTGCCATTCTATAATATGTGTGGAATTTCATAAATATAGTTCCATCATTTAGTATTTATATGATTGTGATTTGGTTTTTATATTTTATTATGGAATTTAACTGCATATGAGATTATTTTTCTTAAACTGCTAAAAAAGCTATTAAAATATACTTTCAATTATGTTCATAGTGTGTAAATCCACACAGTTACAAAGCCACAAAGCAGTAAAAGAGTATGAAATGTTTTTAAAAGCATTAAAACATTAACATGTGCATTGTAGAGTTGCAGATCTTATTTTTAAGAAAAGTTAAATTTCTTAATTTTAATCTGGCTTACATAAGGTAGAGTGGATTGCATTATAGAAAGAAATTTGGCAGTTATGTTTCCTAGTTGCATTTATTCCCCATGTATTTGTAGTTGTAAAAATCTGTACTCTGTTGTTTTCTCCTAAGAAACTAAGATACTCTCAAAAAGCATATTATCTAACAGCTTACTTATTCCAATCAATTGTTTGGGTTTTGTCTTCTTTTAGAATCCCTTCTAGTTTCTCCCCCTTTGAAAATATAGTGATGTTGTTTCTATGGAAACAATGATGTCATGGGTATGAATGGGGCTTTAGTGACCACCAAGAGTGCCATATATCAAGGCAGTGATAGAGCCCAGCTTTACCTATGAAGTTGCTAATGAGAGTCTGTTGTCAGAAACTTGAAATATATACGACTGAGAGGGAAGCAGATTTATGTAGCAATTCTGGATGGCCCATATGGAGTGAGTGTGTGTTTGTGAAGCCATGTGTATGTGATTGTGAAATACATCCCTCCTTCACAGTTTGACTTTAAATCATCTGGATTCCCAGATCTGTAGGGTGGGAACTTGAAACCTATGAAACCAAGTCCTCAGTATCTATGGAAAGAGTGAGGGAGAAATATTTGTCCCTAGGGCTTGGTATTCAGAACCATTAAGCTTGTAACATCAGCATTAATACAAGTAGGAGCTTTGTAACGCATGTAATATACAGACATTACTATAGAATAGATATATCTAATTTAACTTGCCTGTATTTAAATGTTCTCTAAATATAGATGACATTTGATGACTAACACATACAAGTTGTAACTAATTGATCAGAACTAGAGACATATTTAGCAGTGTACCTTAACTTATATATCCAAAGAATGTGGTCCCGCCCAAAGAGGAAAGAGGTTGTCTGGAAAGGCTAAACTCTTAGTGATCACACCCACCTTTTTTGCTGCTCCTTTTTCAGAACTGCATCTAGATCTTGCAGCTCACTCTTTTAACTATTGTCAAGGGAGATGATTTTTTTTTTAATAGCTGAAAGTAATTTGGAACTGAGTATAATGATTGACTATCTTAATAAGTTCATCTCAATTTTTTTGCTATTCCAGTTAAAACACGAGGTGTGGTTACAAGGTAATGAAGCTGATAATTATGTAGTTTATATATTGGTTTTAAATATCTTCTGAAGAGATGATTTCCTCAAAGTTTCAAGCAATAATTATTTCATTAGAATTTGTTATATTCCCAAGGTGACTAATATAACAAATTAGAATTTGTTATATTCCCAAGATGACTAATATAACAAATTAGAATTTGTTATACTCCCAAAGTGCCTTGAAAGTTAATGTTTATTTGGAGATATATATGTTCAGGTATACTTGGCAGAAACAACCAGTAAATCTCATTGGTCTGGCATCAGAGAGTGAGGTTCTCCATATAAGTAAAATTTCCAGGGAACTCAAGCTTTCCCCTCTAAGCATCAGTCCTATCTTTCAAAATCAATAACATTTAATTACAATATTTTATAACCTTTCATGTCCCCATGTTCTTAAACAATATCCTGATGTTACCTTCTATGGCAGCAGGGAGTTTGCAGATTCTTAATGTGCAAACTTTTAAGAATCTTGAGATGGGAGATTACCCTGCATTATCCAGGTGGGCTCAATCTAATCACAAGAGTCCTTATAGAAGAGAGGCAGTAGGGAGTCAGAGAGAGAGAGAGAGGGAGAGAGAGAGAGAGAGAGAGAGAGAGAGAGAAGGCAATGAAATGACTGGAACAGAGGAAAAGGTGTTAAGATGCTATGTTGCTGGCTTTGATGATAAGGAAGGGGCCAGAAGCCAAGGAATGCAGGCAGCCTCCAGAAGCTGGAAAAGTCAAGGAAATGGATTCCCCCCATAGCCTCCAGAAGGAACGCATCCCTGCAGAATCATTTTAGACTTCTGACCTCCAGAACTTTCAGAGAATAAGTTTGTGTTATTTTTAAGCCACTAACTTTGTGTCCCCAGATCTCAGCTTTGCGATGGACATAGTTCATTTGGGAGATTGAGCTGGGAAAAGATCGGTAAACAGATGATTGTAATCCAGTGTATTAGGTACTGAAATTGAATTATGAACAAAAGAGTGGTAGGAATTCAGAGGAAAGACAACTCTTATTTTGGGGGATCCAGAATGGGATTCATATTGATATAGGACTTACAGAATGAATGCATGTCTGTGTTTTGGGGTCATGGTAGGGCATTGAGGGAGGCTTGCCTATAGAGAAAGTAGTAGATGAGCAAAGAGCATTCCAGGTAAAGCAAAAAGCGTAAATTTCTCTGGGTTGATTTTTGTTTTAGGGAAGTAGATGAAGGTCCATGATGGGAGTCTGACACCCGTTTTGGTTTCCTGCAGCCTTTGCTTTCTGTATTACATGTGGCTGGGTGTTTTGTCCTTTAAACTAAAATTTCACCTATGGATAAGAGAAGCATCACTTACTATAAATATAAGCTAGAGAGATAACAAATTAGTGGCCAACGTATTTTCGGTGTGATTCCAGAACCCTCATTCTTTCATTGACTATAGCAAAGAGGAGAGCTTGATCCTAAGATCAGCTTTGTTCACAGATGCTGGAGGTTCTCACAGATTATCTCATTAAATCTCCCAACAATGAATTGTGTCACAAAATATAACTAGCTTCACTTTTAGTCCAAATTTTTTTAGGGAGTTTAACTTCATCATAGTAGTAATCTAATGACATTCTAATGAGAAGGTTTTGTTATAGCATGAAGAAATGAAAAACACAGGATTATATTTAGATTAACTTTTATTTTTATGAAGGGAAAATAGGGCATCTGGTTTGCCAAGAATTTACAGCCACTTTTAATAGCAAATTATGTAGAATGACTTAGCACCCCTTTGTTACTCCTTAATGGTTAATCATCACATCTAAAATATTTAGTGAGTGCCAACTAAGTGCAAAACATTGCTAAAAGAGCTATGGGAGATTTGAAGCTACTAGTAATCTTAATGTGAAAAACAACATTTAACCAGACGCCCTTGAAGTCAGTCACTATTCTAATCTCTTTAAGTATATTCTCTTTATGATTTTCAAAAGAATTGCTTAGTTGCTGCCTGTATTCCATTCTCTGACCTTTCTCATCTTAAACTGACTTCTAACCCCACCTTTCTGCCAGAATAATTCTTCTTAAAGTAACTAGTGACCACTCTCTCCAAACCCATTTGATGTTTCATCCTCTGTGAGTACTCAAGAACATTTGTCACAACTGGTTATCATCTCCTAATTTTTTGATTTTCACTATATATCGCACTCTTCTGACTTTACTCTTTCCTTAGTAGGAAAAAAATCCCTTCTATTGGATTGAGCCATATAGAAATTTCAGTTTGTGTTAGTTTATTTTGTGCTGCTATAACAGAATACTATAGACTGGGCAATTTATAAAGATGATAAATTTATTTTCTCACAGTTCTGGAAGCTGGAAAGTTCAAGATCACGGTACTGGCCTCTGGCAAAGCCCTTTATGCTGTGTCCATACATGGAGGAAGATGGAAGGGCAAGAGAGAGGGGGAAAAAAGTGAACTCACTCCTGTGAGCCCTTTTTGTAACAGCATCATTCCATTAATTAATGAGACCTAAACACCTCCCATTAGGCCCCACCTCCTAACACTGTTGCATTGGGGATTAAGTTTCTAACACATAAATTTCTGAGAGACACATTGCAATCATAGCACAAGTAGCTATTTTGGTCTGTATAATGGCATTTTCCTGTGGTTTCACAGAGAGGTGGATTCTCTTATGTCTATAAATATTGGCATTCTCTCTTTCCTCTTTTTACTCTCACCCTAGGCAATCTCATGCACATTCACAACTATACACAGACCACCCAGAATTTCTGTTTCTGGCTTAGACTTCTTCTGACCAAATTCTAATTATATGCCCACTGCCTACTTGACATCTCTTTTTGGATTTCTCAAAGACATCTCAGAATCACTGTGTCCCAAATCAAACTCTTTACCTTACTCCATAAATCTGATTCTGTTCTAGTTCTGATCCGGTGACTGGGACCACCTTGTATTCAATTTCACAAACCTCAGAAACCTCCCCATTGACTTTTCATTCTTCCTCCTGTCCCACATCCAATCCAACACCAGGTCCTGTTGCTTTTAATTCTAAACTAGGTCTTGAATCCAACTGCTGCTCTCTCCGTCTCCAGCCAACTGGACTATTACAGTAGCCTCCGAATGGTTTCCCTACATCTACATCAGACTTGCCTCCACGCTGAACCTGTTTTTCATACTGTGACCAAGATGAGCTTTTGGAATCAGAATCTCCAGCAATGTTCCACTTCATCCTTCCAACCTAAACGTGTCCATTGGTTTCTTTCTCTCTTAGGGTAAAGGCCATACTTCTTCACATGGACTGTAAGGCCTGCAAGGTGCCTCTATTTTCCTCTTCAGCCTCTTCTCCCTTTACTAATGTCCTCATTGTCTTTCCTGGGGTCATGCTGTTTTTTCAGTTCCTTTGTAGCCTCTGTAATCCCTCCAGCCCAAGGCCTTTGGCTATGCAGTGACCTTTGCTTAGAATGTTTCTCATCCCTCTTTGCCCTCTTCTCTCCTCTTCTCTTCTCCTCTCCTCTCCTCTCCTCTCCTCCCCTCCCCTCCCCTGTCCTCCCCTCCCCTCCCCTCTCCTCCTCTCCTCTCCTCTCTTCTTTTCTTTTTTTTTGAGACAGAATCTCACTGGTCACCCAGGCTGGAGTGCAGTGGTGTGATCTTGGCTCACTGCAACCTCCACCTCCTATGTTCAAGTGATTCTCGTGCCTCAGCCTCCCGAGTAGCTGGGATTACAGGCATGTGCCACCACACCTGGCTAATTTTTGAATTTTCAGTAGAGACAGGGTTTTGCCATGTTGACCAGGCTGGTCTCGAACTCCTGACCTCAGGTGATCCACCTGCCTGAGCCTCCCAAAGTGCTGGGATTACTCCCAAAGTGTGCGTGAGCCACCGCACCCGACCTCTTTTTTTTTTTTTTTCAAGACAGGGTCGCACTCTGTCACCCACACTGGAGTACAGGGGCACAATCTTGGCTTACTGCAACCTCCGCCTCCTAGGCTCAGGCGATTCTCTTGCCTCAGCCTCCCGAGTAGCTGGGATTACAGGCATGCACCGCCACCGCCTGGCTACTTTTTGTATTTTTAGTAGAGACGGGGTTTCACCATATTGACCAGGCTGGCCTTGAACTCCTGATCTCAAATGATCCACCCACCTTTGCTTCCCAAAGTGCTGGGATTACAGGCATAAGCCACTGCACCCGGTCCTCTTGTCCTACTTTCTATCTATATTTTAAATTCCATGTGTCACTTCCTCAGGGATGCCTTCCCTCTCTTTCCTGACTATGTTACTTCTCCCTATTAAAGGGTCGTTTTCTTTTTTTTTTTTTTATTATACTTTAAGTTTTAGGGTACATGTGCACAATGTGCAGGTTAGTTACATATATATACATGTGCCATGCTGGTGTGCTGCACCCATTAACTCATCATTTAGCATTAGGTATATCTCCTAATGCTATCCCTCCCCCCTCCCCCCACCCCACAACAGTTCCCAGAGTGTGATGTTCCCCTTCCTGTGTCCATGTGTTCTCATTGTTCAATTCCCACCTATGAGTGAGAACAGGCGGTGTTTGGTTTTTTGTTCTTGCGATAGTTTACTGAGAATGATGATTTCCAATTTCATCCATGTCCCTACAAAGGACATGAACTCATCATTTTTTATGGCTGCATAGTATTCTTTATGAGAATACGCAGTTTCAATTTTATGTGGATTTGTGGGGTTCTTTACCATGTATATCTCATAAATCTGAGTTAAGTAACATTGATCCCATTTTACAGATGAGAAAACTGGGGCAGTTGATTTGCTTGAGATCATTCAGCCAGAAAGTAACTGAGCTATGAGTTGAACCTAAATCTGTGTGACTATATTACTGTGAGGCTCAGCTGTGAGGAACAATAAAACCTTAAAATAACATAAGCTTACACAAGATAGAAGTTTCTCTTTCTCACATAAATCCTGTCCCAGAGTGGTGTAGTAGCCCATGGTATCAGAGATCTTGACTCCTTATGTAGTGCTGCTCTGCCTAGTATGACCCTGACCTCATAGTCCAACATGGCTTTATCCGAGGCCAGACAGTAGGATGGACGAGGGGACTAAGGAGAGATGACAAAGGACAAAGACGCATGTGGTGTCTCTTCAGGTGTTTAGAAGCTGCCACAGGTCATTTCTATTTTTGTCCCCATTGGCTAGAATTCAGTCTCATGGCTGCATAAGTTGCAAGAGAGGCTGTGAAATGAAGTTATTCTGGGTGGTTATGTGCTAGCTAAAAATGTGGGTTTCTATGACCGCAGGAGAAGCAGCAGTGTGTATTGGGAGATTACAAGCAGTCTACATAGATTCTGAAACCCATGTTCTCAGGGCTGTAAGTCCCTGGCCTCAAGGATTTCCATCTCATTGAGTAAACAAGTGAAAAGTTAATGGTAAAAGAGAAATAGCAAAATGCAGAATAGAATGTTACCAAGCATGTGGGAAGGATACAGGAATGTGAGATGAATTTTGATGGTATTCAGGAAGGGTTAGGTGTTAGATGGATGTGGCAGTCCATAACCATGAATCGCCTGGTAAGAAAATTCTTCCCTTCTTAAATACCTTTCAATCTTTTGGATTATATCAACACATGATATTAGCTGGTCTCTACCACCAATCTAATACTGGTTGTAAGAAGATTACTTTTTAATTTTGCATTCTGGTTCATGGTCTTTTCCTTGCTACTGAGTCTTAAACATGGTTCCTTTTGGTGTTATTGTTGAAAGCTTTGCCCAAAGAGCTTATCTGTCTTCATATGCTAGAATAGTTCTGAATTGCCTTCTGCTGAATGCTAGCTTTCTGTTATAATTAATCCTTAGAGAAGAACCTATCAAGTATTTAAAATATTATACTACGATGCTTATAATTCTGATCTTTTGTGCTTTTCTCCCAAGGGGATACCTTTTTCTAGTCCATAGAAATGACTTCTCATCTGTGGTTGTTAGGTTGAGCGTAAAGTGGCTTCTTAGGAAGGCATATGGAAGACTCAAACCCTTTGTACAGTTTCTGAAGATAGTATCATCATTATGTTATGGTACCAGATCCTCTCTTTCTTCTATAACATTAATATAATGGAGGTGGTTCATGTGGATCTTGTCTGACCCTATTTGCCTGTGGTAATGATCAAACAAATATAAACAGATCACAATGACATAGAGTGAGTAATTGTTTTGATTTTTGACACTGCCAAAGAAAGAGAACCATGTATGGTAGGCCTGGTGTAAGTGGAAAACTAGCAGATAGATCAAAGAGCTGTATCTGCCCCATTAAGATAATTATCTATCTCCAAACTAATGTTTGGAATGAAAAAAGTCTGCTTCTGTCAGAGTTTTGGCATCACTAAAATTGGTGTGGAGAATTATACTAGAGTTTTCCCAAAGGGCCCCACCAGTGTTAGGGAATGGTTGTTAAACCTGGTGGATCCGTGATGTGCATTTATCTCCTTTTCTCTCTTGAAGCCCCACTGGAATAACCACTATGACAAAGAGAACAGGAGAAGAAACAGTCAATAAAGAGATTTCATAATAACTTTTTACAAGACAGAAGGGCTGGGCACGGTGGCTCACAACTTTAATCCCAACATTTGGAAAGCCAAGGTGAGAGGATCACTTGAGGCCAGGAGTTCAAGACCAGACTGGGCAACATAGACCCTGTCTCTACAAAAAAAAAATTATTTTAAATTAGCCAGGCACCTAAGTCCCAGCTACTCAGGAGGCTGAGGCAGGAGGATCACTTGAGCCCAGGAATTTGAGGCTGCAATGAGCTATGAGTGCACTACTGCACTCTGGCCTGGGCAACAGAGCAAGACGTTGCCTCTGGAAAATAAATAATAAATAAAATAATAACAGAATACAAAGGTATGTTGATAGCCTTAATGGAGCAGAGGTAACTTTAGTCCAAGGTCTGCAGAAGGGGCTATTGATGGCAAGTAAGTTGATTGATGCCAGATAACTCTTGAAAGGCTTAAGATGTTAGAAGTACCAGTTGTTGCAGAAGGTGGGAGTGAGGTGCCATGATTAAAAAGGTCTTAAGGCCAGATTCGGTGGCTCATGCCTGTAATCCTAGCAGTTTGGGAGACCAAGTGGGCGGGTTACTTGAGGTCAGGAGTTTGAGACCAGCCTGACCAATATATTAAAACCCCTTCTCTACTAAAAATACAAAAATTAGCCAGGCATGGTGGCATGTGCCTGTAATCCCAGCTATTCGGGAGAGTGAGGCGTGAGAATTGCTTGAACCCAGGAGGCAAAGGTTGCGGTAAGCCTAGATCGTGTCATGCTAGCCTGAGTGACACAGCAAGATTCTATCTATAGGAAAAAAAAAAAAAAAGATCTTAAGTCTTTATACCAAACTAGTGTGGCCCTGTAGCTCCCTCCCCTATTTCTAGAATATTTATTGTAAGAGTTTTCTCTGGATAAACTGAATGGTCCCAGAGAAAAGATCTCCAGGCCTTGACATGTGAAGGTTTCTGCAACTAGAAGGCCAGTTTGCTTCCTGATCACTTTATAACAAAGCTCACTCATCAATGAAGCCTTGTGGGCAACAAGCCCTAGTCACTCACATAGCATTTCTAGTCAGCTTTGACTTCCACTTTCTTAAATATGGATGGGCAGCCCAAAATCCCAGGATGTTTGAGGAAACTCTCCAACGCAGAAAAAGAGAGAGACCAAAATAAATAGAAGGAGGAAGCTGAAGAAAACAGAGATAGCAGGGGATTAGAAAGAAACCTGAAAACAGAAAATAGAATTAAGACACTACATTCTAAAACAAGCCTTTATGAAAAAGAAATAGAGAACTCTCAGAAATTAAAAATATATTCAAACTAAAAAAGAAGTCAGTAGAAGGGTTGAAAGGTTTAAAAAAAGAAGAAAACAAAAAATTAGAATAGAAATACAAGTTAGAAGAGGAAAGACTAGCAAATTAGAGAATCAATCTAGGAAGTCCAACATCTGATAAATATGAGTTCTAAAACAGAACAGAAAAAAAGGTGGAAACTGGCCTAAGAACCAATACAAGAAAAACTTCCAAATTCATAGATTTAAGTTTCCAGGGTGAAAAGACCCACTGAATAATCACCACAATGAAAATGAAAGGAGCCACTAGTACCCCAGGCAGATCCAGGCAAGCCAAAGCACACCAAAGATAAATTTCTTTGCCAAACATAGCTGTGCTATTGCATTTCTTCTGAGCTGGCCCTTTCCATCTCAGAGGGGGCCACAAAACCAGAGCAAGAGTCATCTCTGTCACTTAAGCTCATTGAGTTTGAGAGCCATCAGTCACCTTGCAGCCAATTTCTCAAGATAAAATATCCCTTACAGTTCCTTGGTTATCTTAATTATTCATTATCAAATATAATATCCTCATCTTAAAATTGAATTTCCTTTTATTCTTTGTAGTGACTGGAGGGGGAGTTGAGATATAAAGAGGTGAAATTACTCTTTCTCTACTTTTTTGAAAAGTAACTTTAAACAATTTAAGAAACGGATAATGGCTGATATCTTGGAAATAGATAAAACACATTCAGGTTTTAAAAACCAGTACTTATTTTTGAAAATTAATCTTAATGTAATTGGTTGCAACTGAATATCTTCCTGATCAGGAAAGGGTTGGAGAAAATTAAAAGGAACTCAGTTCATTTTTGCCTGGAGAAAAATAGTTTTCTTTTTGGCACAATTATTCCAAGCTAATAAATTGTTAAAATGACATATTGTTATGGAACTCAGTCATAGAAGATCCTTTGATTTGGGCTCAGAATGTGATGATTGCTACAAAACAAGGTGGCCATTAGAGATTTTTCCAAAGGGCTATACTATAGATACCATTTTTTTTTCAATTTCCTTTTGAAAGATCAGGAAAGAGAGTAATTTACGTGTAGTTCACTCAGTAGCCTGATTTCCTAAAAGTTGTTAAGTTCTTAGGAAAAGAGAAATAGGTCAAACGGGGTGGGTCTGTGGTCTCCCAACTAAAATAACTTGTCACAGTGTTGAGCTGGTAGTCTAACGGTGTTAATCTGCAAATGATAAAATTACATAGGCCCATCAGTTCTGAGGTTTCATGAGACTATGACTATTATTTGTAATAGCCATTATAATAAACAAATATATTAAAAATAGATGGAAGGGGAACATTAAATGGCAACTAGTCAGGGACCTGCCCACTGGAAGTGTGCTCCTTGCCTGGGATTATTCTGCCTCTAGGTATGGGGTAGTGTTTATAAGCCTGGTATCATAGTTACTTGTATACTTTTCTCACCCCATGGGAGACAAGTGGCCTCCTTAATGATTTCCTTGCTTCCTCCCTGAGTTACATTCTCAACTCAGCAGGCAGAGCTATCTTTTAGTACTGTCAGATCAAGTCCTTAAAATTGGTTGAAAACCCTGTAATAATAGATGCTAAAGAGGATAAAGAGCTGAACCTATATAGCGCTTGCCTGCAAAGAACTTACAATGTGGTTGAGAAGATGAGAAAGAACCATGTTCCAAGTTAAGAGTGTTGTGTAATATTAGGAAATGTATTTTATATATAACATTATTATAAAATCAGTCCCCTGAGTGCTAATTGCCATAGCAGTATAGAAACTCCTTCAAGCTGTGGCAGTCAGAGGAGGTTTTTATAAAGTGATATTTGAAGTAAAACTTATGGTGACGTTTTGGATAGATTAAGGGACTGAGGGAGGGATTTGAAAATAGTAATTACATAAGTGCAGACATGAGAAAATCCAGTTTCTCTTCAGGATAGACAGTGAATAAGCCACTGTGCAATTGAAATATTGTAGCGTAGTATTTTATATAGGTCAGTGATTTTCAAATTCTTCTTTTTAAAGCTATGAACCTTTTGTCAAAATATCACATGGAACTCCAACTTATTAAACCTGAGGACTGTAGCTTCTGTGGGTGAAGCAGGATGGGCAGAGGTTGGTTGGCATATCTGCCTGCATGACCTCTCAGCCCTAGAGTGGCCTTTGAGGCTCGTCCACTGAACCCAGGGCTCTGAAGAATACAGCTTAGAAACTGTATGTATGTAACTGTATGTACGTTTCAAGAGCAGCTTGGTGGGAGAAGGGAAGCTGGCTGCTTTGCGTCAGTTGGTAGAACATGTTGAATATCAGTTTTGATCTTCTGGTTTAGGCAATGGGGTATTATAGAAAGTTTGTGATCAGTACCTGTTATATAATGTTTCAGGAAGGCTTAAATGGTCGTGGGGGTTGTGCGTGCAGTTTTTGTTCTTCTTCCCTCCCCCAACCCCCCAGTATGATCCTTAGAATTCTACCCAGGAGTCCAGTGATGGCACCCCCAACCCCCCAGCATGATCCTTAGAATACTACCCAGGAGTCCAGTGATGGCACCCCCCACCCCCCAGCATGATCCTTGGGATACTACCCAGAAGTCCAGTGATGTAGAGAGTGTTTACTTTTTTCATATTGAAGAGCAAGGCAAGTGTGGTGGAAATAACTTATGGAAAGAAAGTATGAGGGCCACGTGGTGAGCACCAGCCGAGGCTAAATAGGATAATAGATATGAAAGTGCTCTGATATTTATAAAAGGCCACTGTGTAAAATGCTCAATACATGAGTTAGAATTAATATCCCAGCATTAATATTATGGAAGAGTAGGCAGCCTTTGAATGGAAGAAATCAGTTCAGCCTTTCGTGTGTGCTGGTTCTCAGAGCATGAGCTTAGCTCTCAGATGTCATCATGACCAGCCAGCTCGCTGTTTTCCTCTCAGACCAATGACTTTCTTGATTTCCTATAACAACTCTTATCTTAGTCAGCTTGGGCTTCTATAAAAGAATACCATAGACTGGGTGGATTAAACAACAGACATTTGTTTCTCACAGTTCTGGAGGCTGGAAGTCTGAGATCAAGGTGCCAGCATGGCTGGGTTGGTTAAGACCATCTTCCTAGCTTGTGGATGGCTGCCTTCCTGCTGTGTGCTTCCCTTAGTCCTGTTTTTGTTTGTTTGTTTTTTGGTCTCACTCTGTCACCCAGGCTGGAGTGCAGTGGCAGGATCATGGCTCTATCTAAACTTGAACTCCTGGGCTTGAGCAATTCTCCCACCTCAGCCTCCTGAGTAGGGACTGCCAGCTGATTTTTTTTTGTAGACACAGGGTCTCACTATATTGCCCTGGCTGGTCTGTAACTCCTGGCCTCAGGCGATCCTCCACCTCAACCTCCTAAAGTGTGGGGATTACAGACATGAGCCACCACTCCTGGCAAGTACTGTTTTTATAAGACAGTAATCCCATCATGCGGGGCCCACCCTCTTGACGTCATCTAAACCCAGTTTCCTCCTGAAGTTCCCACCTCCTTGAAGCTGGGACATCAACATGAATTCTAGAGGTACACAAACATTTATCCCACAACAACCTCCTTTATCACTTCCCACTGTTCTCGTGTGTGGAGAACAGGATGGGAATCCTGCTGCAAGTATTCCGGAAGAATGGCTGGCTGAAGCTGGGGATGCTGCCAAACACATAGATTTCCTGTGTCCATGGAGGTGCTGGGCTGAAGCACAGACATCCGAGGCTCCAAGGAGGAGAAACTCACCCAGAGAGGCAGCAACACGAAAAGATGAATTGATAGAGATGATGCGAGGAAGAACTGAATACACTAGATGTTCCCCTTCTTGAACTGGTGATCGCCTGATGATTTCATCAGCTGCCACCCTGCGGCCTTTTCTCTACTGGCTGCTCAGGCATGTGCTCGTTCTTTATCTTGTCCTTTTGTCTGAGTCCCATATATGTGAGCCTGTGTGGATTCAGTCAGAAGGCAGAGGTGTTCAGAAACCAACAAAGTAGTTGGTTCAGTGTTGCTATGGGCAGAAGAGCTGAGACTGGGGTGAGACTTTTGCTCTGAGAAACTAGGCTGAAAAATTATTTCTGCCCGTTGAAATGTTAGAGTTCTATATCTTGAGCCCCAGAGCCTACAGAGACGTGTCTGGGCCTCACTGCAGCTCCCATTATTCCATTATTCCTCCAATAATGGAATAATAACCTCCCATAGGGATTGAGTTACCAGACTGAGTTGACCATGACTTGGTACCATAGCAGTTGGATGACCTTCATGGGTGTCCATTGCCCTAGCTTAGTGACCCTACCAGTGCCTGGACTGGCTGTGTATAGGCTGGAGGGGACCCTGTGTCTGGGAAGACTTCCCTTATCTTCTTAAGCCAGTATGAGATTCTCCTGGCCTGCTCTGCAGGACAACTCTGGAAGCCCTTGTTCTTTTTTTTTTTGGAGACGGAGTCTGGCTCTGTAGCCCAGACTAGAGTGCAGTGGCGCGATCTCGGCTCACTGCAAGCTCCGCCTCCCGGGTTCACGCCATTCTCCTGCCTCAGCCTCCTGAGTAGCTGGGACTACAGGCGCCCGCCACCACGCCCGGCTCATTTTTTTTGTATTTTTAGTAGAGACAGGGTTTCACTGTGTTAGCCAGGATGGTCTCGATCTCCTGACCTCGTGATCCACCCACCTCGGCCTCCCGAAGTGCTGATATTACAGGCGTGAGCCACCGCGCCCGGCCGAAGCCTCTGTTCTTGACCTGGGAACAGTTAGTTCAGAATTGTCTCTGTGCTTTGCACTGCAGTGGAGAGGGTACCCCTCACATTCAGTCTGTGCTAACCTTGGAGGCCTGGGGGCAAGGTTTTCATTCACTCCACCTGAGGAGGAGGAGTTTGGGAAGCATCTCCTATCCTGACACTTCATCCAGCCCAAAGGACTTTAATTTTCATTTTATTTTTAAAATTAACAGTAAAATTGATTTTGGGGGTATAGTATTATGAATTTATGTGTCTGTATAGATTCATGTAACCTTCACCCCAATCAAGGTAGAGATACTTTCAAGTTTTGTGTGTATCAGTAGTTCATTCCTTTTTATTTGTTAAAAATTTGTTTTACATTTCAACCAATTCCCCTCTAACTTTCTGTAACTATACTGTATCACACATGAACTGCTTATTTTCCTTTTTATTTTTGAGTAGTATTCTATTATATGGATATACCACAATTTGCTTATCCATTCACCCTGTGGAAGGATATTTGAGTCGTTTCTAATTTTGGTTATTATAATAGAGCTGTTAAACATTCATGTACAGGTCTTTGTGGGAACATAACTTTCCCTTTCTCTAGGGTACACACCTAGCTGAGGTAATGCTGGGTCATATGGTAAGTGTATGTTTAACGTTCTAAGAGACTGCCAAATTAGTTTTGGCTGTGCTATTTTCCATTCCTTCAGCAATGCGTGAGAAGTCCAGTGGCTCTGCATCCTCCCCGGTGCTTGGCGTCTGTTGTGCTGGACCCTGTTGACTTCAGTAGGGATGGCACCAGGTTCAAGAGGCCGGAGGAGAGACCCAGAACCGGTGAACAAAACATGAGGTTTATTTGGGGGAACTTACAGAGACGGTCCAGTGGCTGCAGGCTGGAGAGGAGAATGATAACCTCCTGTAAAAAGCATGCAGTTTATATAGCACCCTCACTTGGCACACTTCCCTCAGCAACCTGCATGTGGCAACCCTAATTTCTTGTTATTTCTGTCAGGTGCATCTACCATACAGTGTTTAGTTGTTGTTTTAATTTTATCTATTCTAATATGTATATAGTGGGATCTTACTGTGGTTTTAATTTGCATTTCCCTAACAGCTAATGATATTGAACATCTTTTCATGGGAGGCCATTATTCCAGACTTGGGTGAATACCCTATTGTCTTAGGGAGCTGTAATCAGGTCTGAGTGTGTTTCAATAGGCCCTGGAGCTCAAGATTCAGACTTTAAAAATCCCAGTGGGCAGATATAATTTTTGGCCTTGTTTCCTAGGCATAAGCCTCACCTGTCTCAATTCCTCCTGTTAGACAAAAACACTGAACCAACTACCAAAACTTGTTGGTTTCTTTACATGTGTTTATTTGCTTTCAATATATCCCCTTTAATCAAGTGTCCATTTGAGTCATTTGCCCATTTTTTACTTTGGGTGTTGTCTACAGCTGTTGAGATTTGAGAGTTCTTTATATGAATGTATTCTGGATACAAATCTTTTGTCAGGTGTCCTATTTGCAAGCATTTTTTCCCAGTCTATTACTTGTCTTTTCATTCACTTAAAACTGGCTTCCACAGAGCAAGTTTAATTTTATGAAGTTCAATTAATCAGTTTTTTATTTTTTATGGATCATGCTTTCGGTATCATATGTAGAAGTTCTATATAAACCCAGGTCACAAAGTTTTTTTTTGTTGTTGTTGTTTTTGTTTTGTTTTTTGTTTTTGATACGGAGTCTCACTCTGTCACCCAGGCCGGAGTGCAGTTGTACGATCTTGGCTCTGCAACCTCTGCCTCCTGGGTTCCAGCGATTCTCTTGCCTCAGCCTCCTGAGTAGCTGGGACTATAGGCATGCTCCATCACACCCGGCTAATTTTTGTATTTTTAATAGAGATGGGGTTTCACCATGTTGGCCAGGCTGGTCTTGAACTCCTGACCTCAGGTGATCTGCCTACCATTTTCTTCTAAAAGTTTTATAGTTTTACACTTAAGCCTGTGATGCACTTTGAATTATTTCTGGCATAAGGTATGAGGTTTATTTTCATGTTCATTTTGGTTTTTTGCCTGATCTGGTCACATCTCACTCTCAGTAGTTCATTCTCTTTCCCTGTCAAGTTTGACTTTAGATTTCCATCATAGTTGGAGGGGGAAACCTGCCTCACATCACAGATTGTTTTTTCTATGGGAAAATAATCCCAGGATTAGGATTTTGCAGTTTGTAGTGGGGGCTTCTTCCCATTTTCATCCTCGTTTCTGAATAGTCACCTTGCTCTGCTTTGGATCCATGTTCAAATCTCATCTGTCTTCGGGGGCCCTCCCACGCATTTCAGTCTCTATCCAGTAGACTCCTTCCTGCACTCTGGATGTCACAGTGGTTGTGCTTGGTAATGCCACATGCTTTAATAGAGCGGAGACAGAAAATTCAGAGGGAACTCAAATGAGGTAAGGCAGGAGTTGGCAAACCATGGCTCATGGATCAACTGTGGCCCACTGAGCGCCTTTATAAATAAAGCTTTATTGGAACATAGCTGCACTCATTTATCTCTGTATTGTCTCTGGCTGTTTTTGTGCTGGAGCAAGAGAGTTGCATAGTTGCAACAGAGATCACATAGCTCTCAGAACATAAAATATTTACCACTTTGTCTTTTACAGAAAAAAATTTACTGACCCTCAGAGTCAAGGCTGGTACTGGGGATGAGTTGGGTTATGGCACTTTGCTATGGTGAAAACAGTCCTGCAGAAAACAGTGCTCTTCCTACATAAACCATCCTGGCATCTCTTCACCCAAGTTCATTTGTTGTCATAGAAATTTGGACGACGTAATGTCTGGTGCAGCCTTGGAGTTACCTATGGTGATGGGCTGGAAGAGAAGATGAGATGGAATAGAGATCATGTGGTGCATCAGTCAGTCCCAGTGAAGAACGGGGAGACGCAGGGAATCAGGAGTGATGTGATGACCAGCACTGACTTCTTAGTTTCTGTGGTCTGCTAAACCTCACTCTACTTTAGTGGACCTCAGTCTTAGCTGCTCATGAGAATCACCTGGGTAGCTTAAAAAAAAAAAAAAAAACCGCCCAATGTCCAGGCTGCACTCTAGACCAATTACATCAAAATTTCGGGGGGTGGGATCCAGACACCAGTATTTTTTAAGTTTCCCAGTTGGCTCTAGTTTACAGCCCAGGCTGGGAACCATGGTTCCACTTTACAATCCCATAACCCCGAGGAAATATTGCCACCTACTGACAGTAGATAATTATTATGCTTTGAAAGAAGTCAATAACTTCAGATTCCCCTCCATTCTGGGAACTTTTGTATTGGTTACTGTATTTATATCATTTATGTATGAGAGTTGTATATTAGAGTTTGATTTGGGGCCATCTTAAGGTGGTTGTTCCTGAGAAACACCTCATGTCTCAATTTTTATGTAACTCAGAATATTGACATATATAATTGGTAGGAATCATTGAATATTAGCACTGAAAGAAACCTTAGAGATGGTTAGTTCACAAAGCTGACATATCCAAATACCTTTTGGACTTACATACTGTGGTTCTGGCTCCTTGCTTCTCAAAGTGTGGTCTGTGGACCAGTAGTGTCAGCATCATCTGAGACTACACTAGAAATAAAGAACCCTTGGCTCTCCTCAGACCTGCAGAATGGCCTATAAATTAACAAGATCCCTGAGTGATTTATATGGACCTTCAAGTTTGAGAAGCACCAGTTTAGAGAATCATATAAGTGGAATCTTCTGGGTGTAGCTTCCAGTTTTATTGTAAGAAACTACTTTTCAAAGAGAGCTGCCAGTATTCTGTTAGAGGCTGAATGATTGCTCGACAGAGACAACACTGTGACTTTGAGAGCCCTCCAAATTCTGATTTTATTATTTTCCTCCTCCTTCTCAAATAGTTTCTTCAGTATCTCTCAAGAATTACCTTCTTCATCATACCTTTCATTATACCACGAATATTCACTGGGGCCATCAGTTCTGCCTACTGTAGTTTCTCTCTTCCCAGCCACCTTACATCTGGAACTTGTATGATCCTAATGGGTGAATGCAAGCACAGGTTTTCCAAATTTACCCTTATCTCTTGCTCATCATGTTAGAAAGTCTAAGCTCACCCTAAGCGTACTATGGGGAAATTCAACGGGTAGAAGACTTGGGAGAGCGTAGGAAAAGCAGTCCCACATGAATGGCTGTGTGACCCCCACATCCTGTCTAACTCCTATTACCTGATTCTCCAGTGCAAGATAGACTTTTTCAATGTATAACACATTCTTGTGTTCACCTGTGCTGGCATTGGTGAAAACATTGCTACCTTTTCCAGGCAAGGGATTTAGGGACCACTTCCTTATTCTGCTTCTCAGTCTATATAGTGATTTCATCCAGATATTTTCTTTATTCTTACTATGCAGTGCTTGATATATGTCTCTAGTCTTTCCTAGATTTCTCATTTACAGTGTCTCTTCTTCCTGATTCCTCAGTGCTGTTGCCAAGATTATGTTCAGGATTTGCACCTCTATTTTTCACTCTTTTTAAAACCCTTAAGCACCCTCCTACTTTCTATGCAAAACTATAGTAACTTCTTTTCCATTTTAGAACTTTCCCCATCTGTCTGCATCCTTTCTGCCTTCCATCCTCTTCCCTTGCTTCTGGGATTGACCTGGCCTCACCAAATGCCTTCATTTCTATGTTGGTATACATTTGCCCCACCTTCCTCAAGTGTGCCTGCCCATCTAACTCTTCCTGCAAGAGCTATGAAGGTTCGTATCACATTGAGTTATGTTTAGAGCTGGGAAGGTGTAATCTAACCCAATACCCTGGCTTCACAGAAGGGAAGAATTATACCCTTCTGTAGGGTAGGTGGCTTGCTCAAGGTCACGTAGCTAAGAATGTGAATACTTGCTGTGAAATAGCATTACTATTCAGCGTAGCTTCTTTGACTTCATAATACTTCATGCAAATTGTTTAACCTAACTTCACAAGGTAAGTGTGGGATGTGTGTGGCAGATAGTGAGAGGTGCTGGGAGGTTTATTAAACATGATTGATTACCTTCTTTTCAAGAGAGGTAAATTGAGCCCTAGAAAGACAAAAGGATTCATCATTTGTCTCATACCCACTTTTGGTCTGAGGCAGAAAACCGTAAATCCTTGATTCATGACTCTTCTAAATACTAGGAAACGTTTACTCCTTCTACGTGTGTGTGTGTGTGTGTGTGTGTGTAGATATGAATCATACTGTGGTAACAGTGTTATCTCTGCCCCACTCCTCTGCAAGACTATTTATTGCTGCATAATGGATGTGTATATTTTGGGGTACATGTGATAATTTGATACATTCATATAGATTGTAACGATCAAATCAGGGTGACTGGGACATTCATCACCTTAAATAAGTACCTTTGCTTTCTGCCAGGAACGTTGTTTAATGTCTCTAGTCTTCCTACTTACATCATATACTAACCATTTAGAGGAGTTTAGAGGACAGTCTAGGCTAGATATTAGTGGAGAATGATAGAATTGACCGGAGTAGGGTTTATACTGTTGTATTTTTATCTTGCCATCCACCTCTGTCTCTTTTTTTACTTAAAGAAGAGAAGATTCTAATACTTGTTTTTAACATGCTGTGAGAGATATAGAGGAGAAAGCAGCTGAAAGCAGCAGATGATTGTTAGTACTGGTACTCATCTTGCTTCATAAATCACCCCTTCAGGCCCCTTAATCATTTAGGTTGTTGTTCAGCTACCCGTGACCTGTCAGCATGCTCCTGGTCAGAGAAAAGTGATGGCTGTATTCCCAGGGCTATCTCGTCTCCTCTCTACAGGGAGCAACCGCCACTTGGAGCTCCCCTGAGTACACAGTCCGAGATTGCTTGCACTTGAGGCTGCCGCTGCCTTCCATGCCAGGGCCTGTTTGACTTGCCCTATGCCATCATGCTGGTCTCCTGACACTGTGGAAATGCAGCCTCCTCACAGAACGTCTGTGTGTGCATGAACCGCTCTTCCACCTTCTCAACGTTCCAAACAGCAACGAGCTTGAATATTTCCTGCCCCAAAGCCCTCCTTAAGTTCAGAAGGTCTCTTTACCATGTTTTTCTGTCCTCACTGGTATTTCATACCCTTCCCAGGTTATTGACATGTGTCCCTGGGTGTGGAATGTTCCTGGTCCTGTGAAGTTAATTTCCAATATGTTCTTATTTCTCTTCTTGCTCTCTGTTATAAAATGGGGTTTGTGTGCTCATGAGACAGCTCATTAACCATGTATTGAATGAATGGAGGAATGAATGAATAATTTTATTTCCTGGAGCCATGATTCTGAGCTACTAAAAGACACAAGTGTTGGGGAACATAACAAGCACAGAGCCAAGAGTCAGGAGATGTAGGTTCCAGATATGGGTTTTCTGCTAATGAGCCTGGGAAGTCTCTTATCATCCCTGGGCACTGGTTTCTTCATCTGTAAGATGAAAAGCTTGGTCAACCCTGGTGGCCTCAAACATTTCAAATACAAAGTTTCCTCTATAAATTTTTTAATGAACTATTTCAGGCTGGATGCAGTGGCTAATGTCTGTAATCCTAACACTTTGGGAGGCCGAGGTGGGAGGATTGCTTGAGTCCAGGAGTTTGAGATCAGCCTGGGCAGCATAGCAAAACTCTGTTTCTATTTAAATAAAGAATAAAGAAATATTTCAGATGTAAAAAATGTATGAAAGGTAAAGTATGAATACCTAATGCTTAGCACTCTGTGGAATTTCCTCCCAGAGTAATACTTTCTATTTTAGTAGCTTTTGATTTAGAAAATGGATGACAGCAACTAGCAATAGCACTTTCATAAGAATCTATCTTGTTACAAGAATAGCTATACTTAAAAAATAGTACATATATGATTAAGACACATTGATTAGTTTATGGCAATTCTTAATGCAAATAAAAATGTATAATAATCCTTGCTTTTGTGGCCCAAAGTAGTGTTTCTGAATAGCATGGTCTACATTACCATGTGCATTTTAAAAAACGCCAACTTTTGGCCGTACTTCTGATCTGCTGAATAAACATTTCTAAAGCCTGGGCCTGTGATTCTGCCCTTTTATCAAGTATTCCAAATGGGATTTAGAACTTGAGTTTTAGATCTCCTTGGTCTACAAAGTAGGATGATACTTCATTTCTATATAATGACAATGAGTATTTCTTTAAAAAGTAGCTTCTGTGGTTCCTTTTGAGTATTTTGGAGATTGCAGAGATTTTATTTATACCCAATTTTCAATAATATATCTATTGCAAAAATAAGTCATACTGGGATTGAGGTAGGTAGATGGGAAATAAATGTCTCTACCCAGTGTTCCCAAGACTCCTCATAGATATTCTGGAATTTAGATTCATTTCAAACTTTGGTGTTGGTCATGCTGGCATTTCTGAGATTTTATATAAATCAACAATACAAGACACATCAGTATTAGAGACTGCCATGGTTCTCAGGAACCCTGCCCCCAAGATTCTGGTTCCATAGGCATAAGAGCCAGAAGTTAAGGAAGCTGGGTAGCCCACAGAACAGAAATTCATCTCACGACCATCCCCCCAATCATTACTCCTAACTGTACAGTCAAATGATTACGAATGGCTTTGGCCAATAATGACAGCTCTACAGGATTTCATTTTTAAAAGCCTGTATCAAGCATAGATAAAGTGCTCAGTACTGTGCTGTGGACCATGGACCATATAAGGAAGATTAGTTCTTCTTAAAGTCCTTGCACTTTGGAATGGAATCCAGATTTTAATAATTTGGTAATTAACTTCTGGAAGTCTTACTTTATATACAGTGCCTTTTCTTGGGCTCTGTGAATAACCACTGTCAACTATATTCATTACTTTGACATTCATTTATCACCCTCCTATGTCCTGGTCTCTTTTCTTGGGTAGAAATATGTATCAGTCATATTTCTTGCTCTCATGAAGGGTATGGCCTGTGGGATAAATAAATAATCAACCAATCAACAGTGAGTGATAATAGAGGCTTGCATATTGCTGTAGTAACCAACTCTGTGGGAGGATATGGGAAGCGGGAGTTGGCTTCACTGTGTAGAAGTGTGAGCAGATATTTCAAGAATAAACAAGAGTTCACCAGGCAGATGGTGTGGGGAGGGCATTTTAGGCATAGGGAATAGCAAATGCAATTACATGGAAGTGTGGAAAACTATGGCATGTTTAACTTGCATGTGGGGGAGTTCCAGAAATATCGTTTCGTGAGCAGAATTTAAGTGGACTTGCCGTGAGAACAAATGTGTTTGTTACATGGTGTTTTAGATTTTGCATTTTTGTATTGTGGTAAAATATACATGACATAAAATTTACCATTTTAGGCCGGGTGTGGTGGCTCACGCCTGTAATCCAAGCACTTTGGGAGGCTGGGGCGGGCAGATCACCAGTCTGGCCAAAATGGTGAAACCCCGTTTCTACTTAAAATACAAAAATTAGCCGGGCATGGTGGCAGGTGCCTGTAATCCCAGCTGCTCAGGAGGCTGAGGCAGGAGAATTGCTTGAACCTGGGAGGCAGAGGTTGCAGTGAGCTGAGATTGCACCATTGCACTCCAGCCTGGGGGACAAGAGTGAGACTTCATCTGGAAAAAATAAAAATAAAAATACCATTTTAACCCTTTTTAAGTGTACGGTTCTGTGGCATTAAATATATTTACATTGCTGTACAACCATCACCACCATCCATCTCCAGAACTTTTTCATCTTGCAAAGATGAAACTCTGTACCTGTTAAACAATTTCCATTTCCCCTTCTGCTCAGCCCCTATTATTTGTCTCTGTAAGTTTGACAACCCTAGGGACTTCATATAAGTGGAATCATAGAATATTTTCCATTTGTCATCAAGATTCAACCATGTTGTAGCATATGTCAGAATGTCCTAACTGTTTAAGGCTGAATAATATTACATACACCACATTTTGTGAATCCATTCATCCATTGATAGACATTTGGGTTGCTTCTACCTTTTGGTTATTGTAAATAATACTGCTGTGAACATGGGTATACTCAGATTTTGTATCTTACTGTCTAAATTTTTAGACTCTCACATAATACATGCAAAAGGACTTTCTGAAAACCCTTTGTGAGACAGTACCTTTGGTAGAGGTGCTTATGGTTTTGTTTTGGAGATCTGCTCACACTCCTGAAACCGAGACTGTAGACAGAATATGATTGGAATGCCCAGCAGCACTGTCAGAGTCCACTTTTAAATTTCCTGTGATCATTTGCAAGAAGCGAAGCTCCAAAGCTCCTTCTAGAAAGGTAGTGAACACAGTCAAGGACTTACAGAGCCTGGCATAGTGTTTGCCTTTGCAAGCTGAATCCTCTCCCCTTGGTGAAGTTGCCTTTGAGCACCTTGACTCATAAGCAGGTCTTGGCTGACATCTGTAAGCATTGCAGAGACAGTGAGAAGGACTTGGCAAAATGAATTTTATGGTTAAGAATGAGGGAGACCTGCTTCCTATGAAGCAGGTGAGAGAGTGTATCACCAGCCAAATTATTTCTGGCCAAGGTGACTGAAGAACCAAGGATCCTGTTTTCTCTCTCTCTCTTTATTGCTCGCTCGCTCTCCCTCTCTCTCTCTGTGTGTGTTAAAAATCCATGGATATGTTAATATACATATATATTTTTTAACATATATATATTATATATGTTAAAAATCAGGTATTTTCAAACATCCAGGGATTCTTTAGGGAGCTACACATTTTTGTGAAAACAGACTGCTAAATGTGTGAGGAGCATCTGATGGCCCCAGCCCTTCCCCTGGACTCTGAGGAAGTAATTCTATTCCTTCTGTTTCTGAAGTATAGCCTCAGGTTCAGGGCTGGCTGATCCCTTCATGAGATGCCCACTCTGCTGTTGCAGACTTCTGGCTTCCCCTTCTTGGATACTCAGTGACCAGGACAGAGATATATAGGGTTAGGAGGCAGTTTGGGAAGTTGGGAAAAAGGAAGCACTGGGGTGTCAGGAGATGATTAGAAATGAGGCTGCTGATCTGGTAGCAGCTTTCCAACTTCTCATCGATGTTCTTACTCATGTCTTCCATTGAGTGTTCACTCCTGGCTCCTGTTGGATGCTCTTCCCAGCTTCCCCTTCCTGGACCTCACTGACTGGCACAGCACATTAAGTTCCAAGGCCACTATTCCAAAACAAGGTCCCAAGGCTCTGTTTGTGAAACCCCAGACACTTTCCCCTGGCCTTTCCAGTCTGCAGGTGGTGTTCCAGGACTTGCATTGTTTTGTTCCCTGAAAGGTCAAGTCCTGTAGGGCTTCATCTGTCCAGGCTGGTGGGGCTCTGGCTGGCAAAGCAAATGCATATTCAGGGAGGGCCAGGCCCATTGGCACAGACTGCAGGGCTGGCATGGGCTTTGTGGGAGGCTGATCTGAGCCACAGACGGTGGCACCAGCAGTCTTGTTTGTTCTTCAGCCCCTGGCAAAGCCTGAGCAGATTGGATTCCTGTCCTGTGGAACACAGATGCTTCCTCCAGAGCCCACCTGCCCAGGCAGTGCCCCACCTTGGAGCAGCACCGTCAGTTTGGGAAAAAGGAGGATTTGTCCCTGAGAGCCCCTTCTCTTCTCCATTCTTGTGGTTACTCCATTATCTCCCCTCTGTCCAAATTCATTTTCTCACCCCTCAGTGAACACAATAACATGTTGTCCAAGCGAAGCATAATTGCCATATAAACAAATGGCTTAATGATAATAAATATTCAAGCATTTTCAGATACTTGATTTCCTTTTATTTTCCTAGTTTCCAACATAATTGCAAGTTAATTTTAATTTTTATATTGGAAAGGGTATGGGACATCTGACCAGCAGGCAGGTGGGGAAGATGCAGAGTGTGTCCAACCCAAGAGTCCTTATAAATAGCACTCAGGCAGTTCTGGCAGCCGTGATGGGACCTGGAGGCCTATTTCCTGCCTCTCTTGTCCATCTTCATTTTGAAGGACTCCAGAGCATTCCACCAGCTGTTGTAAGGAGCACCTGTGTTGTCACCATCATTGAGGTTTTGAGAGAAATCATTTGGTCATGCTTTTTCATGCAGTGACTGTGCCCATAGACCCTGTAAGAGCCATTGGGAACTATGTGCATGGTGATTGAATTAGAGACCTGTTTCCAGTTCTAAAGAGAAAGTTCAGTTGCACTTTTGAGTTCTTAAGACGAAGGTATTAATAGGCATGGCCAAGCCTGCCAAAATACTAACTGTAGAAATAGATAAGGTTTCAGATACACAAGCAAGGAGCTGGCTGGGTGCCTCTTGCTATGCTTGGGTAAGAAATCATGGTTAATAAAGGCCACAGAGAGAGTGAAACCAACAGGGAGGTGGACGAAGCAAGAAAGAGAGATATGGTCAACTACAACATTCTTCCAGAAATATAAGACATTTAAGGTTATGGCATAGCAGGCAGTATGTTCTCTAAAACCAGGACTGGGGAGAATGATGTAGTGTTTTGCAGAGGTAGGTACTTGATATTTCTGCTTTGATTTTGTTGTTAGAAAAGAGAAGTATATGGGGCATATGAAAGTGATATACTGTAAGAGACCAAAGACAATAAAACAGTTGAGGTCCAACCTGTCTAGGGTAGGTTTTGCCCTCTTCTGGGTGTTTCTGGGACTCTTCAGCCTTTAACTTCCACCTGAGTGCATCAGACACACTCTTCTGTACTCCTTTGGCCGGCAGGAGCAGCCTGATTTTAGTGACTCGTTCAGAAGGGAGGTGCAGCTGGAAGGTTGTGTTTATTAAAGCCCAAGTGACTGGAGGTAAATGCAGGTGTGGTCAGGAAATGTAGCTGGTTCACCTCTCAGTAGGCACAAGGCCAAAGTCAGCCGACTTGCAGATTGTAATGCTGGTTCTCCCACCCAGAGGTTATTTGAGTTCATCCAGCACTGCAGCTGAGCAGAATGCTGCAGTCAGGGTGACACACTGCAAACTGGAGCCATGTCCTCAAGTGCATGCCAATCAAACCAACTTTAACCTTCGCTGGTTTGTGGCTGCTGACCTAGAGAGGAATTTGTTATATGGCTGAGGTCCTGTCCTACCTAAGCCAGACTCCAGTGCAAAAAAAAATCCTGTCAGATGCGCCTCTTCTTCTCTGTCTCCATCTCCCTCTCTGCCTCCCATTTCCCCTTTACTCTTTATTGTTAGTTGGCCTGGGGTTCCTGGGCTGAAGCGGAGTTTCCACCTGTCTCCGTGTGTTTGCTGCTCTGGTTTGCTCTTCTTCCAGGGCCCCTTGGTAAAAGAAGAGCTGCTGACAGGGTAGAGTGGAGGTGGGGAAGTGACCACCAGACTGGGAGTGATGTAGGTTGTGGTCATCAATGATGTAGGTTGCTGTCACCAGGACACTCAAATCAGCTGTGACCAGAGCCTGCAATGACAACGTGAAGAAGGATCTCTTACCTCAGTTAGTGAGGTCCTATTCTTGTAGAGACAAGAATGTTTCTTGTAGAAACAGATAGCCAAGAAGTATCAACAATAACTCTGTGCAGTGGAATAGAAGATCTGAGATTTTAGTGAAAAGGATAGACTCAGGACAGTAGGAAGCTCTGAGTTGAGTTTGTAACATCAGAATATTAAAAGGCACAGTGAAGAGAAGGTTCTGGATTTCTAATGAGATTTCCAAAGTAGGCTATGTTTTTATCTCATTAGGATGGATTAAGTTCATGCCTATCAGTGCTAACTGTAGAAATAATTAGGTTTCAGATGCACTGTCAAGGTGTTAGGTGCCTTTTTCCAGGCTTGAGTGGCAACATGGTAGGAGAAGGTCTTGAGTATAAAAGGTCCCAGAGAAGGGATGTGGGTGGGCTTTGGGTCTTGTGTTTCTTAATTTTTAATCTGTAGCCCAGATGTTTGATTGGAGAGCTTACAAGTGAAGTTTGCTAGGTGGTGATAGTAAGATGGGAATCAGATGAAAATGGTTTTAATAAACTGGAGAAGTGCTCAAAATGAAATTCACTGAGGAAAATGTAGAATTATACCACCAGTTATGAATAGCTACACAAGTGTTAAGAGATGGCTATGAATGAACAAATGTACCAGAAAGAGCTGAGATTGAGGATGACGCCAACATCCATCAGCAGTATGGGTCTGTGCTTGGAGCATCCCTGTCTAGGACTACAAATAAGAGTTCAAAACACAGGGGTTGTCACTATATACCCCATGAATATGTACAATTATTTGTCAATTAAAAATATAATTAAATAAAACTTAACAAATACATGGTTTTTGAGGCCATATCTTTTCTAGATGTGCCAAAATCTTCAGGCTAGCAGGGCTGTGGGTAGACTTGTAGACTGACTCACAGATAAAGGAAATTTGAAATTGAACTTTTAGAGAGTAATTTAGAATTCATAATTATCTTTCAGTGTGTAAAAAACCCTGATGTGAAGATTGGTTCCAGCTGTTAGTCTTTGCTGAGGATGGAATGTAGTTTCTGCAGCCTTTGATGAGACACTAGGAATACTTGCCTGACCGTGGAAGTCATTAAATGATAGAATGAGTTATTGAGGGAAGGTTCTGATTTTTTATGGGATATTCCAAGTAGGCTATGTTTTCATCTCATGAGGGTAGATGAGGTCCATCTACCCTAGCTGATGGCTGAGAAGTGGTATAGACTATTCAGAGTCCCGTTTCTAACCCAGAGATTGCCTGAGACATCCACCTGCTTTTACATCCCCCGAGGTGCTCCCTGCCCCCAGGAGCTATTCCCCACACCTGTCTGGGGACATTTTTTCCAGGCATGGGCTAGCTGGGTCTGTATAGATGCACTGATCTCATCAGATTGCACTTTCTTTTTGTTTTCTTCTTTCTTGCAGTATGAGTTTAAAGCCAAGAACATCAAGAAGAAGAAAGTGAGCATTATGGTTTCAGTGGATGGAGTGAAAGTGATTCTGAAGAAGAAGAAAAAGGTAAGTGGCTCTGAACCAGAATCTGAGGTGAAGAGGAAAGCAGGGGAGGTAGGCATGGGGTACCTTTTTCTTCTGGGCCCACCTCCAGAGAGAATCCCTCCCTTATCTGGCAAGCTCTTCTGCTTTGAGCAGCAATGGTGCTGACAGGCTGCAGCAGAGTGTAGGGAGAGGCGAGGCCAAAGGCCTAGTCACCAGTTGGCTCAGTCAGTCCTGGTACCCCAGGTGATGGGAGTCACCTCCTGTCATCCATGCCTTCAACCCCCCTCCCCATTTTAATACCTTTATCTTTGAGTTTTGAGTCCTGATGGTAGAAAATATTTTCAGTTTTAGTAAGAATAGCAGGGTTCAGTGGGATTGGGCAGCGAGAGGAGGCTTCCTCAGCAGCTGTCCCCTTTGATTGCAGGACCATCCTTCAGTCCCACCCCAGGTGCCATGCAGCCCCCTCCGTTGTGTGTCCTTGCATCCTCCTGTTGCAGCCTATATTTACATCGTCCCTCAAGACCCAGCCACTGCTGCTGCTCCGTGTGCAGGGATGGTGGGGTGTGGCCAGGTCGGGAAGATGGGCAGGGGGATTGATCCATTCAGCGTGAGCTGGGGAGAGACAAGCAAGTGAGCATATGTTGTTTAAACACTTGTCTGTTTTGTGCCAGTTGTATGTGGTTGTGGCAGGTAACATTAACCCCTTGGAAAGGCTAGATTCGTATGGTGGGAGGATGTGTGTTTTCAAAAAGAAACAGAAAAGACCTTGGCTGATTGAATATATATGAGGAGCCCTTTTTGTCCCTGTTTCTCAATTCTGCTGATGTTTTTATTTTTTATTTATGATGCCTTTGTTTTACATTTATTGATGGTAGCACCATATCATAGTCCTCCATAGACCTCCTGAGCTTCTTTTGGTTCCAAATCTCAGTCGCTGTTAATTCAGCTGGGACTTAAAGCAGACCTTGAATGTCGGGGCTAGAGGGAGAGAGTGTGGAGGTTATGGAAGCAAAGACAAATGAATCATAGTAGGCAACATAAATTTGAAGAACCATATGGCTGAGAGAGATCTTAAAGGGGACTTGTCATATCAATCCAAGGGCTTAAATCTTGTTTATAATGTCCGTACAAGGGGCATTGTCCAGTGTATGACTGGACACCTGTAGCAATGGGAAATTTACTACTTCCTGAGGCAGCCCCTTTCCTCTCTGGATGGTTACAAAGGTCTCTTACATATTAATCCAAAACTTGTTCTTTCATGCTCCCTCAATACTTTCATTGGTGGTTTTAGAAAGTGTTTTATGGCTATGATGCTGCAAGTATGTAGAAAAAAGATATACTGTTTATAAAGAACCACCTTCTTCAAAATTCACAAGTATAGGGAATTAAATATCTTTGCCTTTGTAAACCTTTGCTGTGTACATGGGCCCCATCTTGTTCTTCCTCTGGGGACATCTGTTTTGCTTCTTCTCCTCTCACATGTATGTACAGAGTGGACAGTCATGGTACAGTCTTTAGAGTATTGTCCTCTTGGAGTTCCTGAGCAGGACATCAAGCTGAGGCCTGTCAAGCCCTGGGCCTGTTAAAGAAATCGTGGATGACAACAATATGTATTTGAGCAAAAGATATCCTCAGAGGAAAAAAATGGGCTAATTTTGTCACATGTGTAAGATTGCTTTCCTCAGCAATCCGTGACTGACACTCCCAGAATCTTCCCACCACCCCACTACACATCCACTTCTGACTGACATATCTTTGTTTGCCTTTCTTTCCTTCCTTCCTTTCTTTCCTTCCTTCCTTCCTTCCTTCCTTCCTACCTTCTTCCTTCTTTCTTTCTTTCTTCTTGATGGAGTTTCATTCTTTTGCCCAGGCTGGAGTGAAGTGATGCAATCTTGGCTCACTGCAACCTCCACCCCCTGGGTTCAACTGATTCTCCTGCCTCAGCCTCCCGAGTAGCTGTGATTACTAGCGCCTGCCACCACGCCCAGCTACTTTTTATATTTTTAGTAGAGACAGGGTTTCGCCATGGTGGCCAGGTGGTCTCGAACTCCTGACCTCAGCTTATCCACCCACCTCAGCCTCCCAAAGTGCTAGGATTACAGGCATGAGCCACTGAGCCCAGCCTGTTGACTTTCGATTAGGTTAAATGTAAACACCTGCTGTCCTAGGGACTGCTCTGTCCCTTTCAGGTATCTTCATACACCTCTATTGTTGTCCATCATGGGGCAACTTCATAGTTTTGCCCTTAGAGCACAGTCTTGTTTCTCACCTCACTGTCTCTCCCATGTACCTTTACCACATATGGTGGCTTCCCCATTGTGCATGTGAGAAAACTGAGGTTGGATCTCATGACACAGCATGTGCTGAGGTATCACCTGGAGAGAAGCCTCCCTGCCTCCACTAAGCACATGAAAGCCAGGCTGGAGTAGCATCTCCCTGAGGGAGTGCATGGGACCTCGTGACTCACTTTGAAACTATGTCCTGGGTAATCTCCAGTGTGGCTTCATCGTCCTGCTGGCCCAGAAAAAAAGATGGTCTAGCAGGTCTTTCCTAGATCTAACTCTTCTGATGCCAGGCTTGGGAAAAGGGAGCTGCCCATCTTGTTTCCTGCACCCACACTTAGTGTCCGTTCCAGGGCCGTGGCTGTGATTTGAATAATGCCTTTAACCACGGGGTTCATTTTACACCGTCTCTGACAGATGAATGCACATTAACAGCAATCAGCCTTTTTGTCATCTTGTTCTCATATGACAGTTCTTTGGTATCTTAATGCTACCACCACACTCAGACACATGCACACTTTCTCTCTCTGCTTATAGAATTGAGAGAGGTGAGAGTAGACATGCTATTGTGTAAATGCACAATTTTCTCCAAGGAAATGGAATACTTGGCAAATGTCACTGATCACCATCATGATTAGGTTAAGAACTAGAGCTCTTTGCCAAGTAGCTGTAGGTGTAGAGAGAGCCATAGCCTATATTCAGCCGTGAGGCAATGGTTCCATGTACAGCCTGACATTGTCCACTGATTCGTTGGTGCTTGTGCCAGGCTAGTGGGTAAAAACATTGAATAGTCCTCTCCTCCCACAATTAGCTTGTTGATTTTCACTAGGTTAGTGTGACAAGCTGGGAGGGACCCTCAGCCCAGATGAGAAGACCTGGGTTTCAGTCCTGGCTCTACCCTTCTTGGCCTGTGGTTCTAAGCATGTTATTTTGCCTCTCTCAGCTTCAACTGTGAAGAGTTCAATTAGGTGATCACTTTAACTTTTCTAGCTCGGATACTCTGTGCCAGCTCTGGAACCATGCTTTTTGGTGTTTGTGTGTATATATAGGTCACCTGTATGTATTTAGGTCTTTGAGAATCTACTGGACTATCAAAAAAAAAAAAACCCACAAAAAACAGCCCCTGGAGTCTGAGTGGGTCACTATGTTGTTGTTTCCCAATCTTCTAGAGCAGGAGGGGACCCTCTGAGGTCCAACATCTCTGAGGCAGCCATCCCAGCCTCCTCTCTCTCCCAGCCTGTCTGTAACTGGTGAATGGTGATGTGTTTCCTGGCTGAGAACTGTGTTTACAGTAAGTCTCTGCCCTCCAGTGAACTTTTTAAGGGCAGGAGCCATCTTTGTAAGCCCAGCACTTGCCTGGGCACCAGACACATGTAGTATGTTTTCAGTAATCATGGCTGTTCACTAGCTGCTTGATTGAACGTTATTTGTGTGTAATAATGTCATTAAATTATGAGAAAATAAATACTTAGCAATTGGATCAAATGAAGTCTAGTTTGTTACCTTTATCATGTTGTCCCCCCTCTTTTTCTTCTTGTCAATCTGCCAGTTTAAAAGGAAAAAAAAAAAAAGGATGAGATCCTTTCTCAAATATAGGAAGGCTTCCATAAAAATTGCTAATTCCATAGTATTAATTGTAGGATTTGTTCAGGTGACTGTAATCTTCAGGTGCGTTATACTAGTGTAGGCAGTGGCCAAATATAATCAACTTTCATTGAGTTGTAAAAAACATCTTTTTGGTTATAATAACAAATATCTAAAAATGCTGTCATCTTGAACTGACGCCAACAGATAATGAATCTCAAATTCTTTATGAATCTTAGGTTGAATTTGTGATGTAAACCCAGTTACTAAGATAATTAGCTGTACTTTGATGTCTCTCAACCAGTACATTTTCTTCAACTCGCATCTAGGCTCAAGTAATTATCTTTTCCATGTATATATAATGATTAGTTATTACAATACTGGAATCACACTATAGCACCATTTGCTAGGGAGTGGAATCCTGAATAAGAAAGACTAGTCTTGAACTTCATCCAAGGGATTTTTCTAATAAAGGACCCAAAGAGCTTCAGTTTTATATAGTTTCTCTTATGAACCAATAACTTTCTTGGGATCCCCTAAGGCAGCATTCTAAAAAGGCTCCATCATTTTCATTAACAAATATTCATTGTGTGTCTACCATGTTCAAGGATCTGCATAGGTTACATAAGGATATTAGATATGAACCCTTCCCTGCAAAATTATTCTTTGTCACTGTATGCACACATAGGTCTATTACAGGTTTTATAAGATTGCATTGTAGTTATTTATCTCTTTCCCCCATAGGTTGTTAGCTTTAGGGGGCAGGGACCATGTCTTCCCTCAAATCTTATTTCATCTGTTTGGAAAAGTAGAAGACCAGAGGGAGCAAACTGATGTAAGTAATTACACACTAAGGTGATAATGAGAACAGCTAATAGTAGTAGCTAACACTGATGTGGAGTACCTGCTATTGCCCAGGCCTTGTTTGATGCATGTTTACACTTAACAAATCCTCACAACTGTCCTATTAGGTAGATACCATTCTTATGATTGTTCAAAAGCAGATTGAGCAACTTGCCTGAATCTCAGATCCTATCAGTGGTGAAGTCAAGGTTCGAACCTTGTCTTACTTAAATCCCAAGCAGGTTCTTTCCACTGCTCTGTTGCTGTGTGTGTGACTGATATTTTTGGACCCCTTTGGATAATAATCACTCCATAGGAAATGCCTAATTAATTAAGCCAGAGTCTTTAACTCCTAACCTGTACTCTGTCATGGGTGTATTACATCACAGGGGAACTATGTTCCTGCCCAAACAGTAGTGCTGGTTACTATGGAAACACAGAAGTCAGATTGAATTAAGAAAAGGAGGCACTCAGAATTATAGAACCAGAATTTAGGAGACTTAAAAAGTGATTTGGCCTGATCCTCTAATTGATTAGATGTAGCAACAGGATAAGAGAAGTCCAGTGACTGTCCCTAGGACCCCCAGGT